>NC_140492.1:647500-1152500 GCF_964271855.1 Acomys minous
CTATAGTATGGTGCATTAACATATGTACATATTTTAGAGTTTTAAACTCTAAATGAAACACATAAGCTATAGTATGACATTGCTTAAAGGCGACATCATTGAACTGAATCTATATTCATAATTCGGTAGATAGACTTTCATCTAGTAATTGATCCTCGACAACATAAATATGAGTTACAGGAATGAATGCTGACAGAAGAAAAATAGTCATGAGTGAAAACATGCTTGTTTTAAATTTCATTTTGTGATGTCAGGTGTCTTTGGGTATATCCATCTGTTTGATGGCTCGCAAAAAAGTTAGACCCTGTAATCTTCCTGGATTTCTAATAGGAATTAAAGGAAGTTAAAACAAAAACAAACAAAAACAAAACCTCACATGGTTCTTGGGCACGAATTTGCCTTAACTGCTGGGCCCTGTCTGTAGCCCTGAAAATGTTTTAAAGCCTTTATATATCATCTTACCATTGGGCAATAGAAAACAACTCATACAAGAGAAAAATCTTGTTTATGTAAACAGTTTGGTGGAGACTTTCAACATCACAGTTGCCTTAGTTTCAAAGAAAAAAATCTTGTTTCATCTCTTTTTCATCATAGCCTTGAAGCAAGTAAATTATTTCCCATGTTCACACAAGTCTGATGGTAGAGATTACAGTATTGAAGTAGGCATTAAAGTGTGCTGTATATGTGGCAAATTCATATACAGCTCTGGTCTCAGAGCTGTTCAGAAATCACCTGTAGTGTGTAAATATGTTATTTTTTTGAAATCCCAAGTGTGGGATTTGGGACGACCTTAGTTTATCTGCAGATGATAACTGCCTCATGTGTCTCAGAGAGGGGTGTGGTCTTTGCCAGCTGCAGTGAGTTTAATTCTGAGGATTTGGTATAAATATGAGAGCGAGAAGGGCGAGGGCTCTGAGGAGACAGACGGAGGAAGGAGAAGGCTGCTTGTTCATCCCTGTGCCTTCCATTTGCTGTTGCTGGATTGCTAGACATCCTGATGGCTGAGATTGGTGTTTTCCCAAAGAACTCAACGACCCTAACCAGCTGGAACTAAGCCTAAAGAAGTCTACATCCCCTATGCCTTCTAACCTTTTTTCTTTCCTACCTAGGGTTGGCAGGTTGGAAAGGGAGGTAAAGGCTTAAGGAACCTCAAATAAAGTAGAGTTAAACCAGGGCCTACAATCACATTTCACCTGATAAGGACAACAAGGGCTGGACATGCATTTATGTTTAGCCCTGGATTTGGTCCCCAGCACTAAACAAACAAGCAGCTGGTGCTCTCATTAATTATCTTTCTCATTTCTGTGGTCAAATTCCTAAGAAAGAGCAAATTTGGGGGTGGGTAGTCACAGTTTGAAGGGATCCAGTCCATCATGGTGAGAAGCTACAGTGACAGGTCATGCCATGGTGACAGGAGCTTGCAGCTGGGACACCTCATCTCCTCCCATCTTGATAGAACAGGAAGCAGAGAGGTCATAGGAAGTGAGACTCAGATACAAACCCTCAAGGCTCATCACTCTTTCCTTCCTCAAGATTCCACAACAGAGGGATGGTCTTGTGCACTGTGTATTCAGATGCTGATTTCTGTGCCCCTAGATCTGGTTGCAGTCTCGACATGGGCATTGTCATGATTATTGAAGAATCTCCTGTCTCAATGTCATGTAAAGAATGTTCTCCATCATCTCTGATTGGTTAATAAAAAGCCGATCAGTCAATACCAGGACAGAGGAGATAAGAAGGAGATATTTCTGATCCCAGCCAGGGCATCTGGTGTTGGGGGCGGGGAGAGAGGTCATCAGGAGATAGAGGATGGACCAGGAGAAGGGGCCATGAGATCGGCATGAGGAGTTCACCATGAGGACACACATAGAACAGAGCAAGCCAGGTCAACAATAAGATGGCAAGTAACTTGAGGAAGTGGCCAGACAAGCATGGTTGGGTTAGAATAGAGGAATATCTGCCTAGTTAAGTTTGTTTAATGCTTGTTGAATAAATTTAATAGGTCTCTGTGTCTCATTATTTGGGAGTTAGAATGGGAATAGAAAAAGCAACATTTAAAAAATTTCTTCCTACACACAACCTTTTTAAAACTGCCACAACTGGGGACTAAATGTTCAGACAGTTCACACTCAACCCCCAACTCTGTCGTTACTGAGCAGTTGTTTTAGAGGCACTTGGGGCTCTTTGGCACTTGCTTCCAGGATGAGCCCCTGAACTGGCCAGCAAATACTGGCTGCAGAAGCCCCTCCTTCACTTTAATACTAAGTTATGATGAGCAAACTTCAAGCCCAGAAGAGAGAATACAGGGTTTACTTTTAGGAGATCATGGCAGAGGCAGGATGTGGTTCAATAAAACACAAGTATGAGAGCCTGGGTGTAGATCCCAATACTCACATAAACCCAGGTGTAGGAGTGTCTATCTGCATAAACCCAGACGTGGGAGTGTCCACCTGCATAAACTCAGGCGTGGGAGTGTCCACCTGCATAACCCTGGCATGGGAGTGTCCACCTGCACAAACCCAGGCGTGGGAGTGTCCACCTGCATAAACCCAGACGTGGGAGTGTCCACCTGCATAAACCCAGGTGTAGGAGTGTCCACCTGCATAAACCCAGGTGTAGGAGTGTCTATCTGCATAAACCCAGGCGTGGGAGTGTCCACCTGCATAAACTCAGGCGTGGGAGTGTCCACCTGCATAAACCCAGGTGGGGGAGTGTCCACCTGCATAAACCCTGGCGTGGGAGTGTCCACCTGCATAAAGCCAGGTGTGGGAGTGTCCACCTGCATAAACTCAGGCGTGGGAGTGTCCACCTGCATAAACCCAGGCATAGGAGTGTCCACCTGCATAAACCCAGGCATGGGAGTGTCCGCCTACATAAACCGAGGTGTAGGAGTGTCCACCTGCATAAAGCCAGGTGTAGGAGTGTCCACCTATATAAAGCCAGGTGTGGAGGTGTGGGAGTGTCCATCTATAATCCCAATACTGGGGTAGTAGAGATAGAAAGTGCCTCCTGGTAAGGTAATCTAGTTGAATTGTTGAGCTCTAGGTTCAGGGAGACCCTGCCTTAAAAATAAGATAGAAAGAAGGGTGTGGTAATGCACATCTTTGATCTCAGCACTTTGGGGGGGGGGGAGAATTAGGTTATCTCTGTAAGTTCAAGGCCACCCTGGTCTATCTAGACTGTGAGAGCCTGTCTTAAGAAAATGAAAGAAGGAAAGTGATTGAACTCTGGCCTCCACCACACAAATGCATACACATGAATATAACAAACAACACACACACACACACACACACACACACACACACACACACACATACTTATGTTGCTTAATGCCAATGTGTTCTTAATATTCAAGTGTGCCAATCAAATGTATCTCCAGTCTTTAACTCCATATCTTGGCACACAACTCCTTAAATCCTTGGGCTCTTCAAGGTGGTAAGGGTCATCTTTATGTACACTCTCTGAGCAGAATGCTGGCTACCAGCCCTCAGGTAGCTTGAGGGTTGAGGAAGGTCACAAGAAAGGCCAAGACAGAACCAGAGGGTATGCAGTTTCAGCACCAATGTCCAGATAGAACCAAGGGACTGAAGCTTAAGGTGAACACCAATAGCCAACCTGGAACAAATGGCTGAGATGCCTATTGATATGCCAAAGCAAACACTGGCTGCCAGCCTCTCCCAGTACCTGTTACAGAATCCTGTCTCCTCTCAGAACTTCTCACTTCTGGCCCATTCTAAACCTCTCCAGCACCCCCACCCCCAGCTTCTCTTTTCTCTTATATAACCTAGCCATTTTTCCTATGCATGCTCCTGGCTCTCGGTCTTCCTCTTAACCTCTTGGCTCCTCTCTCTTCTCTTCCTCCCCTCCTCTCCCCTCCCCTCCTCACATGGCCTGCTCTATTCTGCTGGAGTTGAGTCCAGAGTCTTCCAGATGCCACTGGCTGTGTGCTCCCTCATATCTACAATAAAACCTTCTTGGGTTAATCAATCCTGTGTGAGGAAGCCGTCATATCAACCCAAAGGGCAAGAACTAACAGATTTCCGGAAGGCAGGGCCTCAGGAATGTTCCTGGATGTTCAGTGCCTTGTGCCTCACCCCATCCTTCTCTTCCTTTGTGTCTTTTTGTAAGGAACATTACTGGTCATTGTCAGGTGCTATTTGAGCTCACTGAGAAGCTTAAGTTTGAAAGCTGGGTTGCTCCTCCTCCCATTTAACACAACCATGTGTATGTCAAGTGTCCTCCAAGACCCAATGCCTGGGTCAGCCCACGAGCCCCAGCTCTGCAATGAGGAGAAGAAAAAACAGCCAGCAGCTAACGGGATTAAAAAGTAATGTGGCCTTAAGATCAGCTAGAAAGTGAACCCTTTCCAACAGAGGTTGCTATGTTACTATTATTTATGCTACAATATAACAGCGCCTACAGAGAGAACTGGAAGCTGGGCTCTTATCTGTACTTAAATTCAGTCATTTAAAATCCAGACCATATAGAGCTCCTTGGTAATTTTCTTTGCTATAGGCTGCAAATGTATATAAGTATTCCCCTGGGTTCTAGGAACCATTCCACCAGCCACACATTAGGACAGGGATGTGGAACTCCAATACATAACCAGCCACCAGCTTATAATTAGTTGAAAGTGGAGGGCAGTTTAGGGGTTAAAGCCCAAAACCTCAGGAACTGTATGCTAATCCCAGGTAGATGGTGTTCAAATTACAAATGGTATTCACTGCTCTAACCATTGTTGTAAGTAGTTGGTGTTCTAAAGAGATGTGTCCCACCCTTAGGCTGTCAGACCACTGAAACAATCTGTCCCCACGAAACTGGAATTTCCTCAGGTGCCTCCCAATGAGAGAATGAAAAAGCGTGAAGCCAGGGACACACAGTGGAGAAACAACCTGTCAGCCCACCTTGCAGGAGACACTGGAGCTGAGGCAGTGATGGCTCAGTGAAGTAGCGCCTTGACCAGGACTGCTCAGACTCTAAAGTGCTCTAAAGTGTGTGTGTGTGTGTGTGTGTGTGTGTGTGTGTGTGTGTGTGTGTTTTCACTGCACCTCTACCTCTTCATTCTTCCTTCTAGTACAGTGACATTGAATACATTTCTGTTCTACACTTGGGCTCTTTAATTGAATTTTGAGAACAAGTGCCCAAGGGCAGCCTGTTAGGGCAGCCAGGGCCCAGGCTTTGACACTGAATATTCCCATAATAGTGCCCACAGCCTCACTCCTGTCAGTATTTCAGGGATATGGACATCACCTGGCCCAATAACTGTAGTCAGAATCACGTCATTGGGTAAGAATGGAGCGGGAAAAGCAATTTGAGCTTTTTTTTTTTTCCTACAGCTGGGACATCATGATAGAATCAAACTATTAGTCTTGTCCACTGATGGTGAGGGGAGAATTGAGCATTGACAGGAAAGCAGGTTTTGTCAGGAGGCCAAGTCTTGCTGCTTCTGTAGTCCTGGCACAGGCTTGCACCATCTCACTGTAAAACCCTAGCTGATTTTTATAAGAGAAAAAAATCTTGGGAATATTGCCAGAGTTATGAGGATACTCTACACTTCTAGCCAAGAGTCTGCCAAATGGTTTCAGCATGTAGACTTTGTAGAACCACAGATGATGTCACCATGGTTTCTGTTCACTGGGCATCTCTTCCTAACAATTTCCAAAGTGCAGGCACATTCATGGCTGTTAACATGCCTCAGGAACTAAGTGAGAAAGGGGCACTCACATATTTTTAGAAGTCATTTCAGACATATCCGGAAACCTGACAGCACACCAGATCAACTGAGTCACATCTGGGAAGGAGGGGTAAGTGAAGACTGCCTACTAGCATCGAAAACAGATTAAGTCATTTGACCTGGTTTCAGTGAAAGTGCTCCAGGGCGCTTGCCTAGAATGCACAAAGCACTCAAAAGCCCAACACTCTGGAGGTGGAGGTAGAAAACTCAGGAGTTCAAAGCCCTTTTCCTTGGTGGCGTAGCAAATTTGAGACAAAGATGAGCTACACGAGACACTGTCATTAAAAAGTCTAGTGCTAACGCCTGCAACGTGAGGGCTATACAAAAAGAAGTGTAAGCATCATATTTGCAGTATAAGCATGGCAAGCTGGAATGTGAACGCTGGCAAAGAGGAAACTCAGTAGTCACGATCTCCGTCCTCAGCAAGACCACAGCCAGCCACATGACTCTCACCACAAGGGACGCTAAACCCTAAAAGTCTCCAAGACTTAAAAACAAAGCCAGAAATCCAAAGCAAAGCCAATCCCATTTCTGGTCTTAAGCAGCTCCTGGGGTGAGGACACTCAGCAGCAGTGTGTGCTGCAATGATGCCTGCTCCCTGCAGACCCACACCCTGCCAGGAAGGGGCTAAGTGAATGGATGTCTCTAATGAGTCTGTTAGTTTTGCCCCACATTCTGAGGACTCTGCTACATTCCCAGAACAGAAATGATCGGCTTCTTTCTGCTTGTCCAGGAGCCAGTATGACCTGTGCCTGGGACAAGGTTGGACTTCCTTGTGTATGGCCACTGCATAGGATTGGGCTGCTGATTATCCCAACTTCTTCACCAGGCAGCCCAAGGCACCAGAGGACACACCCTGGCTCGGTCATCACTGGCCTCAGGATCTGTTGGGTGTCTGGGTTTCTGGGAAAGACAGTCCTACTTCCTCCTTCTGGCTCACAGCCCTGAGTGCACAGGCTCCTGGTATTTACCACTGTGTCCTCAGCTCATATCTGTTTTTCTGGAGAGGGCAGCAGTTCCCCAATGGCAGAGAATATCGTCATAGTATTAATTTTCATAGTACCAAAGCCCAACAAGCTAGTAAGCAAAGTGAAGGCAGAGAGAAAGTGAGAGTCTGGCAGGGAAATCAGGAGTTTGAGGCAAGCCTAGACTACATAATGAGACACTATCTCAAACAAGATGACAAACAAAAAGCCAGAATAGTGGCTGCTGTTCTGCTGAACAATGATTCTCTTTTATCATATCTTTAAAGATGTATTAGTAGCTGGGAACAGTAGCACACACCTGAAATCCCAGCACTTGGGAGGCAGAGGCAGGGGGATCGCTGTGAGTTGGAGGCCTGCCTGGTCTACAAAGCAAGTCCAGGACAGCCAAAGCCACACAAAAAAATCCTGTCTCAAAAAACCCAACCAAACAAAAAGTATTATTTTATTGTGTGTGTGTGTGTGTGTGTGTGTGTGTGTGTGTGTGTGTGTGTGTGTATGTGTGTGTGTGTGCACTTCACGCATGGAGATGCACACTGAAGCCAAAGGGTATTAATCTCCAGAGCTGCAGTTACAACGCGAAACCCAATGTAGGCAACGGGAACTAACCAGTGCTCTGCAGGGAACTGATGAGCCACCTCTCCAGCCCCCTTCATGTCTATGCTGTTTAAAGATCAAGCTTCTCAAAAGTGAAATAAACATTTAACCCAAGCCAACTTCACCCGTGCCAAAGGTACCATGATGATGCAAGTACCCTGGGTTCTGAGCTGAGGAGGCTGGGAAATGGGGAAAGGAGAATTACTCTCCAGGTATCTTCATAAGAAGCAGAGGAAGACTGGGCAGACAGAAGAGGCCACTTGATGGTGGAGGCAGAGGCTTGAGTGACACAACTACAGGCAGAGTTGCCAGCAGCCACCAGAGGTGGAGGGCTAGGGACAGTGTGCCACTGTCCTCCATAGGAGCAGGACCCTGTAGACACCAGAGTCCAGCCTAACTGTACTGACTTTAGACGCTTGTCTTCTGAACTGTGACTGACCTGTATGAAGCCTCTAAGGTTGGGGTACTTTATCACATCAGTCAAAAGACACTAATATGACTGACCACCTCCACCCTCCTACCCCAACTCAGTTATTTCAAGGAATAGCCACCCAAAACACGAGTTGGGCAAACTTGGATGTCCAGGTATACATTCAAAGTGAAGTGATATTTAAGAGACTCACAGCTGAGTAAAACTTTACATTTACAAAGACACAGAAACTTGTTCAAATCCCACCTAGAAGGGCCGACCTCAGTTTACAAAAAGAATATGTTTAGCTTAAAAATTCAGAGAGGTTTTTATAACACTACAGCATTGTGCAGCACTGTAACCCAGTTTCTTATGGAAAACTCTAGCAACTGGGCCAGGACCCAACCCTAGGAATGATCCCAAAGGTCTGGGAACACCCAGGTTATGAGACAGTCTCCATACCAAAGGAACGTTCATGTTAGGGGGGGGAGGCTTTCCAGCAGCCAGAAGCATAAGGGAGAAGGCTGTGGTTTGGCTATGAGAGAGAATGTGGGTATGCCACACAGAGGGAACAGGGAGCTGGTAAGGCGGACTTGGTGAGGGTGGTGAACACTGGTCTAAGGCAGGCAGAAAGCGTGAGGTTACAGAGTCAGTAGACCACTGAAAGCCACAGGCACAAGTTGATGAGATGTGTAGGCATAAGGCTATTATGTAATTCAAAAGCTGATTTCTGTACCCCTGGCCCATATCTGGTTGTAATCCTTGTTCTGAGACTCTCCTGTCTCAATGTTGTGTAAACACTGCTCCCCAACTGTCCCCTTATATGCCAATAAAGAAGCTTACAACCAATCACTGAGCAGGAGAGAGAATGGGGCTGGACTTCCTGGCAGCCAGGGGAGGAGGAGTTGGAAGAGGAAGTAAGGGATGCAGCCATGGGAGAGGTCCAAGAGATATCAGAAGAGGGAGCTGAAGAGAGGAGAGCTACAAAGTGCAAGTATCTCTGGGATGTATGCTGGGAGGGAACCAGATTAGCTAAGAGGGTTAATAATAGCATAATAACTGCTCAGCAATTGTGCTGTGAAGCTTGTTAAAATAATATAATAGAGTCTCAATTATTTGTGGAATAGCTGGGTTAAGAGAGAAACTGAGAAACAAAAAGTTTTATAAAAATAACTTTAACAGACATGCACTTAAAAGAATGCATACAGCTAAGAGTGGAATCCACTGTGGAAGGGGACCTAGAAATCAGGCAAGAAGCTACAGACTGGCCAGTTAGGACAGAAGCCCAGGAAGAGCCAGTGAGGAGAGACCTGAGGGGTACCTGAGAGGCAACCTGATAGGACCTAATTACAGATGAAGGCAGAAATTGAGAAGTAATCCCAAGTTTACAATTTATGTAGTAGAGCACACAGCAGCCCCAATAAGCAGGACAGGACACCAAGTAAAGTTTAACAGAAGACAGAACAGATGGATTCATCTCTGAGTCCATTGCTGGGGACCATCCAGACGTTAACTCCTAACGAGGTGGTTACATCATGTGGATATAAACAGGTACGTGGAAGCGGAGCTAGAAGTCCTGCCTGGGATGCATCAGTGCATGACGATCAAGAAGTCCAGGGGCCCACAGGAAGCCTATGGGGAACAAACCCAATGCCAAATACAAGCAGCAACAGACAACCCCGACCAAAGGTACTAATGAGGGCAGAGGTGTGTAAACCCAAGAAATAGCTGAAGTGACATCAGGGCTGTAGAAGCAGCAGAATCGCAGAGCAATTACAGATGACAGACAGGATAGGGTAAAAGGTACAGGTTGGCTCCAATGGAGGAACTAACACACCAGAGGCGAGCTGAGAAGGGAGACACACAAGGCTTGCCTCAACAGATGCGGGTCAAGGTGTCAGGTTATTGCAGGATGAAGCGCAACTTCCCCCTAAAAGCAATGGAGAAACTACTGTTAAAGCTGGAGCAAGGCAGCATTTTAAAAGATTTGTCTGGCTGCAATGCCAGGGTGGAGAAAAACCTGGAGGCTAGGAGAGCAGTTAGAAAGTTGTGTGTACATTGCAGGGAGGGGTGAGTGCGTGTGTGTGTGCATGTGTGTGTGTGTGTGTGTGTGTGCATGCGCGCACGCCCTTAAAGTGACAGCATTGTCAGAGCATCTTCCCTGGCATGGATAATGCAGTATGGAGTAAGAGGATAGGTGAGACCACAGCCCTCTGAAACCCAAAGCGTGGGCATGGGCAGGGATCAGAGGAAATAACACAGCATGCCAAAAGGTGCAAGCCAGGGGACAGGACACCCAGGGCAAAGCGGCATAGTGCTACCATTGCCTCTGAAGAAGGAACCGATGCAGTATCACAACCCAGAGGTCACCTGAAAGACCCAAAGGTTTCTGTCGTAGGCGGCTGTTAGGTCAGATTCAGAGAACTGGCAACCTCGGTTGAACGTGGAGGTGCCCAGTGTACAGGCAGCAGGCACTAGAGATGCAGAAAATGAGTGGCAGATACCTGGGAAACGGCTGGAGGGAGGCTGCTTTGCACTTCGTGTGGTTAAGGGAAACAAACAAATCCGGCTTCTACCTGGGCCTCAGGCTTTGCAACTCCATCCTGGTTTTCTGGCAGGTAGACAGAGGGCTCGCTCACTCAGCCTTGTCGAAGGTGACCGTCTGGAAGCCCTCTGACCAAGGCCACTTCTTACTTTAACTGCCACGAAGTCCAAAATACAAAAACATTTAAAAACAAACAAAAACAACTCTTAAATGACTGTAGAAAACTTTTAAGTGTGAAATTCTAAAAGCTATGGTCTTGAAATTAAAGAAACTAAATATTCAGAGCTATTCATTGCAGATTTTTTTTTCCATTTGGTTCAACTTAATGCAAAATTCTTTCTCCCACATATCACTCACACACCTCATAAAGCTAATTTATCTTGGTTCGTGTGGCTAAAAGCCACCTTCAGAAGCAGATTTGAAAATCACACACTTCTTGGAACTTAGGACACCTAATTTAAAATCTAGGCATTTTAAAGGTCTTACAGAAATTCCACTGGTTGGACTGTCTGCTGCTAAGTTCAGGCTCTAGAGAACTGCCCCACTGTTCTGTGGCCTGGAGACTCTTTCTTCACAGCTGGGGTTAGCAGGTCAGCATTTGTTACTGGCTGTCTGGTTTTGGCTGAGTACAGAGTAATCTGACAAATGGAACTGTATTTTTCATGCAAAGACGCTAAAAGACAATTGGTGTTGCAGGAAAAGGGTTGCTTGTTTGGTTTTGCTTTGCAAGAGGGCCAGGGTCTCACTCTGCACTTCAGAATAGTTAGCTGGAATTCTGCCTCAGCCTCCTGGGTGCTGGCATTACATGCATGCACTACCCTGCCCAGCTTCATCACCACTTTAAAAGGGAGAGGTTTGGGTCTGTGTTTGACAGGCAGATGCTACAGAGCATATAAGGGGAACTGCCGATCTGAAGGGAGGCGAGCCTGGAAGCCCATCTTGTTCACTGCGGCTCAGCTCGCTTTCAGGGGGCTTCCCATGACCACACAGACGCACACACCTACCCTCGGGGAGTCCCCGCGCTCCACCGCTCGTGACCGCGCCTCCCGAGAGAGGCACCCACGCGGGGACCCAACGCGACCGCGCTCCTGAAGACCCACCCCCTTGGCCCGCCCCCAGCCGCCGGGCACCCAATCCCAGAGCCGCGCACGTGACGAGCGCTGCCTGCGATGACCTCATCCCTGGTGTGGGATGACGTCAAATTCAAGATGGATGGAATCACAGCGGCAGCGGCGGCTGCGGGTTGCGCGAGCCGAGTGTGAGCGGAAAGGGGCCCGGCGCCTGCCCCAGGGCTGAAGAGCGGTGAGTAACCGTCACGCTCCGCGCCCTAGGAGGACGTCGGGCCCAGTCGGGGGCTACGACCTCTCCGCAAAACGCGGCCTTTCCTGACGTAACTCTGAGGTGATTTCTCTCCTTTTTATCCTCCACCAGTGGGTTGCGGACGCCTGGCCCTTTTACGCGTGCGCGGGGCCGCGGGCCTCACCGAGCATGCCCAGACTCCCACGTAGTCGCGTGTGCCTTTGCACTGCGCATGCTCTGTGCCCGCAGTTGGCCTCGCCCTCGCTACTACGCATGCTCAGCCTCTGGGCCCACAGAGCTACTTAGTCTGGACGGGTGGCCTGGGTTGCCACGGTGTTGGATCCGGGGTGCATGCCACTGCAGAGCCACTGAGACGCCGCTGCAAGCAAAGGCGCGCTCTCCGGGGCCGGTGGCGTGCGCGTGCGGGGCCGGGGAGCTGGCGGGCGGCGGGGCACCCAGCACTTGCAGCGGCTGGAGCGTGACAGCCTGGCAGCCGGCACTTCCGCGGTCACCTCCTGAGTCCAGGAAAACCCTTTCTTGCCCCACGCCCTGGTCCCGGAGGTTTTTCCTCCGGAGACATAGCTCGGAAGACCTCACAGCAGCTCACATGTTGGCTGGGTCTCACCGTCTCCCAAATCTGCCCTTCTGCAGGGACTGCACCTTGTAGTCAAAGGACCATGTACATATATGTGTGTCCCTGAGGCCCTGGGTTGTGGAGACCCGCACAGCACACTGCAGCAAGTGTGCAGGGGAAGGTTAGCTAACATAGGGGCAGTGTTGGGGGGACATTGAGCAGCCCTCTGAAGCCTGGGATTTTTGTGTGGTGCGTGATCTCCAGTTGCTTCCACATCCATGGACATCTGCGTTACAGCATAGTCTGCTGGTTGTTCATCAGCATGACCCTGAGTCATAAGTTCCTGGGGTTTGTCCCATGGTCCTCCCACCTTGTTGAAGAGGGCAAACGTAGGTTAAGCCATGTTAGCATTTCCACAGAAAACCCTCCTCCACTTCTGGTGATTAATCATTACCCTAAACCTTACCCCTAAATATTGACATTAAAGTGGAAAGGAAAGTAGTCACTTAAAAGTGACTCTTAATTCAGTCTATGTACTTAACAACATGTTGTTTTTACTACTTATTGAAAAGTATAGGGAACATCAGTCTTAGGAAATAAAAATTGTCAATAGAAGCTCTCCCTTGAGGTATTAACAATATTATGTACTGGGGCATACTAGGTATGTGGACAATAAAAGCAACAACATAGTTAATATAGAGGTCTCCAGGCATGGAGATAGTTGAGAAACCATTTTAATTGTCCTGGTACTAGAGCTGATTGAGGGTTGGATTTATGGATGTCAAAGATTGGCCAAATGGGCAAAGGAAAGAGAATACTTTTTTTTTTTTTTTTTTTTTTGCCTTAGGTGGCCTGACTAGCATCACCCCAACCTAAGGGAATGTATGAAGACAGCAGGTGTGAGAGTATGGGTCACAAGTTACATGTAGGACAGTGGGTTCCCTGAAGATGGATCTGTTCAGAAAGCAGCCAGGGACTAGAGTCTGAAGGAGTCTGAGCAGAGACACAGACACAATCGGTCCAATTGATAGCATAGCCCCAAGAGCTCAGGAAAAGTGGAGAAGATACTTGGGCTCTACAGTCTTTAGAGAGATAAGGATGAACAAGTGTAATACTCAAGTCTAGGGAGCTTCCTCTGCGCGGTGGACACCTGCCAAGCCTTGTGCTAGGAGTTCATAGGTGAAAACAGGCTTCTGTGGGAAGGATGTAGGGTCTTCTGAGGATTCCACATACAAAAGCAGATGCATTGAAATCGCCATGTGGTTACTGCAGAGGGATGAAGTGTTGCTGTTAGCAAATTACAACAGCTTTATCTGTTCATATGAATCTTTCTATACAAAGTGGCCAAATAAAAGAGAGATAGAAGATACTTTAGGTTTCAGAAAACAGAAGTGCAGGTTTGTGGGTTAGGTGGTAAGGAGTGCCACTGTCCACAACAATTCTTATAAAGGAAAACATTGAATTTGGGCTGGCTTACAGTTTCAGAGGTTTAGTCCATTATCATCATGGTGGAGGCATAGTATCTTCTGGGCAGGCACAGTGCTGGAAAAGAAGCTGAGAGTTCTATATCTTGATCTGAAGGCAGCAGAAGGGAACCATGTCCACACTGAGTGTAGCTTGAGCATAGGAGACCTCAAACCCCATTCCTACAGTGACACACTTCCTCCAACAAGGCCACAACTCCTAATAGTGCCACTACCTATATTTTATCCAAGCATTCGCACACATTAGTCTATGGGGGCCATACCAGAACCACCCAGATTTGCTACAGAGGTGAGTTGTCATCAATCTGAGAAGTCTTGTATGCTTTTTATAGGAAATAATAATTTAAGAAAAACCAAAAAAGTAAAGTCTAAAACAGGGCAGTAAAATGGCCAATTTTATTTAGAGAAAAAAATCAAAGAGCTTCATTTCTAGTCCTTAATTTAACTGAAGTAGAGAGTAGAAAACAATCACATATTGTGTGGGATTCCAAGTTGGGCATCATAAGGAATGTCAAAAGTAATGTATTGGACCTTAAAGAGCTTGCAGTTCTGGTGGGACACACAGCCAGTTAGCACGTAACAGTGGATAAACACAATGTAGTAGTGTGCCTGCTTTGTGTGGCAAAGGAGTTGACAGGAGACATTTGTTGTTTGCCTTTTTGACAAGGGTTTGCATCCCACATTGGCCTTGAACTCATAATCCTCCTGCCTCAGCCTCCCAAATACTGTCATTGTAGACATGTGCCACACACTGTATTTTGTTTACCTGTTCTAAGCTTAAGTAAGTTAAGGACTGTGTTTGTTTAGTTGGCCTGCTTTAATTTAGTATACAGACCCAGTGACCTAAACAATACAAACTTACTTCCTCACAGTTACAGAGGCTGGAAGTTGGAGATAAAGATGGTGTTGGCAGGCTAGGTCTCTCCTGGGGCCTCTCCCCTTGGCTTATAGAGAACATCTTCTGTGCCTTCTTAGGGTCTTCCCTCCATGTTCTCTCATTTCTAATTGTTTGTTCAAAGATACCAGTTTTATTGGATTAAGGCACATTTAACTTAATTAGCTATGTAAAGACCTCAGCTCCAAATATGATTGCCTTTTAAGGCGCAAAGGTTAGGACTTCAACAAACAAATAGGCATGTTGACTGGGAATAGTCAGCCCTCAGGACTCCCAAAGGGTTAAAACTTGAACTGAGTTGGAAAAGGGGTTTGGTGAAATCTAGGATGGTTCAGGCTGACCGTGGAGGAGGTCTGATGGAAGGTTATGTTTTAGGGACAAAAGCAGGAAAAAGCCACAGTAGGTAACTAAAGAATTTTAAGTAGTTTGAAAACAGGTATCTATAGAGGCTTGAAAGGCTCTTCCCCCCACCTCCCAAGTTTGTAGTTTAGCCTGTTCTGTTTAAACTAGAATAGATGGGACTATAACTTTACTCAGTATTGCATCAAGATGGTTCCTGAGCTCCCTCTGCACCCCTGGGGACTACACCACTGTCATACCTTTCTCTCCATCAGGACATTTAGCACACTGAAACCCAGTTTCGAGGTTTCCTAATCTCTAGACAGTAGGGCTTTGTCTTCCTTGAGAACCCCTGGGTAAAGAATGTAGTTAACATCCCTTAGATAAATTTAACCATGCTTTGCACATGGAGAGGGCCGGTGAGCAAGCTGCGTTCATGGAGGAGATTGTGTGCTGGGTCACTAGTGAAAGCCTTGCTTGAGGAATCTAGCATATGAAGGACAAACATGAAAGACAGGGCAGGGGCAGGCATTGCTCAGAGCCAGCGGTGTTACAGAAGAGCCATCCTCCCTGCTGAGCATGACGGTCCGCCCTTGAAGCAAATTTGAGCTAGAGAGAGGGAATCTGAAATGTGTTGAAATGGAGCACAGTAACTTGACACCATGAAGGATCCCCTAAGCCAGCCTGGCTTTGAAACCACTTTAGATAATTTCTGAATGTCTGCAATGTTACCAGGTAAGTGGTAGTAAGACTGAAGCTCGGAGCCAACTTCCTGTCAACATGTAGTAAACTCAAGTGGAGAGTGTGAGGGCTAAATCCAGAAGTGAGGGCTTGGGGAAGAGCTGTGTCTGTGTAGTCAGATGTTGGGTGTTCACCTTGTGTCGCACACATCCCTTGAGTTCCAGGATCATGTTAGACTCATGTAAGCACGCTCCAGCATTGCAAAGGGGCAGCGTTCCCAGAGCTTAGCCTTAGGTTAGTAAAGGGACATTTCCTACACACCTGTCAGTGCATTTTTTGACCTGTCCTAGAGCATAGGTCTTTTGTAATGCTCTTTAGCTAGGGTACCTAGGGTATCAGTCTCTTAAGTTGAAGTAGAGGAGATCATTTTGAATCCTCTGTCATCTCCTCGCCTTCCCTTCATAGTACCCTGTTGCGTTTTAGAGTATGTGCTTCCCTTTCTTATGCATCTGTCTCCAGAGTATTCTATTCCAAAATTGCCTACCTACCTTAAACCTCATTCTGAGTAGCATAAGAATTTAAATACTTGGGTTGAATTAATTTATATTAAGATACGGATGCCTCACCTCATCTAGTGTATCATAGACATTTGTGTGACGACATTAAGTATTTTCACTGAGTTCATTTATGAGGGGCCTTAGGGTCCTTCTAGGAAGTTGACTTGAAGCCAGGACAAGCTTCAAGAGATTTTAAGCCGGGGCCAATCAGATAATGTTTCTGGGAGTTCTGAGCTTTTGACTTTAACTTCAATACCAAGCAAGTCCCAAGCCTTTTCTGATTTCCTACCAGTCACTCACTCATCCACCCTCCCACCTCCCGGCCACATCGATAGCCTCCTGACATCAGTGTTCTTCCACACTCTGTGCCTTCTTTACCACATTGTTGTCTGCCCAGTCACAGGAATGTGAGGTGCAGGAGAACAGGAAGCCAGCCAACGAACTCACCTCCCACCACCAGCACCTCTTATGATGCACAGTGCACAACGGGCTCACAAACACTCGGGAGAGGAAGAGAGAAGAAAGATGTGTACTTGCCAGGTGGGATTTGCTCTACAGACTGGGCTTTTCACACGTTGCTTTGTTTATGCCTCATGGGATTCCCACATGGTGTAGGTGGGGCTAACACTGAACGGGCAGGGTACTTATTCACAGAAAGGATGAGCAGTCCTGATAAGATTACGCTCCTGATAGGTGGCAGTAGACCAAAGACTTCCCCATGTATAGCTGTCTACCATGAGCTTTTACCATAACAATTCTCCCCCATTCTCTTTTTTTTTTTTTTTTTTTTTGAATCTTTAGGAAACAACATTAAGTAGAACCATCCCAGATAGAGTTTGAGAAGGTGTTTTTGTAGGGAGATGCAAGTAATAAGGAAGTCGGCCTGATTCAGAATCTGTTTTTTTAGGGGTGTTTGTCTCAGCTGCTTCTGCTTTTAATAGGCTCTTCCACAACTCGGTTGCACCTTCCAGGCTTTTTTTTCCCATGGTTAAGTGATGGGATTTTTGCATAATGAGTCAGATAGAGACAATCAGGCCGGGGACATGTGGTTATGTGGTTTGTATATGGGATCTGTTGCTTCTGTGGAGCTGCATCATGACTGGTTAACTCCTGAAGGAAAATGAGTGTGCTGTACCTTACCATTCATTGAGAAAGTGCACCCAGCAGCACAACTGCTCTTCCGAGGGTGGAGCAGCTAAGATGTCAACAGGTCAGGTCTAGAGGATGCACGCCCCTAGCCACAGTGTGCTGGATTGCCAACAGTCAGCAGCTCTGCTCTTCCCCTGTGTTTGTTCTCTCAAGGCAGAATTTATACTTTAGTTGCTAAACTCAATAAGTGGTTACACCTGCTGTAATCAAAATGCAAGAACTCAAGTAGTCCTTGTTTGCAGGTAGACCAGGACTGGGGCCATTGCTTTCAAGTCCTCATAATTGAATTAACGTGTAAAAGCAACCTGCAAGTGAAGGTGAATCCATACCACTAGGCCTCTCTCCAGCCACTCTTCTGCTTACGATCCCTACTGTCTTCATTTTGCCTCCTAGAACTCTTTGTCTATCTCAGGATCATGACAGTTCCCAGGGTGACTCTTGTTCTCTCTTTTGTAGTGCTGCATTTACTGCCCCTGTCCTTTGTAGGTCCCCTCACCTTTCCTCCAGTCTCTTCCCCATGCTTTTGGTCCCTCATCTGGCTGGCTTTCACCTAGGTCTGGTGGCTGTTGCCTGTACTGATCTCTTACGGTGTGCATAGACATTTTTCTGTTTCTGTACATTGTACATTGTCAACAGATTGCTGTGTGCCATTCCTATGCAAGACTAAACTCCAGGAGCTAGGCTATGCTTGTCTTTTTTATATCCCCTGTGCTTAGTAGAGTTTTAGCACATTCTGGGTGGATGCTAGCTTGCATCTGTGGTTTCAGGTTATCTTGGTATCTTGGGTTTTTTTTTTCAAAAATAGAGCCTGAGCCAGGTGTGGTGGCGCACGCCCTTAATCCCAGCATGTGGAGACAGAGGCAGTTGGATCGCTGTGAGTTCGAGGCCAGCCTGGTCTACAAAGCGAGTCTAGGATAGCCAAGGCTACACAGCCTGTCTCGGAAAAAAAAGGAAAATAGAGCATGATGGAAAGGGCCTGAATATAGATGTTTGGACCGAGATTCCAGGGAACTTAGGAAAGGAAACAGAACGATATGCACAAAATAAGATTGATAAGTTGTCACTCACCTATGGAGCATCAGAACTGAATCCCTAGAAAAGGAGAGGCAAGGAGGGAAGCAGCCTGGTATCTCTGCAAATCCAGCTCAACAAAGGCCGTCCTTCTCCCTGTCCTGGCACGGTCCTTGGAGATACACTTGACTCTTCCCATTGCCCTGTAGTTACTCCATTAGAAAACTTAATGGCTCTGCCTTTACATCCCATGCCAGCCCCTGCCAGGTGATCCTGTGTCTGTTGCTTTGTCATCTGCTGTCCACAATGAAGCCAGACTGTTATAATTAAGATATAACTCAGGCTTCTTGCCCATGGTCCTCCAATGACTACCCATTTCCTACATAGTAAAATCCCCTCACAGCAACCAGCCTTACAGCCTTGACCACTGAGATGATCTTGTCCATGACTCTCAGCTGCACGCCAGAAGAGGGCACCAGATCACATTATAGATGATTGTGAGCCACCATGTGGGTGCTAGGAATTGAACTCAGGACCTCTGGAAGAGCAGACAGTGCTCTTAACCTCTGAGCCATCTCTCCAGCCTGCTTTATCTGTTTTTTAATCGCTGGTTTCAAACCATTAAATTTATTTAAAAAAAAAAAAACCCACTTGACAAAAAAAGCAGACCAAGCTTTACTTTTGGTCTGCTGTTTCCCCTGTGTCAACATCTTTAGATATCCTCAGTGCTACAGACTGCCGATGCATGGCTGAGTCAGTCTTGTGGCAGCCTAGGCTCAGTGCTTTTCTGCTGACCCCTGTAAAAGATGAGACGTGTCTTTACACAGCTGTGAGGTGCAGTGAACTAGGGGTGAGTGAGAAATGAAAATGGCTGGCAGGAGAAAAAGGACCTTATCCAAGGCCTTGTTACAAGTGAAAGAGCTACATGTCGCTGTTAAAGGAAGGGAACCCTGATTGTGCCAGCTTCATCTCTAGTGGCAGAAATGAAAGGCCAATAACAGAGCCACACTCTGTTCTCTTTGAAAACCAAAGAGCCTGATCTCCAAGTGACTAGTAAAGGCTGACTTCTGGGCGCTGTGGACTTGTTAACTTTGGAAGACTGTGGGCAAGGAGCTTACACATGTGTGAGTACTCTCTGTGGTGCTGGTGATGGGATTCAGGGTCTTACATGTGAAAGAAAGTACTATACCACTAAGCTACATCCCCACCTCTGTGGATCACAGAGAGAAGGTGCTCATATAGCAGAGCCCACACATCTTGTCACATGAGAAACCTGCTTCAGCCTAGAGCACCAAGGAGGGGGTGATAATATGGACCTTTTCTTTGATACTAAGTTAAACCTATTCTTATAGTCCTGACAGCCACACATTTGAGTGTTTACTGTAGATGCTTGTTCATCTAACCTTTGCCACACTCTTGCAAGAGTGCACAGTTGTTACCCTGCTTCACACACCGACCTGTGTGCGGAAGGCATCAGCTCATAGAGTGAAGCTGGCACCTCGGCCTCGCATTTGGCCCCAAAGCTCATATTCACCCACCAAGTTGCCTTCTTTCATCTTTAAGTTTGAAGAGAACTTCAGTAACCTTTCAGCTCAAATTCCTTAGTCAGCTTTATAGCCAGGCTAAAGTTGTTGACAGTTCATACTTATGAATACAAATGGTAATAGTCTCACCTCTGTCTTCCAGATAAACTGCAGGATGGAGGGACTGCTGCATTACATCAACCCAGCTCATGCCATCTCTCTGCTCAGTGCCCTCAATGAGGAGCGCCTCAAGGGACAGCTGTGTGATGTGCTCCTGATTGTTGGGGACCAGAAGTTTCGAGCTCATAAGAACGTCTTGGCTGCCAGCAGTGAGTACTTCCAGAGTTTATTCACGAATAAGGAGAACGAGGCACAGACTGTCTTTCAGCTGGACTTCTGTGAGCCTGATGCTTTTGACAACGTTCTGAACTACATTTACTCTTCCTCCCTTTTTGTGGAGAAGGGCAGCCTTGCTGCTGTGCAGGAGCTGGGGTATAGCCTTGGTATCTCCTTCCTGACCAACATCGTTGCCAAAGCCCCTCAGGCTCCTTTTCCAGCCTGTCCCAACAGGAAAAGAGTGCCGGTGGAAGACGATGAGACCAGCTCTCAAAAGCGAAGTGTCATTGTGTGTCAGGGCAGAAGCGAAGTGCCAGGGAAAGCCAGTGGTCCAGCCGTGCAGGACCTCAGCCATGCTGCCCGGGCCTCCCCAAGTGGTACAGTCAAGACCAGCACCAGTAAGCCACATGTGGCCAACCCGCCAGAGCAGCTTCACAGCCTGCCTGTAACTGAAAAGAGCTGGCCGAAGGATAGTGCTGCAGTATATGCAAAGTCTCTGGAACAGTCTGGGGCTTTGGATGATCCTAACAGGGGCAGTTTGGTAAAGAGAAATGCAGTCCTGCCCCTAAAGCCTTCACAGGACAGGGAAGCCACAGACGATAAACCAGGGGTGAGTAGCCCGCTTCCCAAGGGGAAAGCTATAGAGCTGGCTCTGAAGAGACCACGGCCACCTGTTCTGTCTCTTCGTAGCTCATCAGAGACTCCATATCTCTTAAAAGAAACTAGCAAAGGAGGCGGCCAGGGGGAGGACAGGAACTTGCTCTACTACTCTAAGCTAGGCCTGGTGGTCCCATCCGCTGTGCCCGCTTCTGCAAACCAAAGCATTGACAGAAGTGGCCCTCTGGTGAAAAGCCTCCTCAGGCGGTCACTATCTATGGACAGCCAGGTTCCTGTCTACTCCACGTCTATAGATTTGAAATCATCCCAGGGATCATCCACAGCAGCAAATGAGGCACCGGGCAGTGTGTTCTGTGCAGTGTCTCAAAAATCATCTTTAAAAGATTGCAGTGAAAAAAAAGCCCTGGATGACAGGCCTCAAGCGCTTCAGCCTCATCGTCTCAGGTCCTTTAGTGCTTCTCAGTCGACAGACAGGGAGGGGGCCTCCCCTGTGACTGAGGTGCACATTAAGACCGAGCCCAGCAGCCCGCTGTCGGACCCCTCAGACATCATCCGGGTCACTGTGGGAGATGCAGCAGCAGCAGCAAGAGACCTGCCCCTCAAAACAGAGGAAGACCAGAGGGATATGAGCAGACTCCCAGCAAAGAGAAGGTTTCAGGCAGACAGAAGGTCACCCTTGAAGAAGTCCAGGGCAAGTGAGCACGGGCCTGCTGCCTCAGAAGAGAACTGTAAAGGGGGTAGGAGCCCTCCTTCCCTTGACAGCAACTTCCCAGATTCTGACTTAAACAGAGAGGAGTTTGGTGAGTTGGAGGGGACGAGACCAAACAAAAAGTTTAAATGCAAACATTGCCTTAAGATTTTTAGATCAACCACGGGTCTTCACCGCCATGTTAACATGTACCATAACCCAGAGAAGCCTTACGCTTGTGACATCTGTCACAAGAGGTTTCATACCAACTTCAAAGTGTGGACACATTGTCAGACCCAACACGGCATAGTGAAGAACCCATCGCCAGCCTCTAGTTCCCATGCAGTTTTGGATGAGAAATTCCAAAGAAAGCTGATTGACATAGTGAGAGAGAGGGAGATTAAGAAGGCCCTGATCATTAAGCTGAGGCGCAGCAAGCCTGCCTTCCAGGGACAGAGTAGCTCCCCAGCACAGCAAGTCATCAAGAGGAACTTGCGCTCCCGAGCCAAAGGGGCCTACATTTGTGCCTACTGTGGCAAGGCATACCGCTTTCTCTCTCAGTTTAAGCAGCACATAAAGATGCACCCGGGAGAGAGGCCCCTCGGAGTGAGCAGAGCTTCTAAGCCGAAAGAGCGGGCTCTGGCACGCGCGGTAGAGAGCAAGGAGGTTTACCCGTGCCGCCTCTGTAATGCTAAGCTCTCTTCTCTTCTAGAGCAAGGCAGCCACGAGCGCTCGTGCCGGAACGCCACCGTCTGCCCTTACTGCAGCCTCAGGTTCTTCTCCCCCGCGCTGAAGCAGGAGCATGAGGGCAGATGTGAGTACAGGAAGCTGACGTGCCTGGAGTGCATGCGCACCTTCAAGTCCTCCTTCAGCATCTGGCGGCACCAGGTGGAAGTGCACAACCAGAACAACATGGCTTTAGCGGAGGGCATCTCCCTGCCCACCCTGGACCACAACGGTGAGGTGGCAGCTGCTTCCAGGCCTCAGGCCGAGCCCAGCAAGGTAAACTACGTGGCCACTGCGAAAGAGGACACAGCGTTTAGTGATTCTTCAGAGCACGTGAACTTCGATTCTGAGGACTCCTCCTGCCTCCCTGAAGACTTGAGTCTTTCAAAGCAACTGAAAGTCCAAGTCAAAGAGGAGCCTGTAGAGGAGGCTGAGGAGGAAGCTCCTGAGGCCAGTGCAGCTCCCCGGGAGGCTGGCCCCAGCAAGGAGGCCGGCCTATGGCCCTGTGAGAAGTGTGGAAAGATGTTCACGGCACACAAGCAGCTGGAGCGACACCAGGAGCTGCTGTGTTCCGTGAAGCCCTTCATCTGCCATGTATGCCACAAAGCCTTCCGTACCAACTTCCGGCTCTGGAGTCACTTTCAGTCCCACATGTCTCAGGCCACAGAGGAGCCTGTGCAGAAAGAGGCAGAGGTGTGTCCTGTGCCCACAAACTCCCCCTCACCGCCCCCTCTGCCACCTCCACCACCCCTGCCCAAGATCCAGCCCCTGGAGCCCGACAGCCCCACAGGCCTGCCTGAGAACCCAGCTCCAGCCACGGAGAAGCTGTTTGCACCCCAGGAGTCAGACACCCTCTTCTACCATGCCCCACCCCTCTCAGCAATCACATTTAAAAGACAGTTCATGTGCAAGCTCTGCCACAGGACATTTAAGACCGCCTTCAGTCTTTGGAGTCATGAACAGTCCCACAATTAAAGGACCTAACCCTCTCACCTGTCACAGAACAGCAGGCCCTCGGCTTGTAAACTGTGTCCTAAGACAAAATATTAAATAATAATAAAGGTTGGGAATTGTTATGTTTGAATTTTAAGTTTTGGATAAATTAATACTGGCTGGGAATGTCCTCACAGCTTTAGAAACAAACTCTGAAATACTGTGGTTTTGGACCTCAGCAGCAGGGGTTTGATTCTGTTACTGCTGAAGTTGGGTTAATGTTGGTAACTGCATGGTGCCTCATTCCAAGGCATCACTATAATCACTTGATTCATATTTTTGTTTCTTGGTTTTTTGTTTCTGGGTAGTGGGATGCTAGGGAAGTGCAGTTGTTTTTTATTTGTTTGTCTTTTTGTTTCTTTGGTTTTTTTGTTTTGTTTTGTTTTACTATTACAGACACCTAAGTTTGAGGTAACCCTTAGCAATGTTCTAAGGCCAAAAAGAAGAGGTGTCATTTGCAGTATTGAGTCAGATTTGAGAATATTTAAGCAATAAGAAAAGACAAACCCCCAACTATAGTAAATTATCCTGACACTTGATAAGACAAATACTTGGTATTTTGTGGTCCTATGAAACTTTCTTTTTGTATGAAAATTGTGAGATTTTAAATCAGCAATAGTTACACTTAGATTTTTTTTATAAAATAATAAGCTATCAGTCCCTTCATATAATCAGTGATGGGCACGTGCTAAGGAAGGCAGAGTGACAGAAGCACGTTTGTGGGGTGCTTTACAGCCAGCAGCAACAGGTTACTTGAGAAAGCCGCTGAACTCTGGTGTGTTCTCTACATCATAACACGGCTTTCAACTGGTGCTTCAGAACTGAGTGTTTGGTCTCGGCCAGCTTGGAACCTGGGTGTCACTGGGATAAACAGTGCTAGCATGAGGTTAGCAGAGCACAGCCTTCCACAGCCTAGACCACCATTGCTTCTAGGGCCTTCAGAGATGGGAGGAAGTGCCATGTTGCAGCTTCCATGTGCTTTCCAAGAACTGTCTGTATGTGGAAGATACAGTTTTCTGCCTGTTTTTTTGTTTTGTTTTGTTTTGTTTTGTTTTTGTGAGGACTTCTATGGGAGTTTTGGAGTGGATGAGAGTGAAAATGTCACTACCTGATATGCAAATTTTTATTAAAGCACTAGCAAGGGTCCAAAATTAGTTTTTGCTACTTGATATGGTACTTAGGGTTTCGGCTCCTTTTTTTTTTTTTTCCCTGTTCCATGTAGGTTGTTATTAAAACTCTTCATAGTTAGTATCCAAATTTCAGTGGAGTATTTCAAAAGGCAAAAACTTTGATTTCACTCCTGAGGGAGGATCACTCCTGGAAAAGGTATTAGGGGGACGCAAACCTCCCTGTTCACTTTGGCTGCAAGCTGTTCCTTCACATTTTCAAGGTGTGCTCCGGCAGAGGCACCAGCCGTCTCCTCACCAGCATTCTGCATCCATGGTGGCAAAGGCAATCTTTATATTGAAACAAATACTTTTTGTAAAACACTAATTGACTTTGTATATTATAGAAACTATAAGTACAATTTTGCCTTTTATCCTTTCACTTGAAAAAGCTATCAAAAAAATCCCTAAATATATGTCGGCATTTCCTATTTTGTTCCTTTATTTGGCAGAGAAAGGAAGTAAAATTGGATTGTAATTACTGATTTTTGCCATCTGCTTTCTTGAACTATGCATTTTAGAGATGAACTAAAAGTGTTCGCCATTTAGTGAATGAAGCTAGTACCAGCCTAGGTAGCTGTCCACTGAATTCATTCTCCCTATGGTGAGTGAATAGTCTCTCCTTACGAACACCTCAGAGTGTTCCTCCTGCTGGGCGTGGTGGTGCACGCCTTTAATCCCAGCACTCGGGAGGCAGAGGCAGGTGGATCACTGTGAGTTCGAGGCCAGTCTGGTCCACAAAGTGAGTCTAGGACAACCAAGGCTACACAAAGAAACCCTGTCTTGAAAAAATAAAAACAAAAACCCAAAATAAGACCATCTCCCTCCATGGATAACTTCTTTATAACTACAGAGTGATAATCTCCAGCTCAGTGCCCCAAAACTTGAACCTATGCTACATTTTTGAAGATTTATAAAATAACCATTGTTGAAAAAAACAAAAAAAAAGCCAAGTATTTTTGATCTAAATATAGGCTCTGCATATCTATTAGGTTTTACAAATTACCAGTGTTTGTCGCCTTTTTTGTCTAGGAAGAAAACATAAGACTTCAAATAAAATTTTGAACCAAAAACATTTATAATGCAGTTGTGGTTTTTCTATTGCTTTTTATACTGTATCTTAACAGACATCAGGCTGAAAGAATTTATTTTGGTGTCAAAAACTATCCTTCCACTCATGTAACTATTTTAAATGCTAAGAAACAAAATAACGAAAGACATTAATCACTTTATTCAGTAAACAGTTTTTTAGATAATGTTTATCTCAGCCAGGAAGCAGATATTTGGTGTTCAATAAATAGGTCTTTTGCCATTGTAAATCTTTAGATAGTAAAGATATTCTTGTAAATGTTTTTCTGATTGTAATTTTTGCAAGTGTAGAAAGCGCATTGTTTCTTGTAATTATTTAAGATGCCTGCTTTTTTATGAAGTTGTGGAAAGAATGTAAACTTTTAATATATTCTTTGTTAACATGAGAACTTGTTTTTGAGTTGCTTTCTTTATGTGGAGAGGATTGAGAACCCACAACGTTTCTTCCACTCGGAGGAAGCAATGGGGCTGACAGATCCATGCATCCCAGGGTTAGCATTTCCAGGTAGCTAGCAAATCTCCCTTTAAAACTAATTCACATATATCTGTGGTTCTGCTAGATGTACAGCTGACCAGAGCTGTGTGTATTCTGCTTTTTCTGTTTTGGAATGTATCCTTCTCCTTGAAAAGATTGCCTGGTACTCAGTCACTTATCCCCGGAACCTGCATGTAGCCCTTGTAGGTACTAATGAAAGTGGTGACTGAGGTGGTAAAATGGACCCCCTCTCTGGGACAGGGGCCTGAACACTGCCTTCCCAGGCTTAGTGGGCCTGAAGTCTCTGTTCCCTGTAGTTGGGCATATGCGCGTGCACGTGTGTAAAATTGGTGCATTTTCTTAGTGCACAATGAGTAGCTTTCACTCCTTTAGATTTCTTTATAAATCTCATCCATTAACCTTTATAAGAATATTCAAAGTCAGTTTGTTGATTTCTGATATCTAATTGATGGTTTGGGGGCAGTTGTGAAATACATTATTGACTCAAATAATGCCATGCACACCCTTACTGAGTGCTTTTAAAACAGATTTTAGTCCAGATATAGTGGTATGCACCCGTTGTCACCGTATTCTCTCTTTGGAAAGCTAAGCTGGAAGATCATTGAGCTCAGGACTATCATAGAGAAACTATGTCTTAAAAAAAAAAAAAGTAAAGGTATTCAATCAGGTTTTCTTTGCTTGTGGCTTTAGCACTTTAAGATGTTTGACATTTTGTGGCATGTTCTTCAGTGCCCCTCAGTGAGGAGCCAGCTGGGAAGAAGACCACTGCAAGCTTTTCTCCAGGCCAGGGAGCTAAATTGGGGTTTAGATTCTAGAGAGGAAAGGGAAGTTAGTGTTTTAAAGATTCGTTTTGGAGGCGGGCTTTGGAGACTCAAAAGCACTCTTCTGTAAGCCGTTAAATTCCATGTCGAATGGAACAGTCGAATTCCATGTTCTCGGTCATTTGTGCACACTGAGTCTCCACAGTTCTTGGTTAATAGTGGTTCTCAGAAGGTGGCCATTCACAGCTGGCTTTAACCCAACCTGCCCTGAGGGCAGTTATTATGTAATTGTGTACTATTTTTGTTGCTACATGCCTTTGCAGAATAGACTGCTCAGGTTTTTTTTTTTTCTTTTTTTTAAGAGATACCCTTTTGGGAACTGAAAACCATAGTCAGGTAGGGATGCAGAGACACTCCATTGCTTACTCTGTCCAGTTCTGTAGTGTTTCCTTTGTTTAATGGTGACCAACAACGGATGGGGCAATAAACCTGTACTCTGCTCTGCTCTCGGTTGCGGTGGCACTGGTATCTATCTGTGCTTTGAGAATGACCAGTGGTGCCGTCAGAATGATGGGGGCAGCGCTGCTGAGTTTGGGGACACTTGATTACCTCACTCCCACTCCTATTCCAAGTTGCCTGTAGATTTAAGTTGCTAGTTGGATATATCCCTCAGTTATGTGGGGTGCCACAGGTATGCATGGGTGTCTGTGCCTGTCCGCTTTGTGTCATTCCTGCTCAGATTCAGTTGGAAACCACCATGTTCTTTACTTTCACAAAGGTGATTGTGTGTTAGGGAGGAGGGCGTGAATCCATGACAGTGCCCGAGCACTTGCCTTCAGGTTTCAGCAGAGCCACTGATGAGCTAGTCTCGTCTCCTGATTGTCACATTTTTCACTGTAATGAGGCTCCTCCATCACAGGGATATAGTCCCTCTTTATTTTCTGCAAATCTTAGTGATATACGGCCGTGCGTATATCACTAAGGTAAGAGAAAGGGCCCAAAGAGAACGAGAAAACTCCTACCCTAGCGGATGAAGCTGCTTATCTCCCTTCCAGCCGGAAGGCATAGCCAGATTTAGACTGGCAGACCCCTCATACTCAAGTGCCACTAGGTGTGTAAAGTTGGATGCTATTTCTGTCTGACTTTTTTTTGCGGGGGCGTGGGGTAAGGTTAAAAAACATCTAGTGTGAAACACACTGCTAGCTCTTTCATTGAGCACAAAAGCATTTGCTATAGGGATGTTGTGTCTCCGAGAAGACTGGGCTCTCTTCTACAGCCTCACCACCACCATGCACACTGCTGTAGAACTGTCTGCTGAGAGTGGTCCCTGTCTTGTTTTGGGGTGACAATTTGGGCATGGTGGTGCTTGCCACCAGGGGTTGTGATGCAGGTCAGCTGGAAGGAGCACTTTCTCTGTACATACTTAGTTTGGCCAGGATGATGGTGGAAAGAGTTCCACTCAGCCTCATAAGGTACATAATTTGGAAACTCTGTTGGAGGTTAGCGTTTTTTCCAGGGTACAGCTAACAGGAGGAATATTCTGTGCCCCTGTAAGTGTCAGATTGTCCCTGATTAGAGGGGGAAAAAAACAGGCAAACAGGGTTGGAGGAGGCCACACAGGCCAGCCAGGGTTACATAATGAGACCTCGTCTCAAACAACCACAAAAGTATGAGAGGTGAAAAACACCAAAAAGGATACCCAGGGGCTGGAGAGATGGGCTCAGAGGTTAAGAGCACTGGCTGCTCTTTCAAAGGTCCTGAGTTCAATTCCCAGCAACCACATGTTGGCTCACAGCCATCTACGCTGAGGTCTGGTGGCGTGCAGGCGTACGGGCAGGTGAAACACTGTAAAAGGATACCGAGGCTAAGGGGGCAAGGGTGGTTCATTTGTGGGAACTCTTGAACCCACACTAAAAAGTTCTAGTGTGGTGGTTCTGGGGAAGATGGCACAGAGGATCCATGGCGCTCACTGGTCAGCCAGCTTAGCCTAATCAGTGAGCCCCAGGTCCCAGTGAGTAACTCTGCCTCAGGAAAGGTACATGGATCCTAAGCACCCAAGATTGATAGCTGACCTTCACATGCAAACAAACACACATGAGAAGCCTTAAGCTAAGGAGTCTTCTCTGGCCACATGAATTACTGGGAATGAGCCTGCTTTCCTGCCTTGAAGGAAAAGCACAAATAAAATAGATGAGCCAACAGCTCTCAAGAACTGGACGCTGGAAAAGAGGAGATGTTGTCCACAGAGGCAAGGAGAGGAAGTGGGTTCCCCAAAACTGGAGCTGCAGACGGTTGTCAGCTGCCGTGTGTGTGCTGGGAATTGAATCCTGGTCCTCTGGAAGAGCCGCTAGTACTCTTTAATTGCTGATCCATCTCTCCAGACACATAGATGTGACAGTTCTTATATAATCTTGATGTTGAAGACTTCAAATACTTTATACTGATTGACATTAATACTTGATAAAAGCACTTATCATTAATGATAATTTCCATATGTAAAACACTTTATTTAATTTTAAGGTTACTATTTTTTCACATTTAGTTTGTGTCTGTGGGTATGTGCATGTGCATGTGAGTGCAATGTCTGTGGACACCAAAAGAGGGTGTCAGATCCCCTAGAGTTGTATGTATGGGTGATTATGGGGTGCCCACTGTGGCTGCTGGGAACCAAACTCCACTATTCTGGAAGATCTGAACCCTCTCTCCAGCTCCAGTTATTAAGAATTTGATGTTTAGTGTTACTTAATGCTAAAAAGAATATTTAATGAAAATTTAAAATTCTTTATTTTATTTTATTTATTTATTTATTTATTTTTGGTTTTTCGAGACAGGGTTTCTCTGTGTAGCCTTGGCTGTCCTGGGCTCACTTTGTAGACGAGGCTGGCCTCGAATTCACAAAGATCTGCTTGCCTCTGCCTCTGCCTCTGCCTCTGCCTCCCGGAGTGCTGGAATTAAAGGCATGCATCACCACTCCTGGCCTATTTTAAAGACTTTTATTAGTTTTAACTATGCATGAATCTGTGTGTAGGTATGTGCCCATGAGTACCCAAGGAGGCCGGAAGTGTTGGAACCTGAGATGGAGACACAGGCCGTTGTGTAATGTCTGATGTGGTGCTGGGAAGCAAACTCAGGTACACTGCAAAAGTAGTTCAGGCTCTTAGCCACTGAGTCACTTCTCCAGTCATTGCTTTTACTTACTTGTTTGTTTATGTATGTGGGTTTGGGGAAAGGAACACCCACATGCCACAGCTTGCATGTGGAGGCCCAAGACGACTTACAAGAGTCAGTTCTCTCTCTCTGTCATATGGGTTTGGGACTTAAACTTAGACAATCAGACTTGGCAGCAAGTGAACCATCTCGTTGTCCCTAAAAATATTTTTGATCATCACTTGGTGAAGAACAGTTATCAGACATGGAAGTCGTCTGAACTGAAAGGCAGGAAGAGTCAGGTGCTGAAAATACTGCTGCTTTCAGGTTTTGATGTTTGAGGAGGGAGTTTGAGACGTGTTCTCATATAGCGTAGAGTGGCTTCTAACCCACTATGTAGCCAAAGCTGGTCTTGAACTGCCGATCTTTCTGTCTCCACCCCCAAAGTGCTGGGGTTACAGGCATGTGGCACCACACTTGACTTGCTGATGTGTTTGTTTTATGAAAACCAACAAAGTCAAATTATAATAAATTCTAATGATAGTGCTGGTAAAATATTTTATCCTGAAGTAATATCATGAGATGCCTACTTTCCCATCTTTCAGTATGTTTAGCTACTTTGATGTTCTACAAGAAAACAAACTTTAAAATATGGGGAATTGCTCCTCTTGGATTTGCTGAGTTGTTTTGTTGTTGTGCACACCTCTTTCTACCTCAAGGAGATGCTCTTCCATGAGAGTGAGCACTGCTCCCTGCTAATCTATGTCAGGAAGCTGCCCCAAGGCCCAAAAACGGCAACATGGTGGTAAAGGTTCCCCTTGAGCTCTGGGTAAGCAGGCCTGCTCTCTGTAGGGAAGTTCTTATAGGCATTATTAGGGTCAGAGCCTGGACTCTGGGGGTCCTGACAAACCAAACTCAGCAACTTGTCCTCAATAGGCTGCTAACGTGACAAGTAACAATGAAAAGCAGAGAAAGAAGATGCGTTCAATGTAACCCCACTGGAGAGAGATACAAATACAGAGATCTAGTAACCACAAGTGCCCTTTAAGGATGTGTACATGACTTTTAGGCTTAAACAGAGGACAAGAAGCAAACATAGCTAAGTAGTCCTGGTCAAGGTGTGGTCTTGCCCATCATTAACCTGTCCTGTCCTAACTCCAATCACTTCTACAAGGTGGTCTGACAAGTTGTCAGGACTGTGTGAAATCTCTTATGGCCCAGATCCCTTCTCATTCTGGGCCCCAGGCTTCAGCCTTTTCCTCCCAGCATAAGAGCCCCACAGAAATTCCAATTCCTTGGGAACCGTTGTTTCCGTAGTTTGCCAGCCACCGTGAGGGCACAGGTGTGTGTCTCTTTCACTATCTTCATTCTGTCAGGATGGTTATACTCTGAAGATGAGAAAAGCGTTTCAGACACAGACGTCAGCATTTGTCAGGTGCCTTCCACCTCCTGCCACGCATTAGTCTAGGTCTGCCCGCAAGGGTACTGTATGTCACTGAAGACCCATGAAGCTGCACAGCATGGCAGCAGCCTCCCCCAGAGTCAGGAGTCAGTCAATGAAGCAGCTGAGAAAGAATGATGCCAGGGCCCATTTGGGCACAGACTGCGCCAGGATGAAGCTGGGTCACAGGCCGGTCAGGAGGACATAGTCATGTAACCTCAGGCAAATTGCAGCTCTTCTCAGATGTGGCTCAGAACATGGACTACACACCTGGTGCTCCAGAGGCTGTGGCCTCTAGAGTGCTGAGTGGGGAAGGAACAGGAACAGGTAGCCTTGTTTTCTTTGTGCATTCAGTCATCTGTTTGAGATCCAAGGAAGGAGCCACAGCTGAGCGCTCGGAATCAGGCACACTTGTGGGCAGGATGGAGCTATGTGCACCGAGCACAGAACTGTCCGTGGAGGACCAGTCTCCAGATGCAGGCCCAGGGCCAATCTCCCTCCTTGACTTTTCTTCCACATCTTTGACACCTCCTCTACCACCAATATCCATCAATATGATGAAGACTTTGAAGTCACTCTGATACCTACCACCTTTGCAGATAAAAACCAAAGGCAGAGGACTAGTAAAGCCTTCATTGGAGACAACATAAACAAATAAGAGTGGAGAGACAGGAAACACTCTAGAGCACTGGGTGGGGATGTGAAGAAAGTATCAGGTATCCCAGGAACCTCTTCTGACCCCCAGCCTCTCCAAGGTAAGTGAGAAGCAGCCTTGGGGGACAGCAAGGGAAGACTGGCCTGAAAGCATGTAGGACAGGGGTAGGGACAAAACAGGGATGCTGCAGGAACAAGGGAATTGACTCTATAACAGAAGATGGAAATGAGAGCATGAGAAATAATGAAAATTAAAAATTGATTCTACACATTTTGTCTTGCAGAGAGAGACATCTTGTTTTGTAGAACACCATTATGTCCTGTGACCCCATTACCAGCACCATGGTCTCCTTCCTCTCCTGGGGTGACAAGTGGAAACTCAACACACAATTCCCGGTCTCCACCGTGGGCATGAGATCCTGAGCACCCAGGACAGGTAAGAGCCAGAGAGTCCTGGCACCATCTTTATCAGCTCCTATCTGGCTTGAATACTTAATGTGATTTCAGTTGTCGACTTGATGGGCTTTAGATCACCCATGGGAACAAACTTGTAGCTGCGCCTGTGAGGGAGTTTTTGGATTAGATGGCGTGGGTCCCAGACTAAATAAAAAGGGGAGCTGAGCACCAGCGTTCAGAGTGCTCTGCCTCCTGATCATGGTCGTAGTGTGATCTACTGCTTCAAGTTCCTGCCACCTTGGTTTCCCCAGCATGGTGGGCTCTGTGCCCTGAAACTGTGAGTCAGAACAAACCCTTCCTTAAGCCGCTTTTGTCACAGTACCGATAAAGGGCCAATATAGCCAATATACTGCTGGGTGTGGTGGCGCACGCCTTTAATCCCAGCACTCGGGAGGCAGAGGCAGGCGGATCACTGTGAGTTTGAGACCAGTCTGGTCTACAAAGTGAGGCCAGGACAGCCAAGGCTACACAGAGAAACCCTGTCTTGAAAAACCAAAAAAAACAAAAACAAAAAACAAAAAACCCAAAACAACAAACAAACAAACAAACAAACAACAACAAAAGAACCAGTATACTTAGTTTTTTGGAGACAGAGTCCTAGATTGTTGCCTAAGCTACCCTTAAACTCACAGTTATTCTCCTGCCTCAGCCTCTCAAGTGCTGTCGTTACGGGCATAAGCCACCACAACCAGCTCTGGATTTTCTTTTCATACAATTCCTCATGTTTTAATTCACTGGTTTCTTTTTTCGTCTGCATCCCTTAGTGTGATTCCCTTCATAAAAGGGACTGTGCTAAACAAAATAAAGACCAGAACAATTAACACCAAAGCCAGCCACGGGCAGACCCACTACAGAATACCTGCTGAAATGGGAGACATCTGGAAGGCAGCCAAATACAATGACGTCTTAGTTGGGCTGATATAGAAGTCATTCAATAGATGCCTTTAACTCAGACACCTTGAGACACCTTAGATACGGCTTCAACAGAGGCTATGTCCCCTCAAATTTTCATACTGGAAACAACTCTTAATGCGGCAACGTTGGCAGTGGGCCTTAAGAAAGCTGAGGAGGTGCACGGAGTGTCTAGCTGCCCTGAGATAGGTGAGTGATGCAGCCTGCTCAGGTGTCCTGAGAGAGGTCGGTCATGCCTTGCTGGCTCTCGCCCTCTGTTGCCTCCTCGCATCATGGTATAGAATGAAGCCCTCACCGATATTGGAGATGTGCTCTTGGACTTCTCGGCATCCAGAACCCTAAGCCCCGCCTGTCACTTGTCACTTACTCCAGCTGTGGCAGTAAAGCAGAGAAAGACAAAGCAGAGAGTTTATTCAAAGCTGAAGGTAGGGCTAGAGAGAGGGTACAGCTGGTAAACTGCTTCCTGTGGACTTGAATTCAACCCCATAAACCATGTAAAAGTCAGGCAGAGGGTCCAGTGCTTATTATCCCAGCCCTGTGGAGGTGGAGACTAGCAGATCCCTGGGGCTCACTGACCAGCCAGCCTTGCCTACTTCATAACTGGAGACCAGGGAGAAACCCTGTCTTAAAAGAAGGAAGAGGACGCATGAGAAACAATACCTGAGGTTGGGACACACGCATGCACACACACGCACACACTCGCGCACACACAGAGAGAGACAGAGAGACAGAGACAGGGAGACAGACAGAGACAGAGACAGACAGACAGAACCAGAGAGAGACAGAGGACAGACAGACAGAGACAGAGGACAGACAGACAGAGATGGAGACAGGGACAGAGAGACAGACAGAGAGAGACAGAGACAGAGAGAGAGCTGAAAAATTCTTCCTGTGTGTTGGGACAGCTATTTTGTGTTTTGTTTTGTTTCTTCTCATAATAGAACTTAATGGAGTTTCAGCCCAGAAGAAAGTCTGCTGGAAGCATCTCCGTGGCCCTCTTCCCCTCAGGCTCCCGTAACAGTGCTGTAGAACTCACTGCGGGCCACATCTTGTGTAGCATTTCCTGCCAGCGTTTCAAGGGGTTAGTTGAAGGTTCTGAGTCCAGTTCTCTCAGAAGCCCTCTTTACCCCTAGGACTCTTGATCTTCAATGGAGCTGTCAGCTCAGTGTCCCACCAGCATGAGACAAGTAAGGCCCAGGGCCTCCACACTTGCCCATGTGCCCAGCAGATGCCTGAAAACTGGCACTGCCACAGCAACAGCCATGTTCCTAGGGTGAATGCCAATGAGCTGGGGAAACAAAGGAATCTCCTTTTAGGCTCTTGTTCCCTCCCCATGATTCTTTGGGCTCCAGCAGGCTGGGGACTTCCCAAGACAGAGTATCCCCATAACATCCGTGCCAGGGTCTGGCACTCCTAAGCCAAGGCTGTTCTTTTTTTTTTTTTTTTTTTTAGACAGGATTTCTCTGCGTAGCCTTGGCTGTCCTGGACTCGGCTTTGTAGACCAGGCTGGCCTTGAACTCAGAGATCCACCTGCCTCTGCCTCCCAAGTGCTGGGATTAAAGTCATGCACCACCACCGTGCCAAGGCTGTCCTTACCAGCCGTCTGTCTACTTTGTTCTGGCTTCCACCTAAGGAACCTGTCTAGGCTTCTCTTTCCATCCACCCAGAGTGGAACATAGGGCAGCTTCTGGGAGTTTCTGTCAATATAAAGTGGGACTGTGGCTCTTTTGGCTTCTGCCGCAGAAGACGTTCCATACTTTATTGCAGAGAAGCCTCACTGGTGAGTGAGCACGGCTGTAGAAGGAGAGTGCAGGGGCCACCCCTCTTCTGCACAATAGAAGGCTGATTCCCCAAAGCATCGCAGGTGAGACCAAAGTTCTAGAACGCCATCTGTGCTGTTCTCTGTCACCTCGACACAAGCTAAAGTCATCTGGGAAGAAGTTAGCCTCAACTGAAAAGATGCTTCTACCAGACCAGCCAGTGGCCTAACTCACTGTGGGTGGTGCCAGCCCTGGGCAGGTGGTCCTGGGTGCTCTAAGGCTGAGCAAGCTATGAGGAGCAAGCCAGTAATCAGCACGCCTCTGCATTTAGCTCCTGCCTCCGAACTCCTGTCCTGTTTCCATTCTTGCGCTGACTTCCTGTGGTGTGGAACTGTAAACAAGATAAGACCTTTCCTCCCCAAGCTGCTTTCCTTCATGGTGTTTTATCAAAGCAGTGTAAACCCCAAGACACAGTCCTCAGAACAGTGGCTGAGTCACTGCAGCTGCTCTTTCACAGGTGAATTAGCAGGCAGGGAAGGGCTGTTTGTGGGAAGCCAGAGCCTGGATGCACCTGGTGCAACCTCACCTTGCTCTTGAGAACCCACATCTCTGGACGTCATATTCCTTACTTACAAGTGAAATATGTAACGTGTTATTTTCCACACCAGACTCTTTCTAATTGCTAAACTCAGGCTTACAGCATCTGATTCCTTCAGTGTTCCTAATCCCTTTCAAAGCATCTTTGGTCTAGTCCAAAATCGATGTTGGTTAAGATCCTGGGAGGTTTTTTAAAAAATATTTATTTGTATATAGTGCTCTATTTACATGTATCAGACAGAGGACATCTGATCCTATTACAGATGAATGTGAGCCACCAAATGGTTGCGGAGAATTGAACTCAGGACCTTTGGAAGAGCAGCCAGTGCTCTTAACCCCTGAGCCATCTCTCCAAACTGCTCCCCCACACCCCCCATCCCCCCCACCCCTGATCCTGGGAGTTTTAATGCTGGTCTTTGCTATTCCTGTTGGGTCTCCATGGGATTCTATGGGGGCAGTTTAACTGAGGAGTCACCGGGGTACCTACAAAATTGGCTTCCAGAGGGGCTTCTGATAGTGGTGACAAGGACTCTTGCCTGACATTGTGTACCTCTCTCCCCAATCCAAATCCATTCATTGAAATCCCAACCTTCCAGGTCTGTGGTGGTGGAACACATCTTTAATCCCAGCACTCAGGGAGGCAGAGACAGGAGGATCTCTATGAGTTCAAGGTCAGCCTGGTCTACAGAGCAAGTCCAGGACAGCCAAGGCTGTCTCGAAACCCTGTCTCAAAAAACCAAACCAAACAAAACAAAACCAAAAACTTATGTGTTTTGTTATATAATGATGGCCGTCCCCAAACAGGACAAGTAGACAAAGCAGTCATTGGCCCAAAAAATACTAAGTACCTGCTTGATTGCACTTTGTAGTCACCCTACCTCCAGGCAGAGAGGTGGAGGCCTAGGCCACTTGGTCTAAACAAGAGTCTGGAGTAGGGTCATGCTTGAAGCCAGTCTGTATGTCTCCCTGTACAGCAGAGACAGCAGCCCCTGAAGCACAGGCACACAGGCGGTCCTTAACACCTCATCTTCATGTGTTGATGGAGTCTCCAGAGTAGGGCATGGCTACACACATGTGAGTGCCAGAGTCAAAGGCCATCTTCTGCAGCGTCATTCTGCACAGAGGCATGTGTTCTGTCCTCTGGAATATCCCCAGGGGGTGGGGGGAAGAGTTTTACAGAGCAGTCACCACCTCCAGCTACTCAGGTCTTTATGCCACCCCAAGTTTGTTGTTGTTATTGTTTTGTTTGTTTGTTTTTTACAGAGTCTGCTGAGCTGTCTAGGAGTCAAGGGCCAGAGAGCCAGAAGGACAGTATTGGGGCAAAAGTGGTCCAGGCTCTTCCTCTAGGCTTCAAAAAATACCAGGTATTAGGAAGGAGGTAACTGAGGGTCCCAGAGGGAGAGGAGGAGGTTGTCCTCTGTCTTTCTATCCATCAAAGTCGACTTCTAAGCTGAATTAAGGCCTGAATTTCTTTTTATTCTCCCCTCTATTGTTTGTACTCTAGATTTGTGTGTCCAGAAGGAAGAGCCAGAATAATCTGGAGTGATCTATACTCTCACCTACCTGGGGAGCTGGGATTAAATGTTGTACCACCACCACCTGGCATTGGTGTTCGCCTTTAATAGTTAGTGCCTTCAATCACTTTATTTGGTTATTTAGTTATTTATACAAGAGTCCATGACAGGAGGAGCATCCATTGGTTGTGTGATCATATCTCCCTTCCTCTTACCCTCTTCCCATGATTCTCACTGGCTCTACTTTTTAGTTAAGTCTTTACATACTCTACTGTTATTGTTGAACCCAGCTTAGTGTCAGTTCCCAGTCTGGCTTACCCTATGAGACTTCAGATGTTTATCAGGAGGGACTAGTACTCCTCGGAGTTGAGATTTTTTTTTCTTGATAATTAGCTCAACATGCTGGATTCCTGCTTTGTGCTCCTGAGAATGATCCCACTCAAACACAGACACACACACACACACACACACACACACACACACACACACACACACACACAATTGCTCCTGGGAAATCTTGTGGGAAGCTTGTTCAAGCTACTGCCAGAGGCAGGCTGTCACCCAGGTGCATTCCTCTGTATGTTTAGCTTGGGCAGAAACACGGGTGATTCCTTAGTCTGCCCAGGGCAGGTGGGCCCGCTCAGATGCTGACTGCATCTCCTTAAGGTTTCTGTGACTCAGGCTCAGCAGCAGGAGTCATCTGGGTGGGGTCTTAACACATGTCCTGTTGACTGATGGGTACCTGCACTAGGATGCTAACCACTGGAGATGATCATCTGATTGCCCGGCCATCTCCAGAGAGGTGCTGGGACTGGATTCATCTAGGTAGCTCTCAGAACTGGCTTGAGACCTACAGACACTCTATATAGTTCCTTGAGTGGGTTCCTCAGTGACTGATCTCTTCTCAGGTTCAAGAGCTCCCATGTTTCCTTTAGGCAAGTTTCTGTGTTCAGGAAAAAAGGGGGACTCTTTTACTTCCAGCCTTTGAGACTTTTAAGTATAAAATAAAATTTTCTTGCCTCTGTCTTGTAAAGTAGGATGGGAAGTTGAGTTTGGTCACAAAGAACCCAAGGCGTTGAACCTTGGTTCAGCCATTTTCTTGTGGCCTTGGACAAGTTCCTCCTCCTTTCTGAACTGAACTTCATTCTTAAAGTGGGACAATGTTTTCCATCGGTGCTGCCATGATCAGGAAGCAAGTCCTTGCAGCCCAGCGTTTTTGGGGGCAGGATCTGAGGGCAGCTAAGGCTCAGTACACACCGCTTTGGCCTTCATGTGTGCCTACCGGGTGTCTCACCTAGCTGGTGTATCTTTGGGACTTGGAGTGTCATCCTGTCAGAAGGTGCCCTGCTTCACAACACTGCTGTTTCTGTTGGTCCCACTCAAGGGAACTGGCTGGCTGCTCTCCACCCATAGAGGCTGCACTTTGTCTTGTTAAAAGTGCTGAGGATTGTTGCTACCCCCAAGGAAAGGCAGGGAGGAAAACAGGACGCAGCCACAAGCCCAGAAGTGGCATGATAAAAGAAAAGGGAGTTTCACTTGGGGCTAGCTCTGAAAGGAGTGTGTGTGCGTGCGTGCGTGCGTGCGTGCGTGCGTGCGTGCGTGCGTGCGTGCGTGTACCTTGCCTGGTTGGCTTCTTGCTTGGGCTTTACAGACATGACAGGAAACTGGTCTAAAATGGATGGGTCCAGGATACTGGGCCAAATGTCTTCCCACACTCTGCTCGCTCTCCCAGTATAGCCCTGACTCTTGCACTACAAAGTCAGCTGAACAGGAATTCTCATGGTAACAGGAGAAGCATAGTATGGGCCCTGCTGGGAGGAGACAGTCATAGTGTCCCCATAACTGCTGTCTGCCAGGGTGCTGGGCACAACTGGATAATCACAGCAGCCACTTCCAGGAGAAGAGACAAACTAGAGCGTCCTTTCCTTTTTGTTCAGTCATTTAAGATAATTGTATTAGAAAAAAATTAAAACGCCCTAATTCTTTGGAAGTATGTTTATAAACTTTTCAGTGAGCTGGGGGATGTAGCTGAGTTGGCAGTGGGCTGGCCTAACATGCGTTAGGACCGAGTTCTGTCCCTAGTACCACATAAAGCTGGGCATGGCGGTATATATTTAAATTCCCAGCACTCATGATGTAGAGACAAGAGGATGAGGAGTTTAAAATTATCTAGGACTGCATGTGTTCTTAAAAGTCAGACTGGGTTATACAAGACCATCTAAGGAAAAAAAACCCACAAAATAGCTCTTCAACAGTAGTGAATAATTTCTCCTACGAATGAGGATAACTGCATGTAGACACAAGGCTTATAACATTAGATGTGTTTATTTAATTTCAAAAAATACAGCATCTTCATATCTCTTAGGCTTAATTGGTAAGATGGTAAAATATGTGCAACCTTGATGTCCAGATGAGGAAATTGCCTTGAGACAGGGTGAGTCACCATAGAACATCCAACAGGCAACTCTTGACTGGATGACAAGCATCTCAGAAATGTCTGAAATGAAAATGAGAACAGTGAGCTGGGCGTGGTGCCGCACGCCTTTAATCCCAGCACTCGTGAGGCAGAGGCAGGCGGATCTCTGTGAGTTCGAGGCCAGCTTGGTCCACAAAGAGTCCAGGACAGCCAGGGCTACACAGAGAAACCCTGTCTCAAAAAAACAAAACAAAAACCCAACCAACCAAACAAACAGACAAAAAAGAAAATGGGAAGAGTGGGGCCGTTTGCTTCAGGCCCTCAGAGCTAGCCCTTAGGAACGTACTGTGAGAGATGGAATTCGGAAAATGGGTTCTGTGCTTTCCTCCGCTCTGCCAGGATATCCAGCCCACTAATACTGGAAGATCTGGTCCAAGTTCAGAGTGATGCCTTTGGGAGTCCTCCAGGTAGTTAGCTGCTCCTGGTGGCTCCTGTGGATTGATGTAACATGTTTGAGGCTAAGAAGCTGGGGGATGTTTCATCACTTACTAACTACCACAGAGGAGACCCAGGGTCAGCAGCCAGCGCACCTAGGCTCCTCCTCCATGCACAGACTCCTACCTCACCTACTCATAGAAACTCAAAGTCACTCAGTTTTGCCTTGAAGAATGGTTCAAACTGGACTAAGGAGATGGATCGGTGGGTAAGAGCAATTGCTGTGTAGCACTTGAGCTTAAATCCCTTTGAATGCATGTAAATAGCCAGATATGGCTATATGCCTGCCACCTAGTGCTGGTGGGGAGGGGGCAGAGATAGAAAAGTACTGGGGCTTGCTAATCATCAGCCTAGCTCCAGGTGAACAAAGAGATCCTGTCTCTGTAGACCAGGCTGGCCTTGAACTCACAGAGATCCATCTGCGTCTGCCTATTGGGATTAAAGGTGTACACTACCACGCCCTGCCTGTTAAATGAAAGATAATCATTGTTCTGTGCACAGACTCAGAGAAGCTAAGTAAGGAGCGCTGGGGGTGGGGGGTGGGGCACAGGAATGGATCTCCCTGTGACTTGGGGGCAGGTGGGGATGGGAACAGGGGTGATCAGGCTGGCGTGGGAGGGGTGAAGTGAGAGAATACTGAGAGAGATGACTGGAATTGGGGGTCACTTGGGGGCAATGTAGAAACCTACTGCAGTGGAAACTCCCCGGAATCTACGAGAGTGACCCTAGCAAAGTCTCCCGGTAATGAGGGATACAGAGCCTGAACTGGCCATCTTCTTTAGCCATGAATCGCTTGTAGCAGTGGGACAGGGAAATCTACCCAACCACAAAACCTTTGACCTACAATCTGTCCTGCTTACAAGATGTTTTGGGGTAATGGTGGCAGAGAAGTTGTGGGAGTGGCCAAGCAATGTCTGGTCCAACTTGGAAGCCCGTGCCACGAGAGGGAGCCCACACCTGACACTGCCTAGACGACCAGGAACCAGAGGCAGGACACCCAGAGACTCAGGATAGAACCAAACATGACAAATAAATAAATAGTCAATAATATGATTCCTAATGACATTCTTGTACACTCACAGATCAGTGCCTAGCCCAATTGTCATCAGAGGGATGTATCCAACAACTGATGGGAGCAGACACAGACCCACAGAGGAGGATGAGGAAGGATTGTAGGAGCCAGAGGGGTAGAGGACACCAGGAGAACATGGCCCACAGAAACAACTAAGCAGGGTCCTTAGGGACTCACGGAGACTGAAGCAACAGACACAGACCCTGTATGTGACTGAGATAGGTCCTCTGAATATGTTATGATTGCTCGTTTGATGTCCTTGTGGGACTCCCAACAGCAGGAGTGTCTCTGAATCGTTTGCCTGTGTGCCTGGTCTTGTTAGGCCATGTTGGGTGGTTATCCCTGGGAGGCCTGTTCTTTGTTGTTGGTTTGGTTTTTTGTTTTTTAAAGAAATCAGAGGAGGAATGGATGTGGAGGAGAGAGGAGGTGGACGGAGGGACCGGGGAGGGGAAACTGCTGACAGGATGTAATCTATGAGAGAATAAAAGAAAAAAGTAACTGGAGAGAGAGGGGGGGTGGAGAGATCCTGTCTCAAGGGAGTAAGGCAGAAAGTGGTAGAGTGGGATACCTGATGTCCTTCTCCAGGACATGCTGTGTGGGTGCATGTACCTGAAACACACATGGGCTTGTGTACACACACACACACACACCAAACACTAATAGCCAAACATGACTGAGAACTAGACCCATAAAACCGCTGAAGTGAGGCAGGCACCCTCATAGAATTGCAGTCTGCTCCGCAGGTCAAAGATGTGTGTGGGAAAGGAACAGCTGGCTTACGGGGAGAAATCAGGGTGGAAAAGGTGTGTGCTGCTTTGCCAGAAAACTGAGCGAGGAGAGCCAGCAGTGGGTTCTAGGAGCAGAACTAGAGGTGTCTGACCCCTTCATGGACTTACAAGGTGTTTCTGCCTCTGTTGTCCTATAAGCCAGTGCCATTTCCCCACAGTTTGCTTCTAGAAGCAAATATTGACACCCTCCATGGCTACATGCCAACAGTCTCTTTGTAGACACATATGGAAATACGACACATTCCAGACTAGGGATGGTGGTTAATTTGCAGTTTGTTACAAGCCTGTAGCTGTGCCAGTTGGGTAAGCAGCCCCTGAGACATGTCCACGGAGGAACGAGACTGGTTGTACCAGTCCCACAGGATGGATGAGCTCCTAGTTCCCACCCACACGGCAGCAGCCAGTGCAGACACATAGACACACAGGCGACTTGGGCACAGGTAGACGTGGTCTAGTCTGTCAGGTGCCTGGTAAGACCCACATCATCCAACTGCACAGATCTAGCTATAGATGAGAAAATAACCAATCTTTTCTTCAAATGAGAACAGATCTCCTTTGTTTCTGCTTAAAATGCCAGATGTAAAGAGAGAAAGAGGGAATAGGTCTGAGCCTCTTGACTATGCCTGTTGGTGCTCATCAGTCTGTGGTAACTTGCAGGCTATGGCTAGGACCGTTTTTTGGGTTTTTTGTTTTGTTTTGTTTTTGCTGTTGTTGTTTGTCATTTGTTTTTTTTTTTTTTTTTTTTTTTGAGATAGGGTTAGGGAGTTGTTTTTTTGTTGTTGTTGGGTTTTTTTGGGGGGTTGGTTTTGTTTTGGTATTTCAAGACAGGGTTTCTCTGTGTAGCCTTGGCTGTCCTGGACTTGCTTTGTAGACCAGGCTGGCCTCGAACTCACAGCGATCCGCCTGCCTCTGCCTCCCGAGTGCTGGGATTAAAGGTGTGGCCCAGGTTAGGGGGTTTTTAATCCTACATCATGACTAGGAAAGTTCAAGCTCAACCCCAGCAGTCTTGAGCTGATTCCATTCTGTTCCTACAAGGTTCCTCTGACCAATTGCCACCCAATGTTTCCCCTCAAAGATAGGGTGGAGGGGACACTGATTCTAGGCCCAAATCTCCCCAGTGTAGCCAGTCATTGCCTTGCAGATTTCCACACAGTACAAGAAGACTGAGTGTCAGGTCCACCTAGCCCAACTTGAAGCCTAATTTCATTGAAGCCACTGCAGAAAACAGCTGAACCTTGTAAGTTAAGGCTGTGTCAGGTCTTGGGAAATCTGGCTACTATTTCTGACAACTTTCCTAAACATTTCTTCTCAAGATGAGCCTACAGAATGCTGTCACAAATGCACGAAACACGGATACAGGGCACACACATATCTCACCACCACATACGCTGTACCAGATGCGCATCCCACCCACCGTACCACGCATGTACACACACACTCCAAAGTCAGTGGTCCATCCACATCCTGAACTAGGTCCTAGGTTTGACATGCACGTTCCTGGATCTTGAAATAGCACAGGCATCATGCCCACATTGCAGCCCACGAGCCTACTTTAGGTTGACAGCCACAGGCTGCTGCAGCTAGCCTTGCAGAGATCTTAGTCCTGGTGGTGAGGAAATTCTTGGAATTCTCGCTACATCTGGACTTCCCTCAGCCACAGGCACACTCACAGAGAGCAAGCTATGGCGCCTGGCTGTAACCTCTGGGGTCGAATGCGACCGGACAAGGTCACCACCTAGTCACCACTCTGGATTGCGGTAGGAGAGACCATGCGCGTTTAGGCCACGCTGGCCCTTGGGGCCTTTAAGGGGGCGGGGCTGTGAAGGGATACTCTGCTCCTGCCCCGCCCCCCAGGCCCAGCCTCCTTACTGCGGGCTGCATGCTGGACGCCCTGGGCTGTGAGCTAAGAGGAAGAGCCTTGCCCCGCACTTCCCAGCGGCGCGTGGGGAGCAGCTGCCTCTGTCCTGCGTCTCGGTCCCAGGCGCGCAGCCCTCGATTGGGTGCGCAGACTGATCCTCGCCGCCCTCCCCGCGTCCTCGGCCTCCCAGGCTCAGGCCCTGGGGCCCCTGTGTCTCAGCGGATGTCCTGAGTCGCTAGCCGCCAGCTTTGCGCGCCCGGGGGCCCGCGGCTGCTCCGGGGAGTCAGGGAGCCCTCGCCGGGTATGCGCCGTCAGCATGGGCTCGTGGCTCGGCGAGGTACAGTGGTTCGCCCTAGTGTCGCTCTTCGTCGCGGCCCTGGGCACCGTGGGCCTGTACTTGGCGCAGTGGGCGCTGGTCAGGGCGCGACCCCCGCCCCGGCGGCGGGCGGAGCCGGACGAGGGACGGCGCCAGGAGTCGGACACACTCCTGTCCTGGATACTGACACTGGATAGCTGGGGGAACCAGTGGCAGGCGGCCTGGGTGACCGCCCTAAACTACGAGGCCGAAAGGAGAGGGGTGAGTTCCTAGGAGGGCGTGGTGTTTGAGGGTAAGAAGGGCATTAGAAAATGACCTGTCCATTGGAGTCTGCCACAGTCCCTGACCCGCCTTAAGTCTTTGGAGTTAGGACCAGCGAGCATACAGCACCCGCGGTTTGGGAGTTAACAGACCAAACATCTTCGATTCCCTGGGGTAGGCTGTCTGTGGGAGAACCACCCAGCCAGTCCCTAGTGGATTCTGGGTGGACACTTACTGATTTTGAGCCCCATAAATGGAAAACCGTGGTCCAAATATGCTTCCATTTTGAATCTGTTGTCCTCTCTGCCTAGAGCTTCTAAATTCTGAAAGGCTTGCATTTCGGAGCACATAGAATAGTGACCATTTGTTGAGATCTCACTGTTTGCCAGATGTGGCCCAGGGAACTGTAAGTGCTTATGTCACTCCCAAATCAACATGGCATCCTCGCCATCACCGTCATACTACTGGGGAAACTGAGGCCTGGAAGGTTAAAGTTACGTAGCCTTTGGTGTCACAGCCATGATGTCAACCCAAATGTGCTGACCTCACACCTCGGGCTTATTACCTAGCTCTGTGTTTCACACCCCTGTGGTTGTTTCTTTCATTGTTAATTGCTTGCTGACTTATTTTACTTTTAAGAGATGTTAGTGTAAGGACAAGTTCCTGGCGTCTACAATTTGGAGGCATTCCACAGGGGAATTAGGGGGTCAGAGCTGTCCCTCAACTTAAGGTACAAAGGCATCTGTACCTGCTTCGCTGCCCAGTGGAGAAGCCTTACACTGACAGCTTTGGGCACAGTGAATACCACAATGTTCAGTCACTGCCGTGGTTGAACCTATCCACTTTCAGAATATTCCACAGTGGGCCCTGAGCCTAGTCAAGTGACCATGGAGCTAAAAACCAAACAACAACAACAACAAAAAAAAAAAAAAAAAAAAAAAAAGGAGAAAAGCTGTAAGTATAAATTAGCACAAATCCAACAATACAAGAGACTTTATCCTGGACTCTCAGAAAAATATTTTTGGATGCAAAGGCTACAAGCTCAGTTGACATCTGTCCTGATACCTAGAATAGGTGCCCAGTCAGCAGAGCTGGACCTCTACCCTGGGTCAACACTGAAGCTGTGTCCTCATATGTAGGAGTAAATATGATCCTACCGTGAAGCTGCTGTCACCGACCTACATTTAATTTCGTGTCAGAAGCTCCAGCAAGGAGAACTCAGAGTTGCCTGAGCTGAAGCTGGTCTTGTTCTTTCTCTCTGGGGTGCTAGCGGGTGGACATGGGTGGCCTAGAGTTAGTGTTACTCCCTTCTGTGACTTTTGCATGGTTTATTTCCTGTCTTTTCTTGGTTGACTTCCTAGGGCATGGTCACTCTAGAGCTGCTCCCAGGGTTTCTTGAGCTTGGAGGGTTGACCAGAAAGAAAAGGAAGCCCTCCTTAGCACTGGCCTTGGTTGGGCAAGTGAATTCCTATGGAATTAGTGGCAGGTGAAATCCTCTCACCTGTCACCCTGGCCTCTGGGTGGGGTCGGCTCTCTGGGTCTGGAAAGACACTGGTTTGTTTGCATGGTCCTGTTGGCTCTCTACTCTTAGCCAAATTTGGCCATTTATCCCAAGTGAGCTCCTGCCTGAAAGTCCCAGCACTATATAAATGTTGGGTTCAAGCTCAGAAACCGGTGGCTCCTGCAGGCGCTTTGTACGCACTTTTGCACAGAAGTTGGTTTTTGTTTTACTTGATCGGCTGATGCCTGATACCTGGGACGCTGCTCGATTATATGCAAATGGAGGGTTTTGCCTGAAAATAAGAACTCAGTAACTTACCTTTCTACCCGTGTCTTGGGCTTTGACTGTTGTTACAGATGCTGGCATTTATACTAGTGAGGGCCCAATCCCAGAGGCCACACCTGCTGGAGTTTCTCCCTGCCCGCCCCCAACTTCTAATGCTACTAATCCCTGATTATGCTGACATTCCCACAGTTTACAGGTCCCCTGCCCCCACTCTGTCCTGAAATCTCTTTGACCCAGCCATGCAGGCAACTAATACTTAGGAGTCAACCAATAATTGGCCTGTCATTGGTGGAGTGGTATGCAGAGACTGGTAATGTTTGATCATATCCAACATCTTCCATGAAAAAGGAAATTTTCTACTAATGAAAATAGTAACCTGTCCTATTCTAGGTTTTACCCTAGGTGTGTGTGTGTGTGTGTGTGTGTGTGTGTGTGTGTACTGTGTGTGCAATTGCATACATACTTTTGTATGTGTACATGGAGAGACCAGAAGACAACCTCAAGGACAGTATTCACTTTGTATTTTGACCCAGGGTCTCTGATTGGCTTGGTGTTCACCGATTTGGTTAGGCTGGTTGGCCTGACAGCCCCAGGAATCCCCATGTCTCTGCCTTTACAGCCTCCACAGTGCTGGGGTTACAAGCATGCCTCTTGTTCACACCTAATTTAGTCCTCTGGGTTCTGGGAATCAAACTCAGATCCTCAGGCTCACACAGCAAGCATTCCGCTCACTGAGCTATCTTCTGGGCCCCACGGTCGTTTTAAAATGCATAGAAATTCTAAACTTTTTGCTCATGCCCTTTTCTCTCTAGAGGTGAGGAGCTGAGAGATCATGGTCGGCCTAGAGCCTGGTCTGGCTTATTTGTGGCACTCTCTCAGCTACAGTCATACCCCGTGGGGAGCAATTTCATCCCTGAGCCTCAAGTGTTTCTTTAGAATGAGGCCCAGTGAGGAAGTCCTGAGTGATGTCGCTTTGTCCATGTGATCCAAGGACTACGCGGTGCTCATGGTGGCTTCTTTGGGCTCTTATAAGTGTGGCTGTGTGAGCTCCAGTTCAGACTCCAGTCATTGCTCTAGAAGCAGTTTGTACGGCTGTTGGGTGTGTAAGAGGGGAAGCCATCAGTAACCAGGCAACTGGTCAACAAGCAGGAACTGTGGAAATCATTGGAAATACCCATGCATGCTTCTAGGGCCATGTTCACAGGAAGGTCTTGGGCTAGCTGAAGGGTAGAAAACAGGAGATACTTTCCTCCCCTTGGGTGAGAAGCCACTGTACACACCTCTCACTAAGCCATCTGTCAGCCAGAGATCTGCTGTATCTAGCAATGCGTATACTTAATGGTTTCAACATCAAGTCTAATTTCTCCACCAAGTTGACTTTGCCCATTAGTGGAGCCACATTTCTGTAACAGAGAGCCAAGGAGCCCAGAAAGTATTGCGTTATCTGAAAGTAGCTGCTTGGGGTCACCTGCAGTTACCCCAACACTTTGGTTCATAGTAATATCAGTTATAGTAGTGATGCCCACACTCCTATACCACCCAGGATTACTCGGGGTTGCTGTTTCCACAGCCCTGGCTTGGGATGCCAGCAGGCTGGTAACAGGTAGCCTCGTCTGTGGCTGCAGGGCCTCCCTTCCACCCCATACAGATCTCAGAGCCCCTGCTCTGCTGCTGGTGTGATGGGCTTCTCCATTGTTTCTTCCCTGCCCTCAACAGGCCGTAGCCCTAGATGAAAAAAAGATCCTCAAATCTGTTTATGTCTGTAATCCTTCAATTCAGGATTCCTTCAAGGAATGCACAAGTGAGTGAGACTGTTGGGTAGTTTACATTCTTTGGAGGATGGACTTGTTCTGAACAGCATTGGATTCTCTGAGATTCTGCAACTTGCAGGCAAATGGTAGCCAGTAACTGCAGTCTTCCTGTCACCTGATTGCTTTCAGTTTATGCATACAAGAACCAATGGCAGAAACTGTGCACAGGAAAACTGGTAGTGAGACTCTGACACCCACTTCAAGTAAAGGTCCTGGGTCAGTTTGTACCCTGCCCCCGCCCCCCACTGAGAAGTAAAATGGGCTCGGGGCAACTCTGAACTCTGTCATGGCCCCCACATCACAGCCTCCTTTTTGTAGCTCACACACTCAGGCCTATTCCCAGTACGAGCATCTTCCTGCAAGGCATCCCAGAGTTCCTTGTGGTACAGATCTCCTCCTCCTTTAACGTCTTGAAATATCACAAACTCCTGACTCCTTCCGTCCTGTAAGGATGCAGCCGCATGCACACACCCAGCAGACTGCCTGTGTTCGCTTCTTGGTCCCTTGTGCCTCCATCTGCTCTCTGGGCTGTGAGCTGAGGCAGAGCTCGGTCTCTCCACACAGAGGTGGACTTCATGGCCAGCTCAGATGTGGCTGGGAGCAACCCCTGTGCGTGAGTTGGGTAAATGACAGACAGGCCTGGTAGAAGGAGAAGACGATTGCCGTGGATAAGACAAAGCTATCTCCCAACACACTTTTGGTGGCTGAGGAGGGAAGAGAGTTCTTTAACCATGCAGGAGATCCATGTGAGCCCCTGCTGGAGTTTGATTCCCAACTCTGTGCTCTCTAGCTGTGTGGTCTTGGGCAAATCTGATCTCTCTATATTGCTGCAGAAGGGAATGCTATAGAGAGGTTGTGAGCCTGTATAAGGCCGTGAGCAGTGCCTGGCATATCCTGAGTAAGTAAGGTGGCCTGCTCTTTTGTGAGCTTTCCATTGAAAACTGTTTGACTTTTGATTTTGCAGAAAAGTTGGAAAGATAATAGTTTCTATGTGTTCCTCACCCAGCCTCCTATAACTATCACTCAATTATTAGAACGGATTCACTGTTGGTACAGGGTTGCTGTAACTTATACCTGGAGGAATTCAGGTACATAAGGAGCTCACCCAGGCATAGTCTAACTACAGCCAAACACTCATTAAAATTAACATCGACCAGAACAAGAAGCTAACCTGAACACAGTGTAGCCACAAACTAAAAGCACCGTGAAATTAACATTGTAACAATACAAGACATTAACATTATCACCATCCCTTTAATAAGAAAACAAAGCATCTCTCCACCTCAGCAGCTTCCTCTGTACATCGTCTTACTGCCCATGGGTTTCCCAGGACCCTTAGTTGGCATTTCTTAAGTTTTCCACAGACTATAATGGTTTCTCATTTTGTCTTGTTCTTTATGACACCTTGATAGTATGGAGTGTTGCTGATTGTCATTTTGCCAAATGTCTGCTTTTCCCTGCTGTCGGGTTCAGACTGTACACACAGAAACAGTACCCAACACAGACTGTTCACTATCAAGGAGCTTATCAGTGTAACTCGCTCCTGGGAATGTGTGTCCTGGCCCTTTTGGAGAGATGGCTTTGCGCCTTACATCTTCACCTTTGGCTGTGGTTACCTTGTCATGGGAGACGCATCCTTGGATGTTTCTGTTTGATTTAGTGTCCCTCCGTGTGGCTGACCTGTAACAGTTACCAATGTACAATCTCCTTAATGGTGATTTGCTGTTTCCTTCTTTATCAACTGGAACTCTGCTGAATCACTACTCCATGTATATTTAGCTGGATGTATACATCATTGTGGATTTATGGTTTGTTTGTTCTTTAAATTATTCTGTGGGTCCTGACCCTGTACCATTACTATTACTTTGCTGCCTAAATTGCTAGGGTGAAAGCTTGCTAGCTCAGGGCAGAGAAAGCACCCGGCTGACCTTCCTCACAGTCAACGTCCCAAAAGGAAAAGGCAGTTCTCCTTCTGCATTAAAAAGAAAGAAAGAAAGAAGGAAAGAAAGAAGAAAAAAAATCCTTCAAACTGAATGTCTCTCCTTTCTACTTCCTGTACATCTCTATCCATCCTCCTGACTTCCTCTTACTTTCTATGGCTTCCCCCCCACCCCATGTTCACTCCCTGTCAACTGTTTGCTTGCTGTGCCTCTTGACCTATGGTTAACTTTACTTAATCCTGTTTACAATAAGGAGAAAGCTCTTTGATTAAAGGTGTGTGCTACAGCTGAGACACACCACAACTAGAAACAGGTTCTTCCAGTAAATAACACAAGCTTGGGGCTCACAGTGTGATCAAATGCCCTGCAACATGCTGCTGTGTTCTTGTCAGCCCACATGTGTGTTTCTTGTTTTACCTGTGTGTGTGTCTGTGTGCGCACGTGTGTGTGTGTGTGTGTGTGTGTGTGTGTGTGTGTGTGTGTGTGTGTGTGTGTCTGCCAGTCCAACCTCCCCTACTGGGATTTTAAGCAAGCGTCACTTCATCTGACTGTTTGGGTTCTAGGGATGCTGAGCTTACAGGGCAAGCACACCCTCAGCCCTCTTCCTCACTTTTAGTTTTCTTTCTTGATCTGCTATTTGATGAATTTGAGTCCACACAGTGCTAACCCTGTAGAAACACATGTGCTAGAACACAGGCTCTGTGAATGGTCAAACTGGTTTTCTGGATGTTCTTGTTTGTTTGTTTGCTTGTTTGTTTTGCTTTTTCAAGACAGGGTTTCTCTGTGTAGCCTTGACTTGACTGTCCTGCACTCGCTTTGTAGACCAGGCTGGATGTTCTTAATACCCTTCTTCCTACTCCCTTTGAGTGGTTATGTCATTCACATGTTTAGGCTTCCTTGTGAGTGTTTGTTTCTCTCTAGTTTTTTTTTTTTCCACATCTTGGTTTAAAGATGCTTTTAGCTGAACCCGATGACTTGAGTTTAATCACTAGAACCCACCTTGTAGAAGAGAATTAACCCTTTCAAGCTTTCTTGTGACCTCCACGTGCATGCTGAGGCATGTGCATGCCATCTTCTACACTAAAAACATATAAGAAATACATAAAATACTTTTAAAAAGTCAAGCTGGTGAGAAGGCTCAGTGGGTGAGGATGTTTATTGCCAAACATGGGCCCCTGCAACCCACATGGAGGAAAGGGAGACTCCAGTTTGTCCTCTGACTCCTATAAGTGTTCTAGATTTTAAAATTAAACCCCCACTTCCAGTACCATGGGATGTTACTTTTGTCACATGCCACATCCCTATTTGAAATTCTTGGGCCAGAAGTGTTCTTTGTTTGTTTTGGTTTGGTTTGTTTTTTTCTGAGACAGGGTTTTTCTGTGTAGCCCTGGCTGTCCTGCACTCACTCTGTAGACCAGGCTGGCCTCGAGCTCACAGAGATCCTCCTGAGTGCCGGGATTACAGATGTGCGCCACAACGCACAGCCCAGAAGTGTTCTTGATGTCTGATTATGAAATATTTGTTTATGTGTAATTAGATATCCCAGGGATGGGACCTGAGCCTAATCATGCCCTTCTCTTTCGTTTCATGTGCAACTTAAGGAGTGTGCATGATGCCTGGGCCAGCACACACTGAAGGTAGCTTAACACAGATTTTAAACAGTCCTGTGTTTGAAACAAAGCTTCATGGCATGTATGGAGTTTTACACTTGTGACCCTATGGCTGAGCTTCCACCTGTAGTCAGGCTGTTCTAGATTTTTCCTTTCATTGCCCAGAGCCACTGTTTTAATCACAGAGGCTCTGTAGTATGGGTCAGGGTCTGAAGGTTACCTACCTGTCTTCTTAATTTTCTATTTGTTTGGTGTGTGTTTGTGTGTGTTCGTAAGGATGGGTGAATGTGTGTGTTTGGTGTGTGTTTGTGTGTGTTCGTAAGGACGAGTGAATGTGTGTGTTTCTGGCAGTTCTTACACGAGGATTCTCACGTGTGTGCAGTCTTTAGTCTGGTGGTTGTGGACCGGTGCTGCCAGCCTTGGGCAGAACATCGGGAGTGCAAGAGTTGATGGAAAGCTGTGGGCTCGCCCTACTCCTGAGCCCCAGGAGCAGGTGGATTGGAAGAGAAAGGCAGTCTTTCCATCCTTGCTTTTAGAAATGATTTTTTAGGGCCAGGCATGGTGGCGCACGCCTTTAATCCCAGCACTTGGGAGGCAGAGACAGGTGGATCACTGTGAGTTCGAGGCCAGCCTGGTCTACAAATCAAGTCCAGGATAGGTAAGGCTACACAGAGAAACCCTGTCTCAAAAAAAAAAAAAAAAGAAAAGAAAAGAAAAAAAAAGAAATGATTTAAAAAAATATTATGTCCATTGGTGTTCTGCCTGCTTGTATATGTGTGAGGGTATCAGATCCCCTGGAACTGGGATTACAGACAGTTGTGAACTGTCATGTGGGTGCTGAGAATTGAACTCCGGTCCTTTGAAAGCGCAGCCAGTACTCTTAACCACTGAGCCATCTCTCCAGCTCTCTCTCTTCTGTCTTATTTTAACTTACAATTTGTATCTTTTGTAAGAGAATCCCTTGGCATTAAAGATCTTTCCAAGGTTTTTCCCAGAAGGCAGCACAGGAAGGAGCATCCACCCTACTTGTCTTGCTGTGGCTCCAGGACAATCTGTGAACAGGTGGAGTGAAGGCAGCCCTGTGTTTCTAGGCTTCTCTGGGGGCACTCTGTGTTCTGCTGGGCTCACCTTAGCATTCGGGCATTCTGCTGATGGCACCTACCCGGCACTGGCCTCTGTGCCACAAGGTCAGCTCATAGTACAGCAGATTCATAGAGTCCTTAGCCAGCTGCTCCCCCCAAGGCAACCTTCAGCTCCAGACTCTGCCAGTACAGCCTGGAGACGGTGACATCATTCCTCCTGCGATGTAGATTTTACCGCCTCTCATGACTGAGGAATGAAGTAGGTGCTGTTAGCATGGGGTGAGGTTCTGAATCCTAAGTCAAAATGAACTGTGCATTTTACGCTTCATTTGGATCTCTGGAAACTCTTAAAAGGTCAGGAGAGGATTATGTCACTGCGCTAGGCCTGCCAGAACTCCTCTGGTCCCATCGCAAGCTTCTGTCTTCCATCTTTGCTCATACCCATATAGGTAACTAGCGTCCTGCCGTGGAGTCCTGACTTACAGCAACTTCTTGCTACCCAGTCAGAATTTAGACGGGAAAGGCTATCTAGCAGGAAAAGCTAAAGGTTTCAATCTAAGGGCATCTTAGTATGCAAGCTGGCCATTTCCAGAGAGCTTATTTAAGAGGACAGTCCTTGGCTTGCTGTCCAAGCCCATATTTACTTTCATAAAGCATCAGTCTTACTGCCTTATAGTCACATTGACTTAATATATCTGCCATTTGAACATTTAAAAAAAATCAAAACAAAACACAAATGAACAACAGAAATAAAAAACAGTAACAACAAAACAAAAATACCAAATCAGGGTCTCATGTAGTCCAGGCTGGCACCGAACTAACTCTGTAGCCAAGTGTAGCCTTGAACTTTTCATCTTTCTGCGTCTGCTTCTCACATGCTAGGATTTCAGAGATGTGGCACCATGCTGATAGAATCCAGAGCCTTGTGTATGCTAGGCAAGAACTTGGCCAGCTGAGCTGTATCCCTAGCCCTGACTTGGACATTTTTGACTTGAAAGACACTCCCCACCTCTGCTGCCCCCAGACAGAGGAGGTTGACTCGGCGGGTACACCACTTGCCACACGAGCATATGAACCTGAGTTTGAATCCCAGCGCCCATGTGAAGGTAGCATGCATCTTTCTAATCTTAGAGCTCATATGGCGTGATAAGAGATTTGAGGATCTCTGGACGTTCATTGGAAGCTAGCCTGGTGCATGTAGACTGTCTCAAACAAGGGTGAATGGAGGTGGGGACTGACACTTAAGATTTTTCTGTAACCTACACATTCGGACAACAAATGTTTACATATACACATTATAAACACACACACACCAAAACAAACAAACAAACAAACAAACAAACAAAAACAAAGCCAAGAGAGACACAGAGTTTATTGGAGAATGCATGGCTTATTGAACCATGTGGCTGGGGAACCAGGCGCATCTTTGGAGGGCTGTGAGGCAAAGACTGGGGACACAGGCACCAGACAGGTGCCTTTCCAGTCAGTAGTCTTCTGGGTCATTTCACATCCCAGAGAGATGCCAGGCTCTGGGTTTCTGCCCAGCAGTGGAAGAGGAGAAGGGTGATAACACCTCAAGTAGCAGAACTGCCCACAGCCTCACAAAGCAGGAGGAATTCCCTCCATCCAGGGAAGAGCACTTCCTCAGGAAAGCACAGCTGGGAGGGGAGGGGAGCCACAGCCTGCCCTGAGGCTGCATGTCTCCCCTCTTTTGAAACTTAGGGCTCAGCACAGTGCTTTGTTGCTTTATCTTTGAGTCAATTGCTATCTCTGTCACTCCCTCCTTGTGGGGTCCTCCTTGCCAAGTGTTGAGCAATCTCCAGTATTGGCTGGATCTCTCTCTCTCTCTCTCTCTCTCTCTCTCTCTCTCTCTCTCTCTCTCTCTCTCCCTCCCTCCCTCCCTCCCTCCCTCCTTCCCTCCCTCCTTCCCTCCCATTGCTGGGATGTTCTTTTTACAAGTTTTCTCTTTTTAATTTTGTAGCAAGTGTGTACTTAAAAATAAAATAAACAAAACTCAGGCTACATTTATGCATTCCTCTTCACACAGCCTCTCTCTCTTCCAGGGTCCACTGCGTCTCTCTTTCCAGCAAGACCCATGGCGACAGCCCTTGCAGCTGAGAGTCGGGGAGGTCTCCAGTGTGGCCAAGTCAGCCCAAGAGAAGGTGAGCTAGGTATTTGAACTGTGACATCTTTCCCTGTGTGCTGAGTGAATGCCAAGCTGGGGCTGGGCAAGTGCTTTGCTTCAGAATTACTGAAAATAGAACCTTTATTCTGGGAGAAATGGCCAGCCTATCATTGGATAAATGGATTGAAAAAAAAAAAAGTCTGCACAGAAGAGAGTATCATTCAGCATTGAGATAGATAGAAACACCAACACATATGTGTACCATCAGTTGGCCTGGAAAACATGTTACTGTGGGCAGGAGATGTACCTCAATTGGGAGCATGCTTTCCCAGCATGCATGAAGTCCTATGTTCGCTCTCTAGCATATACATTAGGGATGGTGGTGCATATCTGTAATCCTAGTACTCAGAAGGTAGGGGCAGGAAGACCAAAAGTTCAAGGTCATTTTCAGCTACATAGTGAGTTTAAAGCCAAATTGGGCTACATGAGACCCTGTCTCAGAAAACAACAAACGTCATGCCACATGCAGCCCTGTGTTATATGATTCTGTTTATATGGATAAACCAGCTAATAGAACCAGGCCAGAGATGCCAGGACCTGGGTGGGGAAGGGTCTGGTGGGGATGGAGTGGTTGCCTACAGGCAGAGGGTTTGTTGGTGGTAATGGCTGCACAGCTACAAATGTGTTGAAAGCATTTGGGTACAGTCTAAAAGGCTGAATCCTATGGCCTCTCGGTAAAACCGGCGTGTGTATATATGCAAAGTTATTATGTGTGAGGCAGAGTTTCTGAGCCAGTGAGATGTGGTGTAAAATGAGTGCCACTGCTCAGTTTACAAGTGAGATGCACTCATGAGACTGACCAGAAAGTCTTGGGAAATCTCAAGACTGAGTCCCAGAAATATCAAAAAATCAACTTGCTGTATTTACATTACCATCTTGTACTTATTGCCTTTATTGCTAATGGTTATTATTATTATTAATATCACATATTTTATTTTCCTGGCCTCTAAATCTTCCCCAATATTAAGAATGGCTTATTTGCCCAATATTCAGCTTATCTTCCAGACTCAGAAACCCTCCCCACATGGCTAGTGGGACATCCCTGCCACTGTGGTTCCCATGGATATCAGATGAGTGAGACTTACTGTAAGAGGAAAAGGGGCCCTGTCAGGGCCATTCATTACAACCCTTGAGAATGTACTTCTATATACATAAAAAGAATATAGTCATGGGCTAGAGAGATGGCTCAGCAATTGCTTGGTGCTTTGGCAGAGGACCAAAGTCTACTTCTTAGCATCCATACTGAGCAGATCACAACCCTCTGTAACTCTAGCTCCAGGGTATCTGACACCCTCATCTGGCCTCAAAGGGTATCTGTATATACATAAATAAAACAAACCAAAACAATTAAAAAAAAAAAGACTCTCCTCCCTGCCTGCCACTAACAGCTTGTATTTCATATGATCATACACATGTGATCTTGTGTATCTATATAAAATCTAGGAGCCACAAATGAAACAGGCAGTATTTGTTCTTCTGAGTCTGGCTTAATGAGATTCTCTCATTTTTCCCATAAATGGTATAACTTCCTTCTAAATGGCTGAAAGGAATTCCATGTGTATTCAAGCCACACTTTCTTTATGCATTCCTCTGTTGTTAGACATCTAAGGTGGTTTCATAAGTTAGCTATAGTGAATACTGCTGCAGAAACATTCAGTGTGCAAGTGTCTCTATGAAGATAATAGATTTTTCAGGCTGTGACATAGACAATAGTCCCGTCTTCCGTCCCTGCTTACTGCCCACAGTGGTGACCATCCAGAAGCTAGGCAACTTTCTTCTTCTCAGACTTCTGTGTGTTCCTCACCCCCCTGCATATGAAAGACTAGCATTCGCAGATCTATGCCCATTTCACTTTCAAGTTACGTGTACAGGGTATGTTTAGGAGCCCACTCGGAGGAAATCCCAGATATCCACAGATGAGGAGGCGAGTGCTGCCATCCATCCCTCACCCCACCCCACCCCGACCCCTGCACACCCTGGGTCACCTTCACAGCAAGGACTATTTGTATTTGTTAACTTCTGTCAGCTTATATGCACTTTAGTAACAAGATTTTTCTTCATGGAATTTGAGATTCATCTGATCAGTTATAACTTTGTTTCCTTACCTGTCATTGGTCTGGACAAGCCAGGCTTGTGTATCTCCCTTGCTTGGCTGTCATTAGGATCAGGGTCTTGTAGAATCAGACTTACTTATTCCTCTTCCTTGGCTGGATAAATAGCTTACTTTTCCCCCCTCACAAGCATAAATGACAGATGCTGCAGGGGCCTGGTTCTCTCCCAGCTTTCCAGGTGCACACTCGAGTATGCCAGGTTTGGGTGGACTAGGTGGGTCCAAGATACTCTATTTAAAACTGGTCACTGTGAAGCTATGCCATCAGCCCAAGGAAGGTCCCTTCCCTTCAACCGTTGCTAGTACAGAAGTCACATGCCCATGCTACCCCCTTAGTGAGTCCAGAGAGCTCTTTGGAAGATCCCAGAATGGTAAAAGGAACTGAAGTCTGTGGCAGGCGTTGGAATACTGAAGCTGGCACAGCCCATGTAGCGGGCAGGGACCTGAAGTAGATGGGCCTGTGGCCACTTTTTACAGAGTAGAGACTGAGGCATGGAGAGTGGAGATCATAACCTTCCTGGGACCTCCTTGGGAAGTGCCTTCTCCAACAGTCGGCATTGTCTCTGTCAGTGGCAGATAAGGACCGTAACTCTCAGGAGCTGGGCAGCTTGTGCTTGTTATTTTCTGAAACTGCCAAGTCTGAGGGGCAGTGGAATAGTGCCACGGGCTAGCCTGGCAACTGAGGAGGGACAGAGATGCAGGCATTACAGCAGTCTAGTTTTAAAGATCTTCATATCCACCCCCCCCAAAGCAGTATCAGAAAGTGGGTGAGTGCAGCTATTCCACTCCTTGGAATATACCCAGAAGATGCTCCAGCACACAACAAGAACATTTGCTCAACCATGTTCATAGCAGCCTTATTCATAATAGCCAGATCATGGAAACAGCCTAAGTGTTTCTCAGTAGAAGAATAGATAAACTGTGGTACATTTACACTATGGAATACTACTCAGCTATTAAAAACAAGGAATTCCCGAAATTTGTGGACAAATGGATTGAACTAGAAATGATCATAATGAGTGAGTTAAGCCAGAAGCAGAAAGAGTCAAATGGTATATACTCACTTATATCTGGACACTAGCCCAAGGGACATGTCCCATGAATGTCTTCACTCACAAGGAAAGTGGGACAGAGGGGAAGACTTCCTACTGGAACTCTAGGTGAGAGAAGCAAGAGAGAATGGGGAAATGGAAGGATCCAGAGGGTCCTAGAAACCTACAAGAAGAACATTATGATGGGCAGATCTGAGCCCAGGGGTCCTGCTCAAACTATGGCACCAGCCAAGGACAATACAGGCAGTAAACTTCGAACCCCTACCCAGATCTAGCCAATGGACAGCACATTCTCCACAGTTGAGTGGAGAGTGGGGACTGACTTTCACAGGAACTCTGGTGCCCCATATTTGACCATGTCCCCTGGATGGGGAGACCTGGTGGCACTCAGAGGAAGGATAGCAGGCTACCAAGAAGAGACTTGGTACCCTACGAGCATATACAGGGGGAGGAAGTCCCCATCAGTCACAGTCATAGGGGAGGGGAGTAGGGGGAAAATGGGAGGGAGGGAGAAATGGGAGGATACAAGGGATGGGTTAAGAATTGAGATGTAATATGAATAAATTAATAAAATATATTTTAAAAAAGAAAGTGGGTGGGTGAAGTGCATTCCTATTAATCCATCTACAGGGTGAATACACAACCAAAGCCTTTCTATGAATAGTGTTTGTACATCCTACTCAGAGTCATATCACTCACCATAGACAAAAGGGAACAGCAGTCCAAGCTGTGCGAACACACCGATGTGAGCAAAGGCTATTACTCCGCCTCATAAAGGAAGGAAATGCTGAAACATTCTTTAGGTATATGAGGACCTTTGACTAGGCCCAGATATAAAAGATTAGACACTGTAAGAGGTATTAGGTGAGGTTCTAGATATGGTCCAGAGAGTCGAGTACATAGGCAGAAAATAAAATGAGGGGAAGGCATGGAGTTAGTATTTTGTGGGGACATGCCTTCTGTTTGAGAAATGGGAAGTTCCGGAGTTTGGGAGTGGCACAGTGAAAACCAATAGAGAAATCCATAAACGATTTTAAAGGCTTTGTTTCATTCACTCGGCTTTATTTGCAAGCTGTTGTCTTTCCTGTGGCTGAGCTGTGGTTTCGTCCTCACCAGGTCCTTAGTTTGATGGTGGTGGTGACATCCATAGACAGCGATATGCGTATGCAGATGCTCACATCTAAACTCTAAACAGAATTTAGACACAGTTTGCTGCAAGTGGCACATTCTGTCTCAAGTGTAGAAGTTATAGTTACAAAATTAGCAACTCGGGGGCTGGAGAGAGAGCTCACTGACTGCTCTTCCAGAGGCCCTGAGTTCAGTTCCCAGCAACCACATGATGGCTCACAACCATCTATAATGTGATCTGATGCTCTCTTCGGGTATGTAGGTGTACATGCAGGCAGAGTACCGTATACATAATAAAAAATAAATAAATCCTAAAAAAAATTAACAACTCGGAAAACAGAGAGGATGAACTTCCCCGAGACTAGCCCTATTCAGTGCATTTCCAGGTCTATTGCTTTGTTATGTCTCTCTTGGTTATCTGAATTGTCTGATTGCCTCATCAGTGGGGGCATATGACTTGCTGGAGGGAATCTGCATGTTAGGCAAAGGCTGTTTTACCCTGGGCAGGAGAAAGGATCTGAGGACAGGGCTCCATGCTCCCTTGCCTCTTCACACAAGGCTTGGCTTCCTGTCTGGATGTGTAGATAGCCACACTCCGCACCCAGCCATCTTGGGCATAGAGGTGGTATGAGTTAACTCAAGTGGTACACAGGATTGCTTAGCTTGAAGTAGCCACGAACCACCTTTACCTGGCCTTAGCCAAGGCTATGTATCTTGTGCTAAGAAAGGAACAGGTGCTCCCAAGCCCAACGTGTTCCATTTCATAATGTCTTTTCCCAACTGGCTACTTGGCTAGTGAGTTCATACAAAGGGCCCTAAGCTTGGACTTTGCCTGCAGCCTTTCAACACCCATGTGTTTCACAGTTGTCTTTGCAAACACAGTTTCGTCATTAGTCCCTCTCCACAGCCCATAGTGAGCTCTCTCAGGGTTTGGACAGAGAAAAGTACCAAGGGCAGGGGTGATAGTCAGGCTCTGTCTCCCACCCCACCCACCCCACTGAGTCTGGAACAGTCCGATCTGTTTCACACACGGCACTTTGGACATGGAACATGTGTGTTTCGTAGTGAGTATCTTCATACTGAATATCTTCCCATTCAGTTCCGTTCTGAGCCTCATGACTAGAAGGTAGTGAAAATAGGTGGGTTCCAGGCTGAGGCCCTGCCTCTCACCCCACTTTTGATTGGCGGAGGACGAACTGGGGCTTCCCAGGAGCCCTTCATTTCAAGAGCTTATCAGAAGGGTTCTCCGAACCCAGAAAAGTAGTTTGTAACTATTTTCAGTTTATGAATCTGTATGTGCATAGTGTCTATGCAGTAGGCATGCCCCCAGGCCCCTCTGGACATGGCTTCCCCCAGCTCCTCCCTTCCTCACCTGGGTTTGGATGCAGGCTTTAGCACTATGAGTGACTGGTTATTGTTCAGTTGCCCACTGACCTGGACCTCCAGACTCCTAGCTTTCGAGATCGCTTAGTCTTTCTGACCAATGGTACCTGAAAGCTGTGTAGGGACTCCCGGGCACCACCAGTCTCATTAGCCCACAGGAGACACTTGCTTATCACCCACAGCAAGCCCTGAAGAGTGGTGGCATTTTTCCTGTACCAGCTCCACTCAAGGGTCATCCTGTTAGATGACGCTTCCTCCAGGCACAAGCCTGGCCCAGATTTCAGGCACTGGTCATAGCAAGGCCTGCTGTAAAGAGGTGATCCACGGCCTGGGCTCTTCTCAGGCCTTCTTTCCTTCTTGCTTAGTCTCAGCATGCACCAGCAGACTGGTGATTTCTCCCAGACTCAGCTACATACTCACACAGGAACTAGTTCCTACCTACGCTCTCTTTCTTCACATCCTTGGAAAGATTCTGCTCTAGAATGTTCCACCCAGGATACGCAAGGTTCTATTTTCACGTAAGAGTATCCTGGAGCCAGCCCATCCTCCACAGTGTGCACTGTGGCCCTTTATGTCTCTCAGCTTCATCAGAGGCTTCCCTGTCAGGTGTCTTGACAATCTAGGTGCAAACCCTGGTGACGAGACCAGCCCTACCATGCCAGGGCCGCCCACTCAGTCACATTCCTTTAACAAGTGGGATGGGTGTTGTTTTAAATGTACTTCAACCCTTGGCAGAAGAGGAGAAATTCTAAAGCGACATCAACGTCCCCCTTGTCCACTGCCAGCCTACTAAAGCAATGAAGCCCAAAGAATTAAAACTTCTCCAGGAATCCTGTGCTCAGGGAAAAGAAAGGCTGAAGGGGGGGAACTTGTCACTCAGGAAGAGGCTTCACACAGTGCTGACAGCTTATCGGACTTCGTGGCAGGAGAGACTGAAGCCAAGACAGTGATGGATGGGACAGCACCTTGGCCAGCCGCTTAGCTGTAACATCCTTTGTCCTCTATTTACACACCAACCTTATGTCAGGACCCTGTAGATACATCTGGGACCGTTGGGCCCTTTATTGGTTCCTCTTCCCAATATGGCCACAGTGTCTACTTCCTTCTCGGCTTTTTATCAGTATTTGTCACTTCAGTAGTTGTACTGGGGCATGTAGCTGAGCCAGGCTGTTACATTTGCCTGCACCCTGAGAACTCTGCTGTAACATGTTTGGAAAACTTACCAGTGCCAGCAGTGGTCACACTGAGAACCAACCTCAAGGATTGCAAATGGTATCACCTTTCTGGATGAGTGGCCTGGTGCCCTGTGATAAGCTTTTTAAAATCAAGCCAAGGTTCCTAATGGGATAAGGACCAGCTTAGGCTAAAGGTTTTTAATAAAAGTCTAGGTGTGCTCAGCATGCAGGAAAGGCTCAGCCAGGCTGCTGGGGTTGGGATGAGTAGGTCTGTGTTTGCTAATTGCAAATCCTTTCCCAGTAGGGCTGGGCATAGAAAACAGGGGCAGGATTCCATAGGGCCCCATGACACCCATACCTGTGACGGCCTTGGATATGAAGGGCTGGGCTGTGTTTCTTTTCATCTGTGCTCATGAAACTCCTGTTAGAAGAACAGAAAGTGCCATTGGATGGAGGGGAAACTGAGACAAGAGAGTAAGTCACTTGGCCAAAGAACAGAGCTACCAAGTGGTGGCTCTCTGGCTGCTGTGCACAGTAGTCTTTGTGGCTCTTGCACCTGTCATAAAAAAGAGATGAGATAGGGTGATACGACAAAGAATGAGACAGCCCATGAAATTGTGAAACCGCAGCAACAAACAGTGTAGATAGTGGGAAGGCCACAGCCTTACTTGTGTGGTCAGTGGTGTGCGCTTACTTCTATCAGCATGGCTACTGTCTTTTGTGTGCCGATGTCTACCCTGAGAGCACTGTGCTCATGCTCTGACCATGCCTCTCTAGTTTGCAAGGGCAGTGAAGTGAGCAAATGTGTCTTTACTTCTCACAGAAATCTCCCTTGATCTTTTCGTTTGCTTGCTTTATGTGACTTGAAATTTCATGCCATTAACCTGGTATGTATGCTAAGACGCTAATGCTAATAGGTTGTGCAGTTTTTGTTTTGTTTTTGTTTTTGTTTTTGAGTTAGGATCCTTCCCATGGCAGGTGGAAGCTCCTCCTGGGAGGTTCCACCCCCTGAGTGCCACTGTAGACTCTGCCCTTGAAAGGAACCTGCTTGTTGGGTGTTGACACATGGTGAAACAATCTTTGCTGCTGCTAGATCAGCCAGAACATCATGGATAGATGGCAGAATGACTTGACCTTTAACAAGCAGCACTAAGTGCCAGCAAGGAAAAGGCCCACTTCATTCCAGTCTGCCTTCTATAGGAAACATCTTTTCCATGTCCTTTCATGCAGAGTCCTTGAGGGAGAAAGCTTATACACAGATGCTTCTGTGTGACACCATATTATATAGTCACAATCCCGCTTCCTGTGGTACAGTATTGGGGGAAAGCCTCCTTTTTTGTTTTATTTCTTGATATGAGCAGAGAGCTTTGCTGGAGTGGGAGTTAGAATCCAGAAAAGGGAACCACTGTGGTCAGGCACACCTTATTGTAGTGAGAATTCTGGAAATCTGGCTCCTTTAAAAACACAGAACTATTATAAGAATTTGTTTTAATCTAGGGGGTGGGGATATGGGGCTCCTTCAGACTGTTCACAGCAGAGGACTGTGATTTGCCTCGTGCTCTAGCAGAGGTGTGGTTTTTCCAGGTGCAGATAGTGGAATTCTGGGAACTTTTCAGAGGCCATATAAATGCTAGGGCTCCAAGAGGTAGGATGGCTGGTTGTTAGTTGTTCAGGGGATTTGGTTGTGGTTTGTTAGTAGTGGAGCTCAAAGAAGGGACAGAAGGAAAGATATTTGATTCAGGGATCTCCCTGTCTCTCTCTCTCTCCCCTCCTTGCTTTTCTCTCCTAGCTAATGATATAATGTGTGTGTGGGGGGGGATACAGAGTAGGAAAAAAGAAGAACCCACAAAATAGTAAAGATGAGAAATACAATATCTACTCAGCTTGCCTTAGAGTTGACTGACATCTTGTTTCCAGAATTTTTCACTTTAGCCCCCTGGGAGAGTTCCTTATGAAATAAGCCTGAGAGTCTATATATTGTGACTCAATAGGTAAATAGGATGCATTGGTTACTTTCTCATTTCTGTGACAAAATTCCCTGACAAAAATGAACTTAGAGGATGAAAAGTTTGTGTAGTTTATAGTTTGAGAGGATATAGTTCTTCATGCTGGGGAAGGCATGGTGGCAGGAGCTTGGTACCCTCAGGGAAGGCAACGTAGAGGTGAATACCGGTGCTCAGCTGGCTTTCTCCATTCTGGGCACCATTCTATGGCATGGCACCGACAACATTCAGTATAGTCTTCCCACCTCAGTTAACCCAGTCTACACACTCCCTCACACACATGCCAGTGGCTTGTCTCCTAAGTGATTTTAGGTCCTATCAAATTGACAGTGTTGACCATCATACAGGGTGAACTGTGTAGATGTGGTAGTACTTAACTCTGGCTGGTTAAGATCCCTATTTCAACCACCAAACCAAATAACCCAATTAAGAAATGAGGCTCAGAACTAAACAGAGAATTCTCAACAGAGGAATATCGAATGGCTGAGAAACACTTAAAGAAATGCTCAACCTCCTTAATCATCAGGGAAATGCAAATCAAAACAACTCTGAGATTCCATCTTAACACCCATCAGAATGGCTAAGATAAAACATTCAAATGACACCACATGCTGGCGAGGATGTGGAGAAAGAGGAACACTTCTTCATTGCTGGTGGGAATGCAAACTAGTACAACCACTTTGGAAATCTATCTGGCACTTTCTCAGAAAACTGGGAATAGGGCTTCCTAAAGACCCAGCTTTTCCACTACTTGGAATATACCCAGAAAATACTCCACCACACAACAGGGACATATGCTCAACTATATTCATAGCAGCCTTATTCATAATAGCCAGAACCAGGAAAAAGCCTGAATGTCCCTCGGTTGAAGAATGGATAAAGAAACTGTGGTACATTTACACTATGGAATACTACTCAGCTATAAAAAACAAGGAAATTCTGAAATTTGTGGACAAATGGATGCCACTAGAAGCAATCATACTGCGTGAGTAAACCCAGAAGCAGAAAGAACCACATGGTATATACTCACTTAAATTGGGCACTAGCCCAAAAGGCATGTCCCATGAAAGTCTTCACCTACCAGGAGATTGGGATAGATGTGAGGACATCACACTGGGACTCTAGGTAAGAGAAATATAGGAGATGGGAAAATAGAAGGATCCAGAGGACCTTAGAAACCTACAAGAAGAACATCGTAATGGGTGGATCAGGGCCCAGCAGGGTCTGTTCAAACTACTGCACTAACCAAGGACATTACAAGTAGTAAAGATCGAATCCCTACTCTGATCTAGCCAATGAACAGGACATTCTCCACAGTTGGGTGGAGAGTAGGGACTGACTCTGACATGAACTCTGGTGCCCCATATTTGATGACCTCCCCTTGGTGGGGAGCCCTGGTGGCACTCAAAGAAAGAATAAGCAAACAACCAAGATGAGACTTGACAGCCTATGACCATAAAGTGGGAGAGGAGATCCCCCTCAGTCATAGACCTAGGGGAGGGGAATTGGGTGAAAGTGGGAGGGAGGGAGGGAGGGATGGGAGGATACAAGTGATGGGATAACAATTGAGTTGTAATCTGAATAAATTAATTTAAAAATAAATAATTAAAAAATCCCGTTTCAGAGTAAACACTGGGTACTCTCCTCACATTTTTTTTCCTCACATCTTATTGATACAATATTCTCACATCTTTAAGAATGTTTGTAGAGGGGAGAATAGATTGCAGAGTTGGGAAAGACACGATTTGGGAACTGGTGATAACAGGTCTGAAATCCTGTAGGGAATGTAGTTTAATGGGAGAGAGATACCCATTCCTTTTGGCTAAGGGGCTAACTAGGAAGCCTAGCTATCATTTTGTGGGGAAATCTAGATTCACAGCTGGGCTAGTGCACCTGGCTGATGCAGTGCAGTAAAGATGGGGAAGAACTGGGATGCTGTAAAAAGACTTTGCAACTTGAAGCAGCCCCATTAATGACTCTACTAGCACTGGGAGTAGGGGAGGTGAGTGGCTCCTCAGTCCCTTCTGCTATGGCTGTGATGAAATAGCTGACAAAAGCAGCTAGAGGGAGAAGGGCTTGCTTGCAGTCATATTGTATTTCAGCTAGTTTCTTATGCAGTTCAAGACTCAAGCTGGGGACCCTGCTGCTCCTCTTTGTAAAGGGTCTGTCTATTGCCTCAGTTAACTTAAGCCAGATTACTCCACAGGCATGCCCAAGCTAACCTGATTTAAGAAGCCCCTCATGGTTGGCTGTGAGTGGGGGAGCTTGTCTACCAGGTGGTTCCAGATCTTGTCACATGTACAGCTAACACTGACCATCACAGGTAGCTAATCATGAGCTTTGGAGTCTTATGTTCTAGAAATCCTCAAGTCCTTTGAATTTAGTTATTGGCCTGATTTCTTCCTAGGCTTATCCAAATGCTTAGATGCCCTGTGTCTCTCAAAGGATGGCTGTTGGGCCATGGGCTGTTACATGGTCTTGGAAACCAAAGCTTCTTATGAGGTTTAAAACACACTTCTACCTCCCACCCCAGGTCAGCTGTGCTCTCAGCACAGGGCTGATGGGCTCAGTGTAGAAGGGTCTACAGTGTCTTGATAGTCGTGCAGCCAAAGCTGTTTTATTGTTTATCTCAAGCAGTAAAGGGCACAGGCCCTGGGAACAGGTCCCTGCATCAGCCATTGGCCCATGGAGTTCTTCTGCTATCAGAATTTCCACAAAGGATTGTTTATAGAACATTTATTTTTAACATAAATCAGTGACATTTCTTATCCAAACATTTTTGTTGTTCTAACCCTATGTGAACTCTGGGGTTGGGGAAGACATAACCAGTTCCTGTCATCCATCTTTTGAGAGTAACGTCACAGGAAAGCATGAAAGAAAGGTGAACTTGTTTCCTTCCAGAATTGAGAAGGAGGGTGATTTTTTTTAGGTGAACTCCTGCTAGGCCGTGTGCTCAGGACTCCACTCCTAGAGTCCAGAAGCTTCCCTAATGGAGCTCAGAGCATCTGGAGGATACGTTAGTGTGTGTGTGTTGGGGAAACGGCAGAAAGCTGTGTGTGGAAACTGTGTGTGGGAGGCCAGGGGTGAGAAATAAAGAGGGGATGGGTAGCCTAGCTCTGTGCTTTGTGCATCAGGCCTGGCAAAGTAATTATCTCCACAATCTTTCCACTTTGTGTTTTAGATTCTGAGAAATACACTGGAGAATTAAAGAATTTTCCCTGTCTCCCAAAGTGAACTGCAGGGGTGGGGTCAGCCATTCCCTGAGGGAAGGCAGAGGCCTCTCCTGTGTCATCTTCAGCCGTCCAGTGGCTCAGTGGCCAGCTTCCTGGCTGCCTAGCCACCCTGCCGTGCAGCACCTAGCATTGCCCTGTTGCTGCAGCTCCTACATGCCTGGCATCTGGCCTTGGTGCGCACTGGGCACGTTCAGGGCTTTGCCTGGCATGGCTGGAATCTGACATAGAAGATAGGCTCCCCTAGGACTCACTGACAAAAAAAACAACTGTGTTATTTTGTTTGTAAAATGAAATACCTTACAGCAGATTGTGTTTTGCTTTATTGTTGGTGTAATCGTCTCTGTCATTTATAACTTTGTTCTACAGTACAAGTTCAGTTTATATTTGAGCTCATATTATAATTCTATTTTTGTTAGAGTTATTTAATTTTACATGTTTATAAGTTTACATAAATATTTTATTTCTTAAAATGTATTATCACATTAAAAAATAATATACTAAAGCTATTTAGATAGAAATAATTTTTATGTCCTGGATAACATTTTTAACTTTTTTCTTCATCAACACATGTTAAAGTTTTTGGTTTGGTTTGGTTTTTGGTTTTTTTGAAACAGGGTTTCTCTGGGTAGCTGTGGCTGTCCTGCAACTTACTTGTAGATCAGGCTGGCCTCAAATTCAGAGATGTGCCTACCTCTACCTCTTGAGTATTGTTTTAAAGGTGTGTGCTACCACACCTGGCTACTTTTTACATTTTTTGCTTGTAATACTTATGACTTATTTTCTTTTAAAGGCTTACTTTAGCAAAAGATGGCAAGCGGCTTTTTTTCTACATGAGGGCAGAAATGTCTAGAGCTTTAAAAAAGTACATTTATTATTTGTGTACATGCGTGCATGTGTGCGTGTGCATGTGTGTGTGGTATGCATGTGCGTATGTGTATGTGTGTGTGTCTGTATGTGTCTGTATGTGGTGTATGTGGTGTATGTGGTAGATGTGTGTGTTTATGTGTGGTATGCCTGTGTGTATGTGTGTCCGTGTGTGTGTGTGTGTGTGTGTGTGTATGTGTCTGTGGTGTCCATGTGTGTGTGTATGTGTGTGTGGTGTGTATGTGTGTGCATGTGTGTGCATGTACGTGTGTATATGTGAGTGGTATGCATGTGTGTGTGTGTATGTGGTGTGTGTGCATGTGTATGTGCATGTATATGTGTGTATGTGTGTGAGTATATGTGTGTGGTGTGCATGTGTGTATGTGTATGTGGTGTGCATGTGTGTGCATGTGGTGTGTGTGTGGTGTACATGTACATGTGTGTGTGTGTATGTGTGTGTGTGTGGTGTGTGTGTGTGGTGTGTGTGTGTGTGGTGTGCATGTGTGTATGTGTATGTGGTGTGCATGTGTGTGTATGTGGGGTGTGTGTGTGTGTGTGTGTGTGTGTGTAGGTCAGAGGTAACTTGTAGAAATTGGTTCTCTACTTATAGCATGTCAATCCTGAAGATGGAACTCAGGTTGTTAGGTGTGGTAGTTAGCGCCTATATGTGGTGACTCATTTATTGGCACTGTCTGGGGAATGTAAATGCAGCTACTGTTAAAAAAACAAAATAAGACAGCGATGTTTAAAGAACAAAACCTTCATTATATATGGAAAAATCATGACAACTAGACTTTAGCAGGACAAAATCTCTTAAGAATCCATCAGGAATCAAGTGTCTGAGGCAGTGTCTAGTTCCTGGATTGTTTCCTGGTAGGAAAGATGTATATCTGAGTATTTACCTAAAGTTGAGACTCAAAATTCTTTCCTTGCTAATACAGAAAGTCTAGGTTGCTCAGTGAAATGAAGGTGTCCATGGTAGGCTGTCCTCTGAAGATCCCCTGTCCCCTGTCTCCCCAGATGGTGATCTGTCATGTGGTGGGCGAGACCCTTCAGTTCCTGGTCAGTGCAGGGCCTGCCTCTGCCCCAGGCTCTGAATTCCAGCTGTATGACGTCCGGCTTTCCCCGTTTCATTTAAAGGTAAGGCTGTGTAGATGTCATCAGTCACAGGAAGTCCGTGATAGTCACGACCTGGCCTTCCCTCCCATAGGAGGGAGGCGGGGAGGGTCCTCCATGCTGAGTGGCCGACACTGGAAGGCTGTGCCCCACAGCGATGAGATGGAGCCCTCTCCTCCAGTGCCTCCTAGCTCTATGCTCTGTGCCCTTTCTGAGGCCATATGGAACTAGGGCAGCATTGTGTTCAGCTGGTTGGGAGAAGTGACTAGATAACTGGGAGAAGGTCCATCAGGGACCGTCAGCATTCAGCAAATGCGGCCATGATGATCTTCTGCAAGCAGACAAGATGAAAATGGTGGCAGTTTGACTCTGAGAATAGCCGTATTCAATAGGGTCCTTGAGGGCTACGGGACTGTGGGCTCATGTTCCTGTTGGCTATATTTCAGTTGTAAAGAGCTCATGCACTACATCATCTTTGCTTGGTCACTGTGCCTTGTGCCTTTTCAGCTCAGTCACCATAGGTATAGTCCTCAAACTGTACCTATTGGCCCAGTCTCCTGCCAGCCTTTCTCATTGTTAAAGATACTTATGATTCCTTTTGGTCATCTGGTGATGTAAGATGTTCTCACCACTTTATGATCCAGGTCACACCTGCCAAGTCCCATTTGCTATGTCTGGCCCTATACATAAGGCTTCAGGGATGAAGGCCTGGCCGTCTTTCCATGATTCTGCCTCCTCCATATGAGTAGGACTGTTCAATATAGGAGGCCAGTTGAGGCTGCTGGAGTGGCCCAGGTGATAGGGGGGAGGGTTCCATGGCACTCCATATATAATCCCAGGGACACGTGGACATGGATACTGGCCTTGCCCAGGACCGAAGACAGGGTGCCCTGGGTCCCTTTGCACTCTCTGCTCTCCTATGGCTTGGTGACAGAAAGAGCAGCACGGAGCACAGTGAGGCTGTAGGTTGTCAGTGACACCTGGCCTGAGGAGCTGCCTAGGCAGAGGGGAGGCTGCCCATTTTGGAAGAACCATGGTAGACCAAGGCAGCGGCTGAGTCATTGTCCGTGAGAACAGGTGACTAAAGGAACACACACAGGGGCTGGAGCTCTGGCTCAGCAGCTAAGAGCACGTACTGTTCTTGCAGATGACCTGGTTTGGTTTCCAGCATCCTCATGCTGGGCTTACAATCTTTCATGACTCCAATTCCAGTGGGCATCTCACCTCTTCTGGCCTCCAGGGTCACCAGGCATGCACACAGTATACTTACATACACATAGGCAACTCATACACATTATTTTAATTACTTTTCTATTGCTGTGATAAAATAACATGACCAAAAGCAACTTGGGGAGGAGAGAGTTCACTCCAGCATATAACTCTGAGGTCACACTCCATCAGAGGCCACGGAGGGTGCTGCTTACTGGCTTTCTCCCCATGGCTTGCTCAGCCTATTTTCTTATACAACCCAGGATTGTATAAGGGGTAGCATTTCCCATAGTGAACTGGGCTCCTCCACTATCAGTCACTAATCAGAATCCCTGCAGGACTGACTATAGGCTAATCCTATAGGGCCATTTTAAGGTTTGTTTAGGTTTGGGTCAAGTTGACAAAAATCACCTAGCACATATAATATGCATGCATACCTTGTACAAACACGGCACACAGTACACACATGCAACATGTGCATATAGTATACATATGGAACACATAATAGCATGCATACATGAGCTAATTAAGATTCAAGGGAACTCAGCTACCCAGTAACTGTTGCTCGATGCTTTGTTCTCACAGATGGAATTCCACATGGAAGAGAAGAGAGAGGACATCCAGATCAGGTGGTCTTTCACCCACGCGCCAGACACAGCCATCAAGATCCAGCCCCAGGCCCCAGGGGAGGTCAGTCCGTAAGTCTTTGTCCTTCTTTCACTGGTGTGAGTAACCGTGAGTGGAGGGCGTGTCTCTAACTGGGCAGGTCTAAGGTGGGCAGCCCCTGCCAGCCACTCCCCGCTTGCTGACCTGGGCCGCAAGAGACAAGGCCCTGAGGCTCTGACGGAGAGGACACTTCCCTTTCTACTTCCTGGGGCCTCAGGGTATGAGGACGGAAACTGGGCTGCGGTGAGTAGGTGAAAGGTTCCCTGCTGTCACTTTCCTTTGCTGGAAAAGGGAATCCTTCCTGTGGCTTTCAAAAAGCTCCCTTGAAGTTCTGTTCCATTTCAACTAGCTCAGCCACCGAGGACTCACCACAGGAGAGACGTGTGGACTTTGTAGCATGTTTGCCAACAAGAGACTTTCCTTTTCCTCCTTTCATCTCACTTTTTTCTTCTCCTCTCTTTTCACTTTTTCTCTGGTGCTGAGAATGGAACCCAGGGCCTTGACCATGCTACACAAGTGCTCTACCCTAGTCCTGTCAATACTTTAGCCTTCGTGTTTTGACAGAGATGTGTGCAGTATGAGGACTTGGTTGATTGGCTTTGGTTTGGTTTGAGTTTGTAAGTTTCACATACATACTAACACACACACACAGACACACAGACACACAGACACACACACACACACACACACACACTGACTAAGGTAACTTAACTAATATCAGACTGGTAACACAGCTACCCAGGGGAGAAAATGACTCAAGGAATCTTGAACACAGAATGGTTCCCTTCTCAGCAGGAGATACTGAACATGTCAGGGCTTGTCTGTGTTGATGGCAGGCCTGTACAGCTGATGTCATTGTCTGAGAGAAGCAAACAGCAGGAGGAAGGGAGAGAAAATGAATTGGGGTGGGGCCGCCCTTCTTTCTCCTTCCTTCTGCTGCTTGCTTCTCTCTGGTGATAACGTCATTTGTCCAGGGCTGCCGTCCACACAGGCAAGCTCAGCCACGCTGTATTTCTCATGTGGAGAAGGACACCAGTCTGTGGGATTCCTTGAGTCATTTTTTCCCCCTATGGATAGCTGTGCTACCAATCTGATCTTGATAATTGCCTCAGTCGATGCTTCTTTGTATATTTATTTTTTATATAACTTATTTTTTATTTGTATGAGTATGGGTTTTGCCTGCATTTTTGTCTTTGTCTCATGTGCATGTGGTGCTTGCAGAGATCAGAAGAAGGCATTGGATGATGCCCTAGAATTGAAGTTAGAAAAGGTTGTGAGCTACCTTGTGGGAGCTGGGAATCAGATGGGTGCTCTGAACTACTGAGCCTGCTCTTTAACTCCTTGTATATATTTTCCACTAATGTCAGTTCCACCAACAGTCAGACTGGGGAAAAGCTCTGCACCCATCCGTTTGGCCCTACCGGCATCTGTGCACAGCGACTGTGCCATTGTCTTTTTACAAAGGTGACTGCATTCATGCCTCCTCCAGCCAGGCAGCAGCATGCTGTCTGCATTGTGTACTTCCTCTTCCTCCTTCTTTACGCACTCAATGTATTTCTCTGTGGAGAGGCATTCTGGAGATCACTTTGTGGCTCAGTATTAGACCCACAGCACCCCTAGTGAATGAAAATAGCACTGGGGATAGGGGAGGCCGGGAAGGGAGGTTGCCCTGGCAACTGTTCCTGAGCCTGTTGGATAACACCGGCCATCAGGCCAGAGTTCCTGTCTGCTGAGGGAGAAACGACTGTGCAGGTCACACAGAGAAACAAGAGCTCAGTATGAGGCATGGCCATCATGTGGGGTGTTATTCAGCCAGAAACAGAGTGGTGTGCTGGTGCATAGTTGATCCTGATTAGCCTTGCAAACAATAAAGCCAGATTCAGGCTACACTTGTGACATCGTGACACATCCAGTCCGGAAGAAGCAACCCAAAGAGAAAGGAAGACAGATGCCAGGGCTTGAGGACTTGATTCCTGATACGATGGAGTCAGAGTTCATCTTTGGGAAGTAGTGAGAAAGTTGTGAATATATTTAAGTAGTAGTTGCTCAGTACTGTGTATATACAAAAAAGAGCAATGAATTGTACATTTTAAATGGTTATTTTATATCAAGTGACTTTTACTCCAACTTAAAAATGAAGGTTGGGTAATCAAGAGACCATTGAGGGGATAGGCAATAGCCTCCCGGTTCAAAACACAGGCTCGTAACTGTTTTAACCACTTGGATTTGACTCTCAGCTCTCCTGATTATGGACCGTATGGCCCTGCAAATGTTAATCGACTTCTCTGTGCCTTAATTTCCTTATCTGTGAAGTGGATATAATGCGATGTAAGGACTGAGCTAGTTAACACACGTGTATGCGGCTTCCCACGGGAGCCATGGAAACGTCAGTCATTCTGGTTCTTGGTGTTTAGAGACCTTATGTTTTAGAGATTCAGGTCCGCTTTTTAAAAATTTCTTTTTAAGCTTATATATGCACATTACATCCTTATCATAGCTCACTGCCTCCTCTCCTCTCTCCCTATACCCCCTTGTCCTCAGAAAAGGGGACCCCCCCCAACCCATACCTCATATCAAGTCTCATCAGGACTGAGCTCATCCCCGTGCAGGCCCAAGTCCACTCTAGGGAGGACTGGCCAAGCAGGGGGCAGGCGGCCAGTTGTCTTACAACAACATAAAGTCAGTTCCTGCTGTACAGGTTGCAAGTGTCCTGTAAGCCAGTGGGAGCCAGTGCCTCTAAAGGCCCGGCCTGTACAGCCAGATGGGGCCCCCAGTGAGGGTAAATGTCACCCAAGGTGCTTGCAAGCTTCCCACTACAGAACAGCGTTGGAGCCAAGGTGGTGGATATTGGCAGAGATGTTGGCAGAGCTTGACCATCACAAATTCTCTTCCCAAACCTCAGAAAGATGGCACGCATGCCTGGGCAGCCAGCAGAGTGTGACCTGTCATCTTAACAAATTATCTACTAAGGAGCCCCTTTTTCCCAAAAGTGAAAACCAAAGCTATAATTGTGAAACGAGACTCAAGGATACCAAGGCATCCTTCGCATTAATTGTGATTTTAAGACTAGATGCTTTAAAACTGAGTGTGCCATCATAGGCCTAAATTCCCTAGTCCATGGGAGGCAGAAGCCGGGGGATCATGAGTTTAAGGCTGACCTGGGACACACGATGAAATTTCCCCTTAAATACGAAACAAAACAAAGGCTGGGGATGTATTCCACTGATAGTATGGGCAAAACCCAGTGCACATTTATAGAAGTGGTTCTCCACCTTCCTAATGCTGCGCCCCTCTATCCAGTTCCTCATGTTGTGGTGACCCCCCACAACCACAATTGTTTTGTTGTTACTTCGTAACTGTGATTTTGCTATGGTTACAGATCTTAATGTAACCATCTGATATGCACCATGTCTGATATGTGACCCCTTGTGAAAGGGTTCCTTGACCTCCCGAAGGGTCATGACCCACAGATTGAGAACCACTGGTTTATAGAGATCTGCTGCACAGAATAGAATCATACACACTTGGATGAGCACCAGTACCCAGCTAGGAATGGCCTCCTCAGCCCCACATAGTTGTTAGAATGACTGGTTCATTATGTCGCTGGCTGCGCTCTTGAAGGCTGCTGCTGTTCCTGGCGTGTCATGAGCTAGCAGGACAGTTACAATCCTAGCAACAAGAGCCAGTGTAGCTCTCACACCAAAGCTGAGTGATGTTGTCTGATGGTTTTAACGGCTAGCGCACTTGTCAGTACCTGTATCTGGCATGCGGTGACCTCATGGCCCCCCCTCCCCGCCCCCTCTCTCTCCAGAAACAGGTGCTCGAGGTAAACATGATTTCTGAAGCCCTTGAGGATCTTCTCAAGCACCTAGTTAGTGCTGCCTCTCCATCTGTTTTTCTGAGCACCAAGCCTATGCAGGTTAAAGAAGCTCAGGTAAGCCCAGGTCGCGGGACACAGGAGACTCCGAGCTTATGTTTCTAGTGCCTTCATTTCCCAATGTGGGGCTGATATAGCCCAGGCAGATATTGCCCTCGGTATTAGAACAGAGCCTTAGATCGGAGCTCCATGGCGTGAGACATTGCCAGGCCACTCAATGTTGATCTCCTGGTGAAACTATGGTCCCCCACTTTGCACCATTCATTAGACGCTGTCAGCCAGTGATGGAGTTTGATGCTAAGTTCTAGGTGACTAGGGTCACAGGAATGTGAAAGATCATCTTTACCCTCATTTGCTTGCAGGGTGGCAGGCACGGCTCAGCTAGGAGATTAGAACAACAGTGGGTTATGGGCTTCCTTCTCAGAGGCACAAGGCAGGGGCCTCAGCCTTCCTAAACACCAGGGTCAGTTATCCACAGAGGTAGGGGCAAGCCTTAGCTACTGCATCTTGTAGTAATCCTGTTAATAGTGGATTCTTGCAGAGCAGAGGGGACTAGCAACCATAAATATGAAAACTGGGGATGGTTCATAAGATTATTTTGTATTTTCAGAATTCATGAACCCTAAAACATAAGGACCTATGCTATAATATCCAATCACATTCTAAAATGAAACTGTTCAGTTTCATTAAACGCCACACCCATGGCAGGGCTCTCCAGAGAACTTGAGCACTTGGAAAGGGGGGTAAGAGAGATTTAAAATGATGTTTTGGCTGATGAATACATGGTCTGAAGCCTTGAACACAAGGAAAGTTGACCACAGGCTCAGAGCTCAGGAGATCAAGTATTCCTGTTTGATTCTAAAAGCAGAAAAAGACCGTGGCCTGGCCTGAGCTGCCTGGAAGGAGGAACATTTGAGAGTGGCTCAGGATTTTCTACTCAGGCCTTCCACTGACAGGGTGAAGCCCACTCCGCTAGGAATGGCTGTCTACTTTACTCAGTCTGTCTGTTTAGATGTTGACCTCTTGCTCTGTAGCTTAGTTAGAAGAGTGCTTCCCTAGCATGCAGCATACATGAAACCCTGAATTCAATTTTTAAGGTCATATTTCCTAGGCATGGTGGCATGAGCCTGCAATACCAGCACTCGGGAGGTAGAGGTCAGAGGGTCAGAGGGTCAGACGTTCAAGGTCATCCTCCATTATAAAATGAGTCTGAGGCCAATCGAGTCTGAGTAACACAATACCCTGTCTAAGAAAAAAAAACTTGCCATGAACATTGATCTCATCCCAAACCACCATCATAGAAACACCCAGAATAGTACTGATCTGGGTATTTATGACCAGAAGTGGAACTCTGGTGCTTCAGTGGCACTTGTGGTGCCAGTATGAAGGCTGGAATTTGGATCCCTAGAACCCAAAGTAAATGCCAGGTGGACATAGAGTTCAGCCTGTAATTCTAGCCTCGGAAGACAGAGACCAGGGGATCCTGGAGCAAGCTGGCTGGCTGGACCAGCTCTGTGCTCAATGGGGAGACCCTGCTCCAGTGACAAAGCATCTCATCTCCATCCCATCCTAGTGTTTTCAGGAAGTTTACAGTCCTTCTTGGCCTGTGGCATTCTTCACTCACAGACAGTGTTTGCTGGGTGGTACCCATGAGTGTCTCTGGAGATGTTAGTAAGCATCCCCCAACAAGTATCTCAAATCCAGTCAGCACACAGGATAGCTTGTGCATGGCTTTTACTGTTCAGAGCCCAGCACCTATCAGAGAACCTTATAGGGTTTTAGGTTCTTGTGCTAAATTTAAGAGCCCCAGTGAGCACTGTCATGGCAGCCAAGGCTCGATGCCCCTCTGAGAATAAGGGGCCCCTCTGCTCTGCCTCTGTCCCCTCACTTGTGCAATATCAGGGGTCCATAGAAGTTCTTCCTGTGACTGGTGGGCTCTGCCTGGAGGCAGGAAGTGACCACAGGCTGATGGCCATTCAGTACCTAGGTGTTGTCCTGTCAGGTCTGTCAGGCTGAAGACCAAGTCACTATAAAGTACCTCTTCTGGGTCAGAGCATAGAACCATATGCTGGCTAGTCTTCACTGCCCTGGCAAGTAGACCACAAACAGACCTTGAACAGAGCCCTCACTATTTCCAGGGTCTTCATTTGAGAAAGAAAAGGGGTCGCTCCAGAGGCAACAGAACCTTTCTATGAGACAGAAGTGTCAATTCTGAGTTGACTCTGGGGGTCAGGTGCTCTGTTCTGGTGTCCGTGAAGACACTGGTGTCCCTGAAGATGGCGCCCCATATAGAAGCCAGCACCCCTGGCCAACCCCTAATACCCTCACAGCTGTTGCCCTGCTTTTCTGCCGCAGACTCTACAGTGCACTTCTTCCACTGCTCAGGATTCCTGCCCTCCCAAACCTCCAAGGGCTCATGAACTGAAACTGCAGGTGAAGAACATCCGAGTCTCCCTGCTAAACCACCCTGGTGCTTCAGGTGGGTGTTGTTGCTGCCAGGGCCTCCTGGGGTTGCCCACTGCCGTGGGAAGGACCTTTCTTGACCGGCAAATCCTCATATGGCAACCTGGGTGCGTCTACAGGGTGATCCCTGACTTCCTTGGCAGAAATATAATGAAAAGCTTGGTCTTTGGCTAATGGGCTTGGGGCCCAGAGGCCACAAGCGGTAACCCCCTTAGCACAGGGAGCAACTGAGGCTGGTGACGGTCAAGCATACATACCCGCAGAGTTTGTGGAAAGGATTCTAAATGTTCCAGATTCAGAGAAAGGGTGGGTATTTGAAACAGTGGCAATGCTAGTAACAGAGTCTGATCATTATACAGGATATACATGCCGTGAAGGATCACACTGCACCCCATAAATATGCAAATGTAACAAGCTAAACTCATCTGCACGTATGTGAAGGTCAGGAGAAAGCAGTATCATGGTTGCTCTCTGTTTTCAGCACGACAGATACTAGCCTTAGTTTTGTTTGTTTCTTTGTTTAACTGAGCCAGTAAAGTCATGTTGAGTGCCCCCCCCCCCCCCCCCCGCTCTGAGTAGTCAGGGTTCTGCTGTCCTGAAAAGCTGGGTAGGTGCGTGGCTGATGGGGGACCGGAGAGCATGGACTCACTGGTACTGCTGGAGCTGCTGATGGGAGGAAGGCAGCTGTGGAGCTCTGGCTCTCCCCAGGATTCCCAGGGGTCACTGCGGTCCCCCAAGCTTGGCAGCCTGAAGCAGGGCATGGCTTTTCAATTGCAGCTTGATGTTGATGAGGAGGAAGTGAGGTTCTGGTCATTGTTAAAGAATGCTAGGAGTTCTGGTCAGTGTCTGCAAAGGTCCCTCCAGTTTACAAAGCATAAAGAGGCTTCATTTGAACTGTGTTTCTACAAAGCCGGCTGTAGACGATGTTTTTGGTGCAAGTGCTTGCACATTGCCTTTCATAGCTGTATCACTTAGTGGCTGAGTGGGTCCCCTGGACTACCAGGCAGGGGTGGGGTCCCAGCCTGGGAGTCACATGCTGTGCTACCAGATCCCATTCCCTGTGTACCGCCTAAGATGCCCACATCTAGAAATGGATTTGAGTCTTCCCTTGAGGAGTGAGTGTGAAAGTTACCCTACCTGACCATTTCCAGAAGGAGTCACAGGGGAGAGAGGACTTCAGGTCTGATGCTGCAGAGGAAACACTGTCTCAGAGGAGGAACATCTGTGAGATATCACAGCCCCTACATCAAGTGCCCTCAAAGGACCTTTGGTTAGAGGTCTGTGTTGGGAGGTGGTCTGATGTATTTTGATGCTAATTACTGCTTGCTGTCTCTGACCCACCTTTTGCCTAATAAAAAGCCATCCCACCTGGGCAGGACAGAGGAGACAGGTGGAGTTAGGAGAGAGAGAGAGAGAGAGAGAGAGAGAGAGAGAGAGAGAGAGAGAGAGAGAGAGAGAGAGAGGAATTCTGGGAAGAAGAAGGACCACCACTAAAAAAGGAGAGAGGCCCTGAAGTGAAGAGAGGAAGGCCGCAATGGGTTAGATGGAGGAGAAGCATATGGCTGGCAGCGTGGATGGAGAATCCGGCCCAAATAAAGAACATGAACAAGTATTTGGGATTATGGATGGGAGGTAGCTTGATAGAAGCTATTACAAACAGATGGCATGGGACTGAGACAGGGATCCCATGCCTGCCACACTATGGGAGGTAGTCTAGAGGGTTGATATCTGCCCTGCCCCAGGTTTACTAAGGCTATTTTAAAATATAACAAGTGTTTGTGTCTTGAATGATCGCTAGCCGGGCCTACAGATAATACAGATAATACAAATAATTTAAAAACAAGAGGTCTGCTTGTTTGTAAGTGGGATACAGGTTATCTGTGAGGTGCAGCCACAGTTTAGGCTTAGAACCAGCTAACTTTTGGCTACACTGTTAGTCATGTCTGGAAGAGGGGCCAAACCTCAGCACATAGCATGTTGCTTCTGGATGAGGTTCCGTGCCGGGGAGACCTGCCTGCTTCAAGGGTTGATGAACTGACAGAAGGAAGCGGGACGCTGGGGTGAGTCCAGGGCTGCTACCACCAAGTCATTGCTCCATCATCGAGAGCTTGTACATGGCAGATGACAGAAAGGTCTCTTAGGAGTAGGTAAGCTGAGATTATTGGTAATACTGCCTTTCTTTGTGAGAGTGAGCAAAGTTTTAATTCAAAAATAAAAGCCAAATACAACCTTGCTTTATCTGATCACAGGCAGCATTGGCTATGTGTGTGAGGCCCAGCTCAACGACCCTGCACAGCGGTTCATCAGCACCCTAGTGAGAAACGCTACAGACCTCGCGTGGGAGGAAGAATTCACCTTGTGAGTACAGCGTGCATCCTCAGGGCCTGCTGGTGGCAGCTACACCTGCTCGAGACGGAGAGATCCTGGAGTCACTGTGTAGCACTGTTTATACTAAGAGTTAATTAAAGACATGAAATCAAGTTGTCCTGAGTTTCTGAACCACAGCCAGCCCTGTGTCCAACATGGACTTTTTAGAGACAGCTCTGGGAATCACCTTTCTCCTGTTTCTCTGTTGTGACACAGGGCTGTTAAGGGATTCCCTGCTTCTCTCAGCAGCTAGCCACAAAGCCAAAGGAAGGCTCCAACTGATGCCAACCTCTGATGGAGAAAATAGAAAAAAAGGGGGGGGGCACATGTAAATCACTTATAAATAACAATATAAAGATCATAACTAAAAAGTCATCACACAGGATCAAATGATGCAGTAAAATACATCCATTTTGGAGCTGTGGCTCTGGCCAAGGGCGCTGGCTGCTCTTGCAGACCTAGGTTTGGGTCCGAGCACCCATATAGTAGCTCACATCCATTCCGCTGGATCTGGTACCTTTTTCTGTCCTCTGCAGGTACCAAGCATGAATGTGGTAATCATACATGCAGGCAAAACATGCATACACATAAAATAAGTACATCTAAAAATGTTTAAATAGCCATTCTATTAAAAATAAATAAATCCAAGCTGGGTGTGGTAGTGCATGTTTTTAATCCCAGTACCTCGGAGGCAGAGGCAGGCAGATCTCTATGAGTTTGAGGTTGGCCTGGTTTACATAGTAAATTCCAGGACAGCCAGAGCCATGGAGAGATCCTGTCTTAAAAATAAATAATAATTAAGTCCACTTGAGTTTGTACCAGAAACATAAAGCTGGCTTAACATGCGAAAATTCATCAATAACTCTCACTGTGTCACTAGGTCATAGGAGAAAGTAAACTTCCTGTCTTCACCTGCCTCAAAGAGAGTCACTACTGTTTAATACTGGTTCCCAGTTTCTTGGTTTTTGTTTATGTTTTTCCAAGACAGGATTTCTTTGTGTTGCCTTGGCTGTCCCGGACTCGCTTTTTAGACCAGGCTGGCCTTGCACTCACAGTGATCCGCCTGCCTCTGCATCCTGAGTGCTGGGATTAAAGGCGTGTGCCACAACGCCCATCTTGGTTCCCAGTTTGGAAACAATTAGGACAAATTCATGAACGCATTTGTAATTGGAGTTTCGAAGCTCACCGTGAATGTTTGGTCCCAGGAGCAGAACACTGGCATCAGAACAGGCATGACTTTGATCTAGAAGAACTGGCTAGTGCGCTTAGAGAAGAAAAAGAAATGACAGAAATGATGGGCAGATCTTGGGAAGGGAGCCAGAGAGACAGTCCAGTGGGTAAAGACACTTGATGATCCCCAGGAGTTCAAAGCTCAGGACCCACTTGGTGGAGAAAACCAACTCTAGCAAGTTGTCCTCCGACCTCCAACTGTGTGAGGATGTTTATCTCAGTTTGTTTACTGGAAACAATGACTATTATTAAACAGTGTTTTAGGACTTGGCTGAATAAATTTTTATAAGGCTCAGGCAGCAGAGCACTAGGCACCTGTCAAAAATACCTATAATACTAGGAATTAGGTGACTTAGGAGATCGCCTATCGCTAATAACGGTGATGGTGGATGTAGCACGGGAGCGGGGACACCGTATGTATGTTAAACAAAAGGTGTCTCAGGAAGGAGGAGGAAGGCATGTTGGATAGTCTGTGTTCCGTACTCAGTTAATCATATATAGTCGTGCTTTTAAAAATGGCAACAGTGACTTGTGGCTTTTAATTTTAAGTTAATAAGAATGAACCAAATTGATTTCAGAAGTCCAGATCTCAGTCTGCATTGGCCACCTGTCATGTGCTGCGTGCCTGTTGTATTAGCTCTGCCTGATACACTTCTTATCACCAAAGGAGGGTGTTCCATGAGCTTCCTCTGAAAGGCCAATTCTGGGTGCATCAGTGGCTATTTATGAGTTGCCAGGCTGCAGGCATTCTATTTTCGATGAGCAACAACTTTGTGTTACTTTGTGTAATCAAAAAATATACATTGGGAGGCGGGGACCCAACCCTATAGCATTGAGGCGTGAAGAGTTTCACAGGGCTTTGTTCTTCCTGCAGTGAACTGAATGCCAAATCCAAGGAGCTGCTCCTGAAGGTCTCAGAGGACGAACGCTCCTCAGAAGGTGGGTGCTGAGCAGGCAGAGAGCTCCAGACCTGGGCTCTGACCTGGGCTCTGCACTGGGGAGGGGAGAAACCCTGCAAAGAAGGTTGCCCCCTTCTCTGAACCACAGGTCTCCCAATGGGAATGTTTGGTGCAAAGTTGAGCATCAACAATGTCATTCGTTTTGGGGACATGCTTGTCTAATTTTTAAATTTTTTTCTTTGTGGGCTGGAGAGATGGCTCAGTGGTTAAGAGCCCTCTCTGCTCTTCCAAAGATCCTGAGTTCAATTCCCAGCAACCACATGGTGGCTCACAACCATCTATACTGATATCTGGTGCCCTCTACTGGCAGCAAGCTAACATGCAGGCAGAACACTCTAAATAATAAATAAATCTTTAAGTTCTCTCTCTCTCTCTCTCTCTCTCTCTCTCTCTCTCTCTCTCTCTCTCTCTCTCTCTCTCTCTCTCTCTCTCTCTCTCCCCCCCCTGTGTGTGTGTGTGTGTGTATGTGTGTCTGTCTCTGTGTTTGTGTGTGTGTGTGTGTGTGTGTAACTGAACCTTGACCTTCTAGAAGAGCAGCCAAGCACTTTTAGCACTGAATCATCTCTCCACTCCCTGTTTTTAAAAATTCAGAATCTTTCATGAATAATATTTAGAATAGAGGATCAATTTCAAACCATTCCACACTTAATGAACTTCAATTAAAAAACAAAGATAAAAACCAAAAAACCAGTAACAAGCCAGTTGTTGGTGGTTTGCACCTTTAATCCCAGCACCTGGGAGGCAGAGGCAGGTGGATCTCTGTGAACTTGAGGTCAGCCTGGTCTACCGAGTCAGTCCAGGACTGCCAGAGCTACACAGAGAAACCCAGTCTCAAAAAACTAAGAAGAAAAAAAAGAAGGTAACAAACTTTTTCATCATAGTCATTGGCAGCCCTTGGCAGCCCCTGTCCTAGTGTCCCTCTCTATGTTTCAGCCGATGTTTCCCTATAGAGTAAGCCCCTTGGGCTTAAAGTAGACATGTGATTCAGACACAGGAACTAACAGTCCAGGGTAAAGTCACCAACATAAACATCGAGTGTACACCTGGGTATACACTGGGCAGTTTCAATGTTTGTTAGATTCTTTTATTTTTACATTTAGTGATGTGTCTGTGTAGGTCAGAGGGCAACTTGGAGGAGTTGGTTCTCTCCTCCATCCTGGGGGCCCTGGCAATCAAGCTTAGTGGTCAGGCTTGGTGACAAGGGCCGTTACCCGGTGAGCCATTCTGCCCATAAATTATTTTTTCTTTCATTCTGTGGTGCTGAGCTTGAAGCATGTTAGTCTCGCACACATACGTGCATGCACACACACACATCAGTTTCCCAGTTTCTGTCAACCAAAGGATGGTTGGCGCAGTTCCATACCCTGTGAGGTTTGGATATTTCCTTTGCCAGGCCTGCCGCATAGCCTCCTTCCCTCTGGAATGCCCACAGCCTCTTTGTATTTGGTGACACTAGCGCTGTGTAGTGGACTTAATGGGACATCCTTAGGGTTGTGTGACTGGGAGCATCACCTTTGCTCTTCCTTGTCTTCCACTCTAGGTCTGTTGGGGACAACAACCATTCACTTGGACTTGTTTAGGAAGCAGCCTAATGGCCCACAGACCTTCAGACTGAACAGCGGGACAGAGCTTGACAGCCTGGTATTAGGCTCAGTCACTGCAGAGGTATGACAGCCACAGTCCTGTCTCTTGCCTGCCAGGGCTCACTGTTGCCTCCATATGACATGCTAAGCTCACCCAGGAGGCCCTGTTCTCAGCATGGGTTGCAGGTTCAGGTGGAAACATGCTGCCAGGATTGGCTTAAGCCGGCTACTGAAGGAGATGACCTTTCCCAGTGTCATCTCAGCAACACAGCTGCCCTCTCCTCAGCTATGCTTGGAGTTTGATGCATTTGAGCTTGGTTCTCCTGGGTTTGCTTTAAAAAAAAAAAAAAAAAGGTAACGTGAGTGAAGAAACTAGTGGTTATTTGAAGGAAAAAAAAAAAGCCAGTGAACCGGTGCTGGGCCAACCTATTGCCAGTATCTGCAGAGTCCACATCTGCAGGCCCACAGCTGTAGCTAGCCCCAACCAGAAAATACTCAGGAAATGAAACAAAGCCTCCCAAACTGCACCATACTGAACTTGTCCAGAGCTTTTTTTCTTACCATAATTTCTTGAGCTGTCCTCTTGTATTTGTGTTGTTGTTTTTCATATGAGAGGGCATCTAAAGGTCATTACTATACCAGGAGAGACAGTGGTGTTCTGTGTTCTCATGACACCATGTTCTGTGAGGGACTTGTATGTGGGTGTTGGTCCAGTGAGTGTGGGAAGCAGCTGTCCATGGAAGACCTGGCTCCACTATGTTTCAAAACTAAATGTCTGCCTTCGCCATAGTTTTCTTACGTAGAACCTGGTGAGCCGAAGCCCTGGCCAGCTCCTTCCCGTGTGTCTGCTGCAAAGATAGAAAAGGACCGCACGGTGATGCCGTGTGGGACTGTGGTCACCACTGTCACTGCTGTGAAGACCAAACCTCGCTTTGACACAGGGAGGGCATCTCCACTGAGCTCAGGTGAGACCAAAGTGTAGTAGTAGTGTAGGAGAGAGCCGCAGCAGCCAGCACTATAGGCTACAGCACCAAGGCTCAGCAAAGAAGTCTAGTGGCATAGAAGGAGAGGGGAAGAAGGGAGGGGAGAGGGAGGGAGAGAAAGAGGAGGGGGAGGGAGAGAGAGGGGGGAAGGGAGAGGGAGGGAGAGAGAAAGAGGAGGGGGAGGGAGAGAGAGAGGGAGAGAGAGGGGGGAGGGAGGGAGAGGGAGGGAGAGAGAAAGAGGAGGGAGAGAGGGGGAGAGAGAGGAGGGGGAGGGAGAGAGGGGAGAGAGAGGAGGGGGAGGGAGAGAGAGAGAAAGAGGAGGGGGAAGGAGAGAGAGAGAGAGAGGGAGAGGGGGAGAGAGAGGGGGGAGAGAGAGAGAGGGAGAGAGAGAGGGGGAGAGAGAGGGAGAGGGAGGGAGAGAGAAAGAGGGGGGAGAGAGAGAGAAGGAGAGGGAGGGAGAAAGAGGAGGGGGAGGGAGAGAGAGAGGGAGAGGGAGGGAGAGAGAGGGAAAGGGGGAGAGAAAGAGGAGGGAGAGAGAGAGAGAGAAGGAGAGGGAGAGGGAGGGAAAAAGAGGAGGGGGAGGGAGAGAGAGGGAAAGAGAGAGAGAGAGAGAGAGAGAGAGAGAGAGAGAGAGAGAGAGAGAGAGAGAGAGAGAGAGAGAGAGAGAGAGAGAGAGAGAGAGAGAGAGAGAGAGTTAGTTGAGGGACAGAGGTGAGGTTCTGCCCGGCAGTTACACCAAAGTTGCAGTCTGGACCTAAGACTCACACACATGGGACTCAGAACTCCATCACACTCATCCTTAGAAGTCTAATACAGGTAACTGAATGTATGCTAAACACCACTGATACAGAGGCATGACGTGGGGCTGAGGGTGGGGCTCAGTTGGGCAGCGTTCACCTGGTGTACCTGGGACCCCCAGAACTGTGTCAGGTGGGCAGAGTAGCACCATTTGTACTCCCAGCACTGGAGAAGTGGGAGTAGGAGACTCGGGAGTTCAACGTCATCCTTGCCTAATACGAAATTATCCAGCCTGGGAGAGATGATGCCATGTCTCTAAAAACATTTTTTAAAGTTTATTATAATTTATTAAGATTACATCCCAATTGTTATCCCGTGGCTTGTATTGACCCTTTCCCACCCTCCCTCGCTCTTCTGCCCTATTCCCCTCCCCTAGACCTCCTCGCCCACCATCAGCCTATCAGGTCTCATCTGAATAGCCTGTATCCCCTTCCTCTGTGTATCCACCATGTCTCTCCACCAAGGGGAAGTGGTCAGATTGAGGGCACTAGAGTTCACGTCAGAGGCAGTCCCCTTCCCCCCCCCCCCCAATCATGGAGAATGTGCTGTCCATTGGCTAGATCTGAACGGGGGGAGGGGGCGGAGGGGTCTATGTTCACTGCATGCATTGTCCTTGGTTGGTGCCTAAAAACATTTTTAAAATGGGGGCAGCACAAACCTTTCTAGCTGGCCCCTGGATTGGGGAATGAAAAGCACGTTGATAATTTAGTAGTATATTGTTTCTGTTTGTGTAAAGGAACCATCTTCCCAAAGTAGCTCCCTTGTCACAGGTCAGGGGACCCACAATTCACATGAGAACTACAGTTTCATTAGAATGGCTCTAAATTTTTTACTCAAGTCTAGACTCTTCAGCCCTACTTTTGTAGCACAGTGAAAGAATAGAGGGTGTATATATTTAAAGTCCAGCCCTGGCCAGTCACACCTTCAGGGCCTCAAGGTGCAACAGAGGCCTCTTCTCACTTTCTAGAATCTTCTGCTGAAAATTTGCATGCCCTTGCTATTGTAGTTCTGTTCTTACAGAGTCCCCCGTGAGGACACCCATCAAGGTGAAGGTCATTGAGAAGGACATCTCTGTCCAGGCCATTTCGTGCCACAGTGCCCCAGTCAGCAAGACTTTCTCCTCTTCAGATACAGGTAAGATGTGACTGCTCTGCATCTCTGCACATCAGGGCTTTAGGAGCTAAGGTTTCCTTTTCTTTCCTTGGATTGTCTTAGGCTTTAGTGGCCAATAGAAAATGAAAAGGGAGCAAAGAATGTCAGGTACAGGATGATGGAGGACACAGCTCGGTCCCTGTGAGGTCTGGGGAGCACTCTAACAAAATAAGCAGGCAGTGGGGACCCCACTTTGTAACTTTATGAAAGCCATCTTTCTTATCTTTTGGCATGTGGGTGATGTCAGTGCCACTGCATGAGCAATACTGGGGACAGTGTGGCCTGGATGCTGTGCTTTGTCCACAGTGTCCGCTCAAGCATTTAAGAGTAGTTTTCTGAGCTCTATGGGCATTTCTTTTAGTTATTTTTACACAGCTCCAACCAAACAGCTGGCAGAAACAGCATGGCAGTGGGAAAGCTTATTTTGGCTCCAGTTTCAGCCCATCATGCAGGCAGGCAGGGGAAGCACGACTGTGTAAACATGTAATGGAGTAAGTATCACATTGGGCCAGGGGTTGAAGATATTCTAAAACCCTTCAAAGGCCTGTCCGAGGTGTCAGTGTCAGTCTCCCAAAATCGTGCCACTGACTGGGAAGCAAGTGCTCAGAATATGAGCCCGTGGGAGACATCTGATATCTAGGCCACAGTATTGCATCGTGGCTCCAAAGGTTCATCGTCATCTAATAATGCAAAATGCATTTAGTATAACTTCAAGAGTTCACATAAACTTGATACTGCTCAAGGATGTAAGTCTAGAGTTTTGTTTTTGAGGCTTGGGGAAGTCCCTTAGCTGTGACACCTGTACAATCAACAGGAAAGTCATATATTTCCAGATTGCCAGGGTACAGAGCCATTGTGCCCACTCTGGAAGGGAGAAGTGAGAGAATGGTAGGAAAGTTTAGACTAGAGGGAAACTGAACCCCAGCAGGGCACTGAATGCTATAGCTCTGTGTCTGGCATTTAATGCATGTGGCAGAATGACATGAGCAGCAACAGACAAAGAGAATTCTACTCCCAGAGCCTTGCCACTTGTAGCCCGTGTGACCTCTCTCTGGTGCAGCTCTACTCATTGCCTACAGCTTTCCTTGGGACATGTTCCATGGTCCTGGCGTTGCCGACATCCTTGGGTCTCTACTGCCACTTAGGCCTCATCCTCAGAGATCTGCCCAGTGAGAGGCTTCCCATAGGAAACCCAACCCTGAATGCACGTTACTTGGCCTCACAAGCTTTCCTTAATCTAGGTGCAAGCCTTCATGGTCCCATAACCCTTGTGTACTGCATGCCTGAAACCCTAGCACCATGTGGACACCACTAAGTTTCGCTGGTCACTTGCTAGTTGGCTAAGCCTCCTTGTTTCATGACCACAGTGGCTTCTGAGTGCCCTGATGAACCTGTGACACACTTCTCTAAGCAGGCCCATCCAGCCCCTGCCGCTGTGTCTTTTGAAAGGCATGTCTTTCAAATGAATGTGCACCTTTATATGCTGGAGCTTGTGATGCCGGGGGTCTCACCAATTCCTGAAATGTTCCGACAGCATCCTTCCTACATCCCAGTGCAAGCTACTTGACTTCTTCCTAACGGTTGTTATGGTGAATACCACCTATGACCACCTGTCACGCTTGCTTTGGCAGCTTGAGATACTCTTCTTTCCTAGCTAACCAGTTCATTTTTCATATCTTTCCGCTCTAATTTTTATTCTCAAACCCCACTGTAAGCCTGGCTAAAGCAGCCCGCAGTAACCATGCCACGCCATAGCCTGAATGATCCATCCTCTTTATAACTTCCAGAGCACAGGTTAAAATATAGGCAAGTTCTGTGCCAAAACGTAGCACACATGGTCTCTAATCCTGTTCCCAGTAGCGTCCTAGTTCCCATCTCAAACTGTAGGAACTCAGTCTCACTACATTTCTCTCAGCACCCAGACCTTTCACACACCCACAGGAACCAGCCTAAGGTCTACTTATAGTATTTGAGAACTTTTTTCATTTAAAAAAGAAATAATATTTCTGTTTATTTTTTGATACAATGTATCTTGATCATATCCACCTACAACTCCCAATCCCCCTCTTCCCATGCCTCCTCCAACACAAACCCATCCTGCCCTCGTGTCTTATTTTGTTTTAAACTACTGAGTCCCTGTGTGTATATGGAGCCATCCGCCAGAGCATGACTTCCCCTCCCCCAGCAGCCGTCAACCGCCAGTCGCCCTTCAGCTAGGAATGAGGCCCGTGAGCCCACCCATCCATGTGAAATGTTGACTGGTTTGATATTGTGCAAGGGATCACGGCTGCTGTGACTTCATGAGTACAAAGGCTATTTTGTATCCAGAGGGCAGCTTTTTACAGCACTCTTTCCTAGCCTCTAGCTCTTTTCTCCTCTTCTTCCAGATTGTTCCTTGAGCTTTGGGGAGAATACTTATTCTCAGAATTTTTATTAGTTATGAGTCTCTGCACTGACCACTGCCAAAGGAGGGGGCCCTTCTGTGACAAAAGTTGAGGTCAACACTAATCTGTGGGTATAAACAAATATTTTTGACACCATGTCCATTTAGCAAAAACAACAGAGAGCTCCTTCCCAACCCTGGGCTTTTGACCAGCTTTATAGGATCAGAAGTGAATTCCTTCCTGTGCAGCCGACTTGAAATCCAAGAAAGAAGTCGGTAACCCCATTAGCAGCCTCTCGGGTCAGTGCAGTAGATGCAGGGTTTCTGCTGGCTTAGCCCATTGATTCTTCTTCTCTCCCAGCAGCTTGCATAGCACCTTCCGGCAGGGAGGAAGTTTTCAGGTCAGTTTCAGCTTTCTGTGTGTCCTAAATGGAAGTGTGTGGTGTCTTCAGCAGGAGGTCTTCCCTTGTAGTTATGGTGGGCATCAAGGGCAGTGGCAGTAGCCTGTGTCACTCTGGGGCCTCTAGGGTTTCTTCAAGGCCTTTTCTAGTTCCACGTCTCCAAATTCCTCCACGTTCTCAAAGGTTCAAGAACCATATAGTTAGGCTTCACAGAAACAACAACCCACTTGTGTACTTTTGTGTATTTTTTGTATCACTTTGAAAAAGGACCTGACAGAAACAGTGTTATAGAGGATTATTTTGACTCACTTTTCAAGAGTAAATGCATGGTAGCCAGAGTGACAGAGCCATTCACGCCGTGGCTGACTAGGAAGCAGGCAGGATGTCGGGAACTAGGGCCTGGGCTATAATCTTCACGGACACCAAGACTCCATCCCTAAAGGTATTATGGCCAGCAGAGTAGCACCACCATCTGGGAATGGGCCCTCTAAATGCTGGCCTACGGGGACATTTCACGTCAAGCTGTTACAGTACCAATTCTCCAATTTTAAGATTGTTTTCAGGTAATCAATACCTCGAAGGAACATCTTCCTGTGCATAAGACAGTGTCAGGACTTGAATTTGATCTCTAGCCTCCACCTAAAAAAGTGGGGAGTAACCAAGCAAGCCTGTAAGCCCAGCTTTGGGACCAAGGGTGTCACTGTAGGAACCAGCCCCTGTGACCTGGTGCCATGACCGACATGCTGTCCCGGTTACTTTGTTTGCTTCAGCATCTCTGGGAACCAAACCCAGGACCTTGTGTGTGCTATGCAAGTGCTCTATCGTTAATCTACACCCCATCCCTTCTTGTCCTCCTTAATTTTGCTTTAGCAGAACAATGTAAGCAGTAAAGACAAGCTCTTTGATGGAGAGGACTCACTAAGCATCTCCACCTAGCCACCTGCCTGATGGCCTGGCATTGTTATCATTCTCCTTGTCATGTGGAGGTTTTTTGTTTTTTGTTTTTTTTAAAGAAAGAAAACAAAAAAGAAAGAAGGACTTGCCTTATGGAGTTAAGGAGTGGGAAAGTCACATAAACCATGCAGGCTCTGTCAGCAGCACTTGTTACATTATGACACAGGAAGGGGCAGCCTCGTAATAGGTTTTATTGGCCGCCTCTGATTACTGTTCTGTGTCAGCCACTTTTGGGAGGGAGAGTTATGTGCCTTTGTGAGGACTAAATTTTCCCTATTCTTTTCTTCTTTGTTTTTCTTCCTTTCTTTCTTCTTTCTCTCTTTCTCTTTCTTTCTTGTGTATGTCTCTGTGTGTGTGTGTGTGTGTGTGTGTGTGTGTGTGTGTGTGTGTGTGTGACAGAGAGAGAGAGAGAGAGAGAGAGAGAGGGAGAGAGAGAACGAACATGCATGTTCGGGTCAGAGTGTGTGTGTGTGTGTGTGTGTGTGACAGAGAGACAGAGAGAGAGAGAGAGAGAGAGAGAGAGAGACAGAGACAGACAGAGAGAGAGAGAGAGAGAGAGAGAGAGAGAGAGAGAGAGAGAGAGAGAGAGAGAACGAACATGCATGTTCAGGTCAGAGGACAGCCTGCAGGAATCTGTCCTCTCCTTCCACTACTGGGTCCCAGGGATCGAGCTCAGGCCAGGTCAGGCGCGGCGCCTTCATTCACTGTTCCATCTCCTCTGCCCACAACTGATATATTTTTGTCTACTGGCTCTCGCCACTTTGCATAGCTCTCTTGAGAAAAAGTATCAGCTTGTAATCAGTAAAACACATTAGTTTTGAACAGATACATCAATTAGTAGCTCATAACTACCAGGAATCAAATTGAACATGACAGTCGCCTTCCCTTGTATCTAAAAATATAGTTTTCCTGGAGCCAGGCCTTGCCTGTTCATTTCCATATGTCTCCTGGATGCTTATAGTCTATGAGGAGATTAGCTGCAAAACCTCAACCCCTTATTTTCTCCCTCTTCCTCCCATGTTTGCCAACCACTGCTTATAGACTCTTCCTGCCCCCTGCTCTGGGACTTGCCTAGGGGCTTTTTACTTTTACTACTAAACTCGGTGCTACCTTCCTTCTGATAGAGCTGTTGCTGCTGAACGGTTCAGATCCTGTGGCTGAAGTTGCTATTCGGCAGCTCAGTGAATCCTCAAAGCTGAAGCTGAAGTCCCCACGGAAGAAAAGCACGATCATCATTTCAGGGATCTCTAAGGTAGGCGAGGGCTGCAGCAGGAGGCGGGCATCTCATCCGCGCAGCACTCCAGTCCCCCGTCCATGCAGAGTGTCTCCTCCGCAGAGCACAGTACAGTTCCTTCCCACCAGAGTTAGTTACCTCTGGGCCCACACTAGCCCTTGGTCCTTGATATGGGAAGGTAGCAGCCGTCTGCTTGGTGATGTTCTGAGGCTTGAGAGTTTAGTGAGTCATTTCTGAAATGATTACTAAGAAAGATACATGTAGGATACCCCCTGTAGTGCAGTCTGCACATACCTTCCTCCCAGGTTCACTTTTTCCACAATACTCATTTCTAAAGCATTTAGGTATTTTGCAGTAAATATGTGCATTCTTTTCTGTTATCTGGTAGAAATAAAGGTTGTTCCATAGAATGTTCCAGTTCAGCTCCCCTGTTCTTCCACTCTGTGGTATCCTCATGGAGCAGAGGGTGGGGGTGGGGGTGGACTGCTTCTGATGGAAGCCATGCCTTGGGCTGTAGAACAGCCTAGATCTTCAGTGCAAGGGGCTGTGTAAGAAATCCTGGGTCTTCAAGACATTTCATGCAGTTGGAGAGAGAGCTGCAGTGAGGACAGATTCGGTAGTCGTGTCCATGACTAGAGTGGTTGGATTGGATCTTCAAGGTCTTCAAGAGATCATGCTAGAAATTACCCTCTTAGTTGCTGGCAGGCGCCACTGGTGAGTCACCATAGATGGTAGTGCACACAATGTGTGGGTAGCCTGGACCCAGGACTCCAAGAGAAAGCTCACGGGTGTCCTTGAACACCAAGGTGGGAGATGTCTCTTTTTAGGATGGCTTCTTTAGCTACCAGGGTATGAGGGGCAGATTTCTGGGGCCACATAGTAGAATCTGTTACTCAGTGTGGGTTAGATAAGTAAACAAAAACATAGCCCATGGTAATCTGCTCTCTACTTTCCAGCTCTGCTTCAGAATTGCCAGCTCATCTTCACACTTAGTATACATAAGCCATGTGTAAGCCATGATTAATTTTATTGACATGCAGACTGTTGTATTGATAGTCAGCAAGCACTTCTGTAAGCTGGTTCATTTATCAGCTGAACTTAGCAAAGCTACCTGTGTGCCTGTGACCCAGGCTGAGAACAGCATGGCTGTTGCCCCTTACAGTCACTGCTGTTGGTCCACTGTCCCGGCTTTCTATCTTACCTATTATTCAGTGCCTATAACTTTAAAAACAAATACAGTCCTTAAAAGGATGAAATCTCTTCTGGATAATTTCTACTTTGAGACAAAAAGAAAGTGCTTTGTAACAAAGGTATAAAAGATTAAGTCTATGCTCAAGTTCACGCTCTTTACTGCCCTACAGTTTGTCTACTTTGAAGAAAGTGCTAGTCCTAGCACTCACCTTCTGGGTTTTCCATACTGATAGTCTACAATGGGCTGGATGCCTCCTCTTCTGCAACCCCTCAGCCTGTGTCTCACAGCTCTGAGTCTCAGCTAAGATGGAGACCTATTTTATAAGTATCTACCACATAGCATAGGTACCTGGTATTGATATTTCTAGTCCTAGTACCTTGGAAAGCAATATTCAGGTGGTGCCAAACCCTCCCTGCCTACCATGAGCTCTAGTCACATCCCTGGGCTGGCTTTTTACTTGCTCTCAGCATCTGTTGTACATCTCCCTGACAGACCTCATTGTCTCAGGACCACAGTGCTGCTCTCATGCAGAACTATGCAGCTGCTATGGACAGCTCCAGCCAGGGGGATACCCCATCCGCTTTGTGCCCTGCAGAGGCAGCTGTAGCCTCTGCCACCGCCCCACTTGAAGAAGATGAGCCAGCCCAGGCCCTACCTGACGTTCAGCCTAGAGAGCATGATCAGGACCCCTGGGACCTAGAGAAGGAGGCCCCAGCAGCAGAGTGGAGCTGTCCAGCCTTTCAGGAGCCTGATGGGGACGAACGGTCAGAGAGCTCCCAGAGTGCTTCAGAGGCCGGAGCCATCAAGAAGCATAAAGGTACCTGCTCCCAAGTCCCCAGCTCTTCACTTGGACATCCCTCTCTGTGTCCTCACTCCCATGCTTGCCCCCTCCCTCCCTCCCTACCACCATCCCTGGCAGTCTGCTCAGGCACTGAGAGCTGAAGGGCAGGTGGGAAGCCTGCATGCAAACAATGGGGCTTCATCTCTGCATTGGGGGCTACTGTGTTTTCATGCCTCCAAACACCCTCCCTGTCTGCCACTCTCCATCTGGAAACAGTTATCTAAGGCTTCAGAGTGTCACCAGGAGCCAGGCACTATAGTGGCCAGGGGCAGAAGAGAGTGAACAGAAATTAGCTTTATTTACTCCTCTCAGTATCTTCCTCCAGCTAGCACCAAACCAGACCTCACCACTTGGAATCAGCAGGATCTAAAAGGAAAGAACCCTAGAAACCGATCAATTCTTTCTATGAGCAATGCGCCCTTATTTCAGAGCCCTGCATTTCTTGGGCATGGGCACTTGGAACCAGGCCTTTGCCTCATAGTCACCTCTGGTAACAGCCCCAGGATTTAGAAACTTCAGGCTACTGAGCCTCCAAGATCTGAAGGCCATACCTACTATCCACATCCTCGCAAGACGAGGGCTGAAGGAGGCACCTGAGTCAAACCAGGAGCTGTGGTAGAACTCGGTACCTCTTCCTAATTCTGCCTTCTATCTGGGGCTCCAAGGCCCACTTTCCTCCGGCAGAGTGCTCAGTACTGCCCCCCCCCCCGAAAGCCCTGGGCAAGAAACTTAGCCACCCTAGGAACTAGGAATCCTGCACAGCTACTTCTGTTAGGAACATGTTGGGGTCACCTGCTGAGCAATCCTGTCTCATGGAGGACATGGGTAATGTCTGCAGGAAGCTGTGGTGCTACAACCAGGAGATGGGATACTATTGGCCCCTAGTGACAGGCACTACACTCCTTAAGGCACATAGCACAGACAACACCACACAGCAGAGTTCAAGTCCCAGGTGCTGAGGCTGAGAACCTGCCCTGGCTGCTCCACCTCTCCCCTGCCCATCCCTTAGCCATTGATGGGTAGCTGCTTGCCTGTGACCTGTGCCAGGACCATGCGGGGATGGATAGGGAAGGATTGCACATTAAGAGAGGAAAGAGAGAAAGAGGGTGTTCCTGAGGGAAGATTGCAGACCACCCAGCCTGTCCTTGGGGACCTTCAGTTGAACACTGTATCCTCTCTTGGTGAGCTGTGGCCCGGGATGTCAGGTGGACTGTCTACTGGCCAACCTATGTACACACTCTGATCTGGTTTTTTTCCCTAGGGTCAAAAGAGTCAGTGAGCAGGGAGGAGCAGGGAACACAGTGGGCTATCCCGTGCCCCACTTTGACTCAATGGTCTATATCCTCATGTCCCTACAGAACCCAAACCTCTTCTTGCATCCTCCAGGTTACTCAGAGATGCCAAGCCTACTGCCCCTGGGCATCCCATCCAGTGCTGCTCTCCTTTCTTCCTCTAGCCTTTCCTGCTGCCACTGGCTCTGGTCTCCCTTGGGGTCTCCTCTTTGCTTTGCATCTACCATACTTTTCCTCTTCTCGCTGGCCACACAGATGAATGCCTCTTGGGAATCTGGGTGTCTGGCACATCTTCTTGTAACCTCTATGCATGTGAGCTTCCCCAGACACTGGGTGTTGGGGGAGGTGCAAACATGGTTGGCTGGTTTGTGTGTTTCACTCCTGGCTACTCTGGGAGTGGAGGTTGAACCTGCCCTTAGATCCTTGAAAGGCCTTGACCTAAAGTCTTCTGAAAGGAAGTATTTGGCAACGTCTTAAAAGTTATTTTGTAGGGCCTAGGCATGATAGTGCATGCCTTTAATCCCAACATGTAGGAGGCTGAGGCAAGAGGATCTCTGGGTTCAAGGCTAGCCGTGTGTGTGTGTGTGTGTGTGTGTGTGTGTGTGTCTGGGGAGGTGTTCAGTGAGTAAACTGTTTGCTGTGCAAGCATAAAGACCCAAGTTCAGATCCCGTAATCCTGGTACTGGTGGGTGACTGAGACAGAATCCCTAGAGCTCTCTGGCTTATAGCCAGTTGGTGAGCTGCAGGTTTAGAGGAGCATTCTGTCAAAAACTATTGTGGAGAATAATGGAGGAAGACAGCCCACATTGGCCTCTGACCTCCACATAGATGTACAGGTGAGTGCATTTGCACATACCCAACCCAACACACACACACACACACACACACACACACACACACACACACACACACACTTAGTTTTCACCCTCAAGTTTCTAGAAGGCTTGTACTTAGCTTGAGAGGTTGGCAGAATCTTAACTAGGTCTAAGGTGGCTTGTCAAACTGTTTTTATTTTATGCCAGTTCCTTGTTGTTGTTGTTGTTGTTGTTGTTTTCAAAATTGGTGCTACAGGGAGTAGCTTGGTGGGATTTAGCTTTGTTTGTTTGTTTTATGTGTATGGGTGTTCTGTCTGCATGTATATATGGGCACCACTTGCATGATTGGTGCCCGCAGAGGTTAGAGTTCTAGGTGGCTGTAGTCTACCATGTGGATGCTGGAAAAAGAAGCCAGGTCCCCTGGAATTCTCTTAACCCTCTTAGCCGTCTTTCCAGCCTCCAGGGCTTGGTTTTAAACCAAGGGTTACATACATGACTTGAAAACCACTTGTACCTCCTAGTATAGTGAGGAGAATGTTGGAGGCTTTGGAAGACACTCATGTAACTAGAATTCTCCCAGAATTTACATGTTATGATTCTTCATCCAAAACAGAAATGTGATTCCCCAAATTCAGATTTATTTTAAGTTAAAAAACATTACCAGAACTGAGGATGTAGCTCAGTGGTCAAGTGCTTTGTGTAGCATACATTAGGTCCTGGGTTTGTTCCCAGCACTTGAAAAAAAATTACCACTTTAGTTGTGTGACAATTAGCCGATTGGAACTGTGCACATAAGTCTGAGTGGTAAATCTTACCCTATCTGTGCTCTTCACAAAAGCCCTTAGAGAAATATAAGAAAAACTGGAAAGAAGCATTGCCAAATATCTTACATGGCAGCCTTGCATGTTTGCATGTGTGTGCATGTGCACAAGTATATGTACACAAGTGTGTGTGCTTGAAAGTACATTTGTATGTGAGAGTATGTGTATGTGAGAATGTGTGCTTTTAAATGGATAAGCATGCACATGTATGTACAAATGTGAGCATGAACGTTCATAAGTCCAATGCTCACATGTGCATATATGTTCATGTGTGTGTATATAAGCATATCACATGTGTTTGTAAGAGTCTGTGCTTATATGTGCATGGTATACAAACAAGTGTAAGCATATATGTATGAATCTGCAAGCATGTGTTCATGTGCATGTACATGTGTGCAAGCGCGTGAGCATGTGTGTACTCAAGTATATGATACAATGATTCCAAACTCTTAATTCATTCTGACTCTGCTCTCACGTGCTTTTCTTTTTGCCTTTCAACATCTCTGCATTTCGTGTTCATTCCCTTTAACTTAAGAGGATCACTATGCCAACCAGAATTAATTACCTACACAGTAAGTTGTTTTGTATTTTTGGCTTGCATTAAAAAAAAAAAAATCTGTGTAATTGACTGTGTGAAGAGTCCCTCAAAGAGTGAAGGCTGCCCACTGCCTTTCCCCTTGCTTGGTGGCCTGACCTTCCTGTTTCTGGTTTTCTATGTTTCTGGCTTCTAAGTAGATTGTCACCTTCATCAGCCATCACACAGGACACTTCCTCTGCCCTCTGATTGTACACAGCCACCTTGTGATGGCTTCAGGAAGGTATTGCCTAAGTATCCTGACCGAGATTAGGGAGTGAAACAGGGGGTCCATCATTGGTTTTCTGTCCCTCAAGTTGTCCCATCTATGACTGGTGTATGTGGGGGGGGGGCTTCTTTTGAGATTCAAGGCTGCTTTGGGGCACCGGAGCACATCTCCAGGCTGCTGGCACCGTCGTCTTCCTATGCACAGATTTTTCCATAGCCATCATATCTTCCCCTTTACAGAAATAAACAGGGTAAATTTAGAAATGTGACAGAGATAGAATTCAAAATAATTCTCAAATTCCTCTGTCTTTATTCATGCTTCAGTCTTCTTGGGGTATTTTTAAAGGGGAAACTAAAACCAGGAGAGAGTTTTCTTCACTGCCACCTCCCCATTTAAAAATTATGTGATTTGCCTCAGATTTCATGTAACCTCAAATGAAAGTTTGAAAACACAATGTGTGAAAATCAAACCAGGGCAGTGAGTACTGGTCTCTCCTTAAACACTGAAAGCTATCACAGACATATGTTAAATACTCCCTCATGGAGGCCGCGTGATTTTAACATATGGACAATGAGTCGGAGAGTTTCCTTCTCTATAAAACGTTGTGCCCAGAGCCTCCCTGTTCTTGTGTATTCATATGGCTTGCTGTAAACTGTGGCCATCTGCTGTGCCAGAGAGCTGCAGATCTAATCCCTGTGAGTGACCTCCTCATCTAACCCTCAGCCACCTCCCACTGTCTTCTGAACCAAGTTCTCTCACCGTGGTGTGGCTGTGCCTCTCATCCTGATTGCTGTTCTTCTAAAATTATTTGACCCCAGTGGTAATTATGGTGGCAAGTTTTCAACAGACTGTAAATGCGTTAGTTCATGACTATGGTTCCGTGGTAGAGGGTTTACTTGGTACCCATGAGGTGTGAGTTTGATATCTAGTACCACAAAAGAGACACACACACACACAGAGAGAGAGAGAGAGAGAGAGAGAGAGAGAGACAGAGAGAGAGAGAGAGAGACAGAGAGAGAGAGAGAGACAGAGAGAGAGAGAGACAGAGAGAGAGAGAGACAGAGAGAGAGAGAGACAGAGAGAGAGAGAGAGAGAGAGAGAGAGAGAGACAGAGAGAGAGAGAGAGAGAGAGAGAGACACACAGAGAGAGAGAGTGTTACTTGAGTCACTCCTCACTGGAATCTCCCATCCTCTCCACATCCTGGTATCCCTCTCTGGAGACAGAATTCTTCTGGAATCCTGCCAAAGACCAAGCCAGTGCCTCGCTTTATCCTCTTGTCTGCATGTTCCACTTCAAGAGTGGGTCTCATTGACAATCAAGGCCAGACTCTTTCCCTGGCAGCACGGAAGAGCTAGACCTGGGAACACTGGCTTCAGGGGCCAATCACCCTGGGCCCACGCATTGTGTGACCTGAGCAGTCACTTCTCCAACTATAGTGTCCTCATTTTTCAGCAAGGGTCCTCCAGACTCGGGGCCAGGGGGTGGGGTGGGATTGGGGGTGGGCAGGGATGGCGGGGAAGGCACTTAGAGCATAAGCTTAATGAAACAGGTCTGAGTACCTACATCAAAGGCATGTTCTTGGTCTGGAAACCAATGTCGTCCCACAGAAGCCATGATTTCTAAGAAGGCCCTATAAACCAGTGCGGGAAGAAATGTATGTACATAGGATTGAGTCTATTTCTGACTGATGCTGAAATGTGAAGTTTAACAAACCAGCAGAGGGGCTGCAGAGATCATGAGGAAGGCTGAAAGAACAAAACAAAACAAAACAAAACAAAATAAAAAGAAAAAACAAACAACCTTGCTATAGGTCACAGCATGGTGCAGGGCCCCTTAGAACAGTTACAAGCCTACTGAGTAGATGGTGCTGCAAAAATGGCAGTTTGAGCCATGGACAGTTGTACACACAGTAAATACACACTTGAAATCTTCCTTTTTCTTTGTTTTTTCCCTTCTAGGTCATTCTGCAGTTGATCTTAGCTAAACAGCTGAGATACAGTAAAATCTAAGCCTCTCAAATACACCAGTCTTACACTTGACATTTCAGGGCTTGAATTTTATTAGGCATTCCTGCTGCAATTTCTCTTGGTCAAACTGTACTGCTCACCAAGAAGTATGAAGATTGCCTCTTAAAACTATTTGAATATAGTCACCTTGTGCCTGTCTTCATGGCTTAACTTCCTGTCTTAACCTGGCTGATCTATGCTTATCCCTTGTGACTGAGGCACCTGTGTTATCTTAACTTTTTTTCTCATTTCTGGGATAAAATACTCTGACAGAAGCAACTTAAGGAGGAAAGGGTACTCAGAGACAGCAGGAGCTTGTAGCAGATGATTACATTGCATCTGCTTTTGGTGCTCAGTTCGCACAGTCCAGGAAGTCTTGTCACCTGGAGTGGGCAGGCCTTCCCACCTCAGTCAGTGCAGCCGAGGCAATACCCCACAGGCTTGCCCAAAGCCTTGTCACCCACATAATTCTAGATCCTGTCGAGTTGACACTTGACAGTGACCATCACGTGTGCCCTTCAGACAGGTTACTCGGCTTTGTGCTGCACACAACCTGTGGTCACATGCCCCAGGGATAGTAAACTATGTATGGCAGAGTATAAGACAACTGACAAAAGGAAGCCAAGATAGTGCTTGTCTCTGTGTCCCTGGCCAACCTGTATAAACATGGCAGCCTTGGATTCTGATTACTTGAGGAAGGGTAACAGCCGGCAGCCCAGCCACATGAAATGCTCCTTCTCCAAGATGTCCCCAGACCTTGGTACCTCAGATGGCCAATGTGAATCTAATCCTCAACATTTTGGGTAAGATGCTGCCTGGGTTTTGTCGTGAGGATCAGGGCATGGCCCCACTGGTTACTTCTCTGATGTTTGCTCTTCTGTACAGTGGTTTCTGGCCATCATCTTTGTCCAGATGCATCTGTCACTTTTCTTGGCTATAGTCATGTCCCTGGAGCTGTAGCAAAGTGCCATGAACCTAGTGTCTAAAATGGTAGCTTTATGATCTTTTATTTCTAAATGCAAGCTCGGAATGGGTGTGTCCATTGAGCTCTTGAGGCCAGGAGGAAGAAACTGCCCACGGCCTTTCCTGGCTCCAGGGTTTGTAACAATCCTTGGCCTTCTTTGCCTTGAAGATGCCTCTATCTTTACCTCCCTCCTCTGTCTTTCACATGATTTTCCCTCTCTGTGTCCCTTTCTTATCAGGTGCCAGGCATCAGACATATTTGATTAGGTTCATCCTAATTATCGCCTTTTAATTTGATCACCTCTGGATGACTCCATATCCAAATAAGAGTACATTCTGAGGTTCTGAGGGCCAGGAGTTCAACACAGGAACGTGAGGAAGGCACAGTTCAGCTCATAGCACTGTACAGACCATACCATAGGCCAAGCTTCAGCTTAGGGACATACAGGGGCCCTCCCTACCACAAGGGCTCTGGGGTCCACAGCTGGTCCACGGCATGGATTAATGTGTTCTGTTTTCTAGGCTTCCATTTACCCTCCAACCTCCTCTGTTTCAAATGCGAATACAACTCCAAAGCTAACCTAGAGTAGAAGCCAGGAGGTGCTTGTACAGCTGAAATCCTTACCCCATCTCCAGCCCAGTTAACTTAGGGTTTGAAATGCCCTTGAAGCCAGGAGTGCCTCTGCCTAGAGCTCAGTCCTCTGTCCACCTGATGCTTTTGATTGGACAAAATCACCCACATGGGCCAACGCCAGTCACCCAAACAGTAACTGGTGGTTGGTGTCTTGCTCAGGGATAGGACTCTAGGAACAACAACCCCACCAGTGGCAACACCAGGCCTGTGGCTGGGAGCAAAGTCATTTGCATGGCTGTACTTAGCTCCTTTTCATTCTTTTCCAAGCATTCCCCAGATCCTGGCAATTGCTCCTGGATATATGTGAAACTCTGTGATTCATGACAATCAGTTTGTTTGCTAAGGAAAGGTTTTTAAACATTTTCAGGAAAATGTGTGCAGAGTAAATTAGCTCATCCCTCTGGGGCAGTTCTTTGCTTCTGCCAGGGTGGATTTTTGTTTGTTTTTTAGCATTTTTTGTTTGTTTTGTTTTGTTTTTTATATTTTTGAGATAGGGTTTCTCTGTGTAGCTCTGGCTGTTCTGGAACTTGCTTTGTAGACCAGGAGGGCCTCAAACTCAGAGATCTGCCTGCCTCTGCTTCCCAAGTACTGGGATTAAAGATGTGCACTACCCCACCACCCCCAGACCAAGGTGGCTTTTATAAACAACCACCTTCTTTCTCCATTGTAAATACGGATGGTAGGGAGACCCTGACCAGGTCTCCTTCCTGCCCTTGGATGCTAACATGTTGGTATGAGTTTTGTGTTCAGAAGCACACCCATGTTCTTCACATCTCCATGAGCAATACAGGAGGGGTGTGTGTGTGTGTGTGTGTGTGTGTGTGTGTGTGTGTGTGTGTGTGTGTGTGTGTGTGTGTGTGATGGTTATTGAATGTGGCTCATTTCTCCTTGGCTCTATAGCCAGGTTTCTCTTCTTGTGAACACAATTCCTTAAGGCAAATGGTAATGAACTTCATAGGACAGCCTGGCACATCCTCTTGGCCTTGCTGAGCCTGACCTATAGGATGCTAAATTAATAAGTACAGAAGTGATGCTGAGTTGCTTCTTGTATGTGCTATGCCTTCGCCTGACCTTCAGGGAATATTTTCACCCCAACAAGTGCTACCACTCTGTATTTTCTGTCCCATACACCATACTTGGTATCTGTGCCAAGGAGTTGAACCATACAAAACAGTTTCTTTTCATATTGTTTAGCCCTTTTCTTTTTCTTTGTTTTTATTATTTTTATTGTTTGTGTGTGTGTGCTGGGATTTGAATCCAGGGCCTTGTAATCTACTACTGAGGTAAAATTTTAGCCTAGCATGAGGATTTCTAGGTTGAAAATGATCTACTAATAAATTTCATGTGGTTTAGTCTAGTATGGGTGAATGGCTAGGTGGATGGATAGACTGGTAGATAAAATAGATGAAATATCCTAGTGTAAGCACACAGAATGATCTAGAATTAATTTTTAAAAAATAAGCCTGATTCCCTGGAGAACAGTACTTTACTGAAAGGAAAAAACAAACAAAAAAACAAGCCCCATGATTTCCAGGGCTCTTAGCTTGCTCTTAGGAGCATGGCCTTTGTTCCTGAACACACAGCACAGCCATATGCAGAGTCCTAGTAAAGGGAAGGGTCTATAACGGACCCCAACTGACAACCCACAAGTGCAGGCTCGCCAGTCCTGCTATTGGAAGGTTCTTCCTTTCACTCTGAGAAGTGGCCTCCTACCATCTATTAGGCTGTGGTGTTTGCCCCTGTGGCCAGTGGTTGCTCCTTGTTGGAGCACCTGGCTCTTTGTCACAATGTTGAGCGACTTTGCTTCCTCCTTGGCCTGAGCTCATCCTCCCTATATCCCTGACTACTCTTGTGCTCCCCTCTTGCAGGAGTCCTAAGGAAAGGCGCCAAGCTCTTCTTCCGCCGGCGACACCAGCAGAAAGACCCAGGCATGAGCCAGTCACATAACGACCTGGTATTCCTGCAGCAGCCAGAAGGGAGGCAGAAGAAGGGGGTGACCCTCAGCCGGCTCCTGAACAAGAAGCTGCTTGCCAGGCATAGAGGCAAACACGCCATGAACGGAGCACCCAGTGAGCCCTGCCTATAGCCCGAGTCACCTCCTGTCCTCGCAGCCAGAGGATGGGGACCACAAAGGCCACTACCAGAATAGCAGGAACCAGAGCCATCTGACGCCTGCTTCTCTGGCTCCCCCCATGCCTCCACCCATGCGCCAATAATGTTGTCTTTTAAAGGGAAGAAACAATCTGCGTGTCTGGCTGGGAAGCTTTCCCAAAGATGACAAATGACACAGTCCAGCTTGCCACCAGATATTCAGTAGGAACAGCTGGTTCCAGCTGTCACCGTGCCATCTAGGCATTGAGGGAGAACATGTATCAGTAAGCCATGTGTGCTCTGATGGACTATGGGTGGTAGGCAGGAAGGACCCCAGTCTAGCTACCCCTTCCTCCGTCCTTCAGGGACTACTGGGGTTCATGTCTGGGTCACGGCACAAGGGAGAGGCATCCCTCTGGGCTGTTGCTATGAGCAGTATGGGCTACCTCACCTCACTTGTTTGGAATTAAAACATGTACGTGGTCCTGGGGACGGTGTGTGGATCCAGGTGGGAATTTTGACCTATGAGGAAATTATAATAGGAAAAGATGTGCTTTTGCAAGTGTGAGGAGGTGGTTTGCCTTTGATATTAGCCATAGAAGTTAAAAACTTATGCAAACACTAACTGTGTCCTATGCAGATTGTGCCGGACGCTCCCTTCTTGTAAGTGGAGGGTTAGAAATTCAGATGTGTTTCTTAGTTTCTCATGTCAGGGGCTCTGATTTTCCTATAGTGCAGACAGCATGCTAGACTCAAATACATTGAGGCTGACATCAGGAGCAGTGAATGATATAGCTTGCATGTGTGTATGTACGACCACACATATATGGTTCTTGCCAAATACAGCCAACAGCTAAAACAAAGAACTTTTAGGGCAACTGAGGAAATTATTCTGCACCTCAGGTGCCAGTTAGTCTTAGGTGAAGGAGTTTTTATAACAATCAGTTAAACGTGCAGGAATTCTTTTTATGAGGTATTCAGAATTCTACTGTGAACAGGGACTTTCTGGCTGCATTTTAGGGTGTCCTGGTCTTTGTTTACTATGGGAAAATGATAAAGTTGGCACCTGGCTTCAGTGTCCCCATATATCTCTAAGGTGCTGTCCTCATCTGTGCCCAGCACTGCGGATTCACTGGGTCTCACAACCTGAGTCACAGTGTTTTGACCTGCCAGTAAGACCCATTTTCTTCCCATAACAGTGGAAAGGCTGACAGAAAACCCTGAGTTCTCTCACTGATATGAAGTCAGGAAGTCCCTTCTGGTGTCTTCTGTTCATCAGAAACATATATTTCAGGGGCAAAGTCACTGTTGACCAAAAGTGTCTATGAAAGCCAAAATTATAGAAATATGTTTTTATTTTTTCCTGTCTTAGCAAGAGAGATTGGGAAACTACATTAGAAATCCTTTTTCTTTCTGTTCTTTTCCTCTGTTCTGGGGATTAAGCCTGTGGCTCTGTGCACACTGGACATGCCCTTGTTTACTGAACTACTTCCCTGGGCCTCTTTTACTTCATCACCACCACCATCATCAAGCTGAGGTCTTACTAAGTTGTGCCCTGGGCTGCCCTGTGATTCATTCTATAGCCCAAACATATCTTGAAACTCTGATTCTCCTGCCCTCATCTCTCAATAGCTGGGAGCACAGGCTGAGCCACTTCCAAGCAAGCATCTGAGAAGTCTCGATGGGTGTGGTGGTGCCGGCCTGCGATCCCAGCACTGAGAAGGTGGAGAGAAAAGGATGTGCGCTTCCAACTCAGCCTGGGATACATGAGTCCCCGCCTCAAAACAAACAACAACAAAAATAGAAGAAGAACCTGATAGCCTCTCAAGTAATTCTTGGGTGACTTTGAAGAGACATTTTGAACATACTTTGTCTTTAAAGATCACTGTATATTAGTCACTGCAAAGTTCCAGAATGACTCTATCAACTCCAAATTGGTTCCCAAAACCAGTGATCCCTACCACTGTTTGGGAATGGAAGTGATTTAAATGCTGTGCTTTTCTTGAAGTATTGTTATTCCATACAGTGTGCAGAGCTGTGACACATACCTGCCAATTCCCAGAGATTCTGATCCTGAATTTTCACTATGGGGCATAAGCCCCCATCCAACATACTGGGGACCAGAAGTGTTTCAGACATTTTTTGGATCTGGGGATACCCTGATAAGACTTTACCATCTGAGCATCCCCCTGTCCCAAATACAAAATTTTCAGAAATAGAATTTTGGGTTTTGGACTTTGGGATTAGGGATGCTCAGCCTATGCAGGTTTGTTGGCCTGATTGGTTTTGGCATTTAGGCTCAGTCTAGTCAAGTGAGAAGGTATCAGGATTTTAGTTTATGCTTCCTTTCTCTCAGTTAACAGCAAAAACAACAACAACAACAACAACAAAAAACAACAAACAAAAAAAAAAAACCAAATTGTTTTTAGCCATCCTAGCCCACACATGATCTTGTGAGCACATGCTCCTAGCTTCCCACCCACATCTAAGACTCGCTTCCTCTAGGGTCTCCACTGCGCGGCCTTTGCCAATAGGGAACACCCCCACAGCAGAAGGTGCAAAGAGGGGAGACACAAACAGGTGGCCTCAGGGAGTACTCTGAGAAAATGGGCCTTCGCATCTCCAAGCTGCTTGTTCACTTGTGCTTCATCATGGTTTAGGGTAACTATGCTGAAATGAACATCATTAAGGCTATGTACCAGGTGCCAACAATACCCGTGTTAAGTCACCTCCGTCATACAATCTCCACTACCGTCTTCCATGGCTTCAGCTTCTGCCTTGAGGAGTTGGTAGAGTACTAGAGACATTTCTCACAAACACTAACACACACATCTGTGCATCTGGAAGCAGATCTCAGGTTGGTTGGCGTGAACTGGCCACACTTCCCCTGTCCTTCATGCGGTGACTGAATAGAGCTGCTTGTGTGTGATGTGGGTGCAGCAGTAACAAAACTAGGGTTCTTGCTCTGGTCGAAAACCTACTATGGACAAGAGGATCTAGACAAAGCACTTTATTTTAAATTTTAGGTTCAAAGCTAGCCCTCCTTCCCTTGGTGACCAGTTCCAAATCAGTTGTGAATTTTCTTCTCAAGCAGAAAGATTAATTTACACTGCTGCCACCCAAAGTGGTAAGTTTGTTGTTGTTGTTTTGTTTGGTTTGGTTAATAAGCTCAGGGCTGTCATTCTTGAACTTTCAAAGTACAAGCTGATAGATGGTGGAAGGCAAAATGTGCCTCTATCACACAGAAACAGGTGTGGGTACTGACCCTAAGGACCAGGCACTGTTTCCACTAACCCAACAGGCCAAGACCTGAGGACCAAAGCACCCGAATGGGGACAAAGTATGAACTCCCATAACCTCTGGCTCTTTACATAAAATGTCCCTGTTCTGTGTATAAATACGTATTGGAATCACCACGCTGCCTGGTTCACTTCACCGATGGTGGAATGAAGATGTGACCACCCCTTGCGCTGTAAGCCATGGTTTTCTGCCCACTGTCATGTTGAATATACACTGCAAAGAGAATAAAGGTAAAGGCTTTCCAGGTGTGTGGTGAGCCTGAAGCTGATATGTGGCAACTGGCAACTGTGACAATTGTATTTGCCCCAGCACTTTAGACATGGTGATAATGGGCAACATGGAACAAGACATAGTTGCAGTTTTGCTGACCTCTCAGGAAAGAAATGTGTCATGGAAAGCTTAAGTTTAGTTGTTTCCAAGTCCTGGGTTGTCCTTAGAGTACCAGAGGCTCCTCTAATGTTTGAATTACTGCCACCCTTGTCCCTTTGTGTGACTGGCCATCACAGCCAGCTGATGGAAAAGATGTACTGATACCTGCTTTAACCCTCGTTCCCAGCAATGGACTGGGGTTAAAATTCACTACAGGACTTTAGCGGTTCCAGGTACCTTCTGGGGAATAATGAATTGTGGGAGCTGCGAGCCAGGGTCTGCCTTAGCCTGGGTGCCCCCCAAAGCAGTGCCTGACATGGCCTACGGGAGTGAAGGCAGGGGAACATTCATCAGTCTGGGTCCTTGCTGTAAGTGCCCCACCCCAGCAGAGGGAACAGGTAACAGCTTAGCCATGGCTATATGACAGCGTTTATCCTTTCATGGAACATGGCAGTGGTTTCTGGGGTGGGGCTTGGGCAACCTTACTACCTGCTGCAAGCAGCTCCTCCTCTCTTTGGTCTTCAGCTTCGGTGGTCTCCTTCACTTTGCCTAGCTATGTGCACAAACAAAAGCATTGCAGTTGGAGAGATGATGCACCGAGGAGATGATGCACCAGGGAGACCACAGGTCCCACTCAGACTTCCTCACTCATCAGCTTTACTCTCAGCCTGCTTGCCCATGTGACATCATGATTCGGGATGGCCAGCCACTGTCACCTGCCCTTCAGGATGAGTCACCTAACCCTAACCCCTAAGCCAAGCCCCATACATCTTCCGCATCAAAGGTGGCACCTACTGTGAGGATATGTTAATTTTCTGTTGCTGTGATAAAACACCCTGACAAAAGGCAATTTAGGGGAAAAAAGGATTTATTTTGACTCATAGTTCCAGAGGGATTGGCGTCCATTATGCTAGGGAAGGCTGGCTGATTACAGGAAGTGGGGCAAGGCTATAAACCCTGAACGCCCAGTGGTGTACTTCCTTCAGCAAGGCTGTACTTTTTTTTGTTTTGGGTTTTTTGGGGGGGGGGGGTTGTTTTTTCGAGACAAGGTTTCTTTGTATAGCTCTGTCTTAGAACTCGTTCTATAGACCAGGTGAGCCTCAAACTCATAGATATCTGCCTCCCAAGTGCTAGGATTAAAGGCATGCACCACCACCACCCAGCTAAGATTGTACTTCTTAAAGCAGTGGGGTTCTTAACCTGTGGGTCACCTTTGGGGGCTGAACGAACCCTTTCACAGGGGTCACCTAAGACCATTGGAAAACATTTACATTGTGATTCATAATAGCAAAATTACAGTTATGAGGTATCAAACAAAAATAATTTTATGGTTGGAGGTCACAACATGAGGAACTGTATAAAAGGGCTGTAGTATTAAGGTTGAGAACCACTGTGTTAAAGGTTCCACAACATCCTCCAAACAGTAGCATCAACTGGGGATCAACTGGGAGGGGAGGGGGTGGCTTTTTGTTCAGACTCCAACAGGAGAGGAGACCTCACTACTGGAGAGATGGCAGTACCCTGGCTCCTCAGACCCACCCACCACACTGGGTAAGGCAGTGATGGCAGTGCCTGTGTCCTGGACTGGAGAGCATTGGGGGACTGTTCTCTACTCTGTGGATGCCAAGGTCTGCTTTATGCTGACATCCCAAGAGGGGACTAGAAGGCAAACTGGTCACAATTTCCCAGCTGTCCAGCTGATTTCTGCTGGCACCTCTAGAGGAACTCTGGACAGCCCATCTTCCCTGCCAGGGTCGGCCCCTGTCAGCCACCCTTTGTCATTCTAGAATACACATTTTTATTCCCAGCATTATCGCTGTTATGTTAGACTGGGCCAACTCAGGCCCTGCCTTCTCATGAAGTAGCTACCAAGAGCCCTCAGGCCACTTAGTCCACATGTTCCTCGCTTGGGCTTAGCTTGCTGAATGTAGGTATTTTAACAGGTACCCTACACTCTTAGCATCTCTAACTCCTCAGCTCCCTCACGAATTCAGCTTCTACTCTGCTGGCTTCAAACATCAGTTTCTCTCTCAGGGGCACTCCATAATTATTTTGACTTTATGGCATACCATTTGGCCTACAAGATCTTCCTCTGAAATCTGGGTGACGCCATAACTTTTTTATTTTGCATGTATGCAAAACCAGTATCCTGTGGATACCACCACTGTCTCTTGCCAGCTCAAAAAGTAGCTGGTTTCTTGGGTCACCACTACAGTGGCCTGAGTGCCTAGGCAGCTAAATATGGAGAAAACAATCTTGAGGTCATAACTTCCTGGGGGCTGAGGGGGGGGGCGCTGCAGGAGCAGGATGCTCTGACACTGAGAACTCTCAAGGAAAAGTCTTTCAAGTAAGTTTGCTTTTTATACCCTTGCTCAGTAGGTGATGCTCCGTTCAACCTCCATGTCTTCCTTAGCCCCAGGTTTACACTGGCTTTTCTGTGACCTGTCAACTTTTCCTTCTGTAAACAGCCTGATTTTATTCATATATTTAGTCCTGTTTCATGTGTAGAGGCTGAAAGAACTGGCCCCCTTTGGGGGACGATGGAGGTGTGTAACTGTTTTAAAGGTGTGTTGAAGGGCAAAGGTGTTCCACTCAGTTCACTACACTACACCATCTGGGCAATTCTCAGGGACCACACAGCCCCTCTCCCCAGCTTTTTCGTCCACTCAGTCCCTTCCCCAGGATCTTCACAGACTGCTCCATCAGCTCTCCATACAGTCTCTCCGGTTCTCCATCCCCACAGCCAGTTACCCGCTCCCCATACAGGAAGGCAATCATCCTTTATCTTTGCAACTACGCGTCTCTGCCCGGGGTTTCTCAATTCACCAAGCCGTTTCCTGGGCTCACTCTCCAAACAAAGCCTCAGCCAGCTCCCATTCCACGCAGTCCGTCCTAGGCTCTCCGACCACGCATTCCGTTATCCCTGAACCCTGCTCCTGCAGCCGGTAGCCCCCCAAACTCCGGGTTCAAGCAGCCCAAGCCCTTGGCCCGCCCCATCTGCCTGCATTGCGCACTACAACTCCCACGATGCCGCGCCACCGCCCCCCCGGTTTCCGGTGCTGCGCAGTTTCCGGAGCGGATCGCAACCTGGAGTCCGGATCCGACCCCCGCTCTGCACATTCCACAGGCAGGTAAAGCCCCGGGCCCGTGCTCCTCGCGGCCTCACCGCGCGCCCCCCGCCGCGGCTCGCCCCCCGCGCCGGGCCCCGGCCTGGCCTCCAGCCGCGCACCCCCCCCGCACGCCCGCCCCGGTCCGGCCGCCGCGCCGCCTGTTCTTTGTTACAGTCGCGGCCGCGGGCGCCGTGGGCGATCGGAGTCAAAACCCGGCTGGATTCCGGAGCCGCTCCGGGATCGCCCTGCGCCTGCCGGGTTCCGCCGCCGCGGGCTTGGCCTCCGCCCTGGGTGCCGGGCCTCGGCCCCGTGCGCACGGCCCGCGCCTACAGCCAGCCGCGCGCCCGGCCCACGCCAACGGGCGCCGGGTCGCCCACTCGCGGGCTCCGCGCCCTCCGCCCCGCGCGGGCTTGGGCGCTGCGCCCCCGGTACGCCCAGGCCCAGCGACCACAGCCAGGCCCTGCGTGGCTGGCGGGCTCAGGTCCCTACAGTCCCTTCCCGGCTACCCGGCCGCCTTACCCGGTTTTCGGGCGCAGCCCAGGGAGGGGCCTTGGTCTCCAGCCCCTTTGGCGTTTAAGAAAGTCCGAGGCTGTGCCGTAGCTCCCAGGCCCAGGCGCCTTACTTGTCTCTACCTTTTGGTGGCTCGGGGACTATAGTGGCAAGATTGGCTGGAGACACGTACCCCGCCTACTATCTAGGAAGAGGGTGGACAGGTAGGGCCCAGGGCCAGGTGGAGCCTGCATGCTCCCAAGATGAGTTTTGAGAGGGCAGAGTTAGGACACCCAGCTCGCGGTGGGCGAGCGCACGCTTATCCGGCCCTTCTTGCAGTGGTTTGGAGGGCCTCTTCACACATGCTCACAAGCATCCCCCTCCTCCGAAGTGGTTTAAAATGGTAGAAGCAAGTGTGTGAGCTGGAGGCACGTGGACCTGTGCCTGAATTTAAAGCTGCCAACGCTTCATTGAAAAACACGCTAGAGCCTGTCAGAACCCTCGCGTGGAGGTGCTTGTGCAGAGCCCGGCTGGGCTCCTGAAAGCGATTTTGAGGGTAAAATCTGAAGTCCCTGACTGAGGGAATCTCTCGGGCGGAAGGACATTACTCCCTGGAGAGTGCCCTGATGTAGTCGCTGAGACATGATCCTCTACACACCCCAAATCTACCGACTTTCCACATCTTACCTGCTGCACCTGCTTCCTCAGACGCCCCCTCCCCCCAAAACAAAACAAAAACACAGCCTTACTCTGAAATAAAACCTATAGATCCGATTATTAAAGGGGAAAAGCACTAAAATTTCTCTTTATGGGGGTTTGTTTTTCTCCCTGATTCATGCTTTTGTGCAAATGTCAGTGAAGAATATACTAATTGTTCTCTTTGGGGGGTCAGACAGAGTAATTTAAGTTTCCAAAAGACATATGGGTAAATTAAAACATCGACTCCAGCTATGTAAATGGCAAATGCTTATAATTCCAGCGCTCTGGAGGCTGAGGCAGGGGGATGTTGAGGTTCAGGGAAGCCTGGGCCAGGTAAGAAAATCAGCTACAATTACAAGGCTGTCTTAGAGTGATTAGCTTTGAGAAGGACCACTGTTCCCAGGGGATGTTCTCCTGACATTTTTTTCCTGTGTGGAAGGTGGGGAAGACATTGCTACATTTTGCAGGAAAAGTGGAGCTTAAAATTGGTCACCAGCAGTGCCTTAAAGGCTGCCCAGACTCAGTTTCTCATTTGCAGTACGTGGCAGACAGCTGTTCAGGATACCTTAGCCAGACTGATTTACCAGACCATTTCTGTGGCAGATCTCCGTTGACACCTTTTGTACACCCAGAAAGCAACGGAAGAGGGGCAGGAGGCATAGGCACCGATGGTTAGGCAAGAGTGGCAAGGCTAGGAAGGAGGGAGGCTGCAGGGCGCACACACAACTAGAACCAGAACCGTCTGCCTAGGGAGGGGTGGCTGGGTGGGACATAAGTACTGTGAGGAATCTAGCCTCCTGGTGGAGAGCAGAGTGCCCTTGGGCAGACGTGTGGCTAGCACACAGAAGCCTGGGTGGAAACATCGTTGGCATCTCAGGCTGGGAAAGGCCAGTGGACCAGGGTGGAGAAGCCACAGGATGATGCACATGGACAGGTTTGAGCAGGGCTGGCACAGGGTCTGTGTCCTTAAGAGCCTGTGGCTGCCTTGGGGAGCCAGGATATCAAAAAAGTACAAGCCAGTAGACTACCGAAAACAAAAGGGAATGCTGAAGGGAAGATTCAACATATGGCTGCTGTCTTAGAGGCACCAGCTGCCCCACCGTTTGGGCATCCTCAGACTGCCCTTCTGAGAGGCCATGGACGTGACCGAGACCTGACAGCTCTCCTCTAGAATCTCCTAGGGCAGGTCTCCCTTTGCCCAGGGCAGGAGGCTACACCGGTCCATTTATCCTCTGGCTCGGTGTAGCTATGGTCCTGGAAAATGTCTTGGTCCACAGATACTAGAGGGCAGCGGGTGGGAGACAAGAAAGGAAGACATGGAGTCGCTGTGGGCGTCTGCCCTTCAGTAGCTTGAAGCCCTACCTAACTGGCAGTTTTGTCTCCTAATTCAGAAGGGTAGGCATGAAGCTCTGTTGTTCCTTCCTCCTGTCCCATCTTCTCACCCAAGTGGCTCTCCATTCTGGTCTCTCAGGAGAAGAGCCATAGTGGTCATTTATTCTCAGCAGGTGAAATAACAGGGAACCATAATATGCCTTGTGTACTTCCTTGAACCAGCTGCTTCTTTTTTCTTTTTCTTTTTTCTTATTTTTTGGTTTTTCGAGACAGGGTTTCTCTGTGTAGCCTTGGCTGTCCTGGACTCACTTTGTAGACCAGGCTGGCCTTGGAACTCACACAGATCTGCCTGCCTCTGCCTCTCTGACTGCTAGGATTACAGGTGTGCGCCACCGCACGCACCTGGCTTTGAACCTTTCTTTGGGTGCTTGATGACAGTTCAGTGAAGGCTGCCACAGCTCACCCAGAAGAAATGAGCGTAGTCTATGGTCCTGTGAAATCACGTCTGATTCAATGAATAGACATACTTGTGTTGCGAGAAGTTACAACAGGGGCGTCAGGAGAGCAATTGCAGGCAACAGTGTGTAATGGACGGTTTAGGATCTCCAGGGAAGGAGGCAGGAGGGTACAGAGAAGAGGCGGGCTCAGCTTGCTGATGCTTAAAGAGAAGCTGGTTCCTGTGATTTGGATGTGACTGGGGCCATCCCGTCATGTTGCTTACGTGTTAAATGGCTGCATTTACAGGAGGGATAGGAGGCTCTGTTTTGGAGGTCAGTGGAACATACTTTTGCTGCTCTTTTAACCTGGCCTGATCAGGTAAGCTGGTGCTGGGAATGGAGAATGGTAAACCGCTTCTGTGGAGATACCGGCCGAAAGAATGCTGTGCCTGGCACAAGGCCAGGTGGCTTCAGAGGTAGGTCGAGACCCTGGGAGGGGCAGGAGCTGCACCAGGATCATGGCTTGGAGGTGGCTTTCGACTGCGTGCTGTATCGGGGGAGAGGGACAGTCAAGGAGACACTGCAGAGCAACTGGGTGCAGACGGAGGAGGTACAGGTGGCATGGGGTGTCCAATGAGGGAAGCAAAGCAGGGGACTGATCACTAAAGGAAACCATCTGGGTGGGGCACTTGAGATACTGGAGGGGGATGCGGCTATGGAGAGTGCCCCATAGCGTCGTTTGCTGGAGCCAAGGGTAGTTCTCATAGAAACAGTTCCTGCATATCAGATACACACATTCCGATTCATAGCACTAGCAATCACAGTTACAAAGTAGCAGTGAACTGATTTTATAGTAGGAAGTCACCACAACATGAGGAACTATTAAAGAGTCACAGCATTAGGAAAGTTGAGAATCAGGGCCTTAGAAGGTGAGGAAGTCAGCGTTTCCCCCAGGACTTTTACAATGGAAGGAAAGAGGAGGTCACACAGGTGACCTCCAGGCCAGGCTCTTTTGTTTCAGAGTGTGAGCTTTGGGTGTCTGCAGATGCTGCCAGAGAGGGGTAATAGAAAGGGTTTCCAGGGGAAGGTGGGGGGGCAGTCATGGACTAAAAGAACTTGCAGTGAGAGTCGGTAGGAATCTGGCAAATGGAGGGAAGGTTTCTGCCTTAGTCTGTTTCCTGGTGAAATAACAGAATTCCCTAGCCTAAGTAATTTATAAAGAGTGAGGTCATATGAAGGCTGTTCCCAGCTGCATTAGAAGGCACCAGGAAGCCCATAGGCTGGGCATCCTCCTCGGGTTACCCTTCTGGGTGGGGGAGGCTGGGGCACCTTGCAGTATCATGTGGAGAGCGTCACTGATGGGAGGGGTTCGGGGGAGGGAGGAGACCATGACAGTATAGGTCCATGAGAGGGGGATAGCATCTTGTGACTCAGTCACCTTTCAGGCCCACCCACTCACCTCCTGATACCATCACAGTGACAACCGTGTCGTAGCTAGGATTTTGAGACCACATGTACTTCATAGCAGTCCTGGGAGAGGAAACAGCAGCAGGTGACATGGGGGATGTGAAGAAATCCTTAGGAAATCAGTGCAGGTAGATGCCCTGCTGAAGTCCCTCAGCCTTTTCCAACCTCTGTCACATGGAGTGGAGGCAGGCACTGAGTCCCAGGGGATCTGGTGAGCATTGCTGGTAAACTTGTGCCAACTAGGCCTGGGTTGCTTGAAGACCCCCACTTCCTTCTGTTGAGATATACCCTGGTCCAGGGTTTGTTTGGCATGTTTTTCTGCCCACTGTGGCCTGGGCCTCCATTCACAGTTCTGAGGGCTGAGGAAATTGCTAGTACCACAGAAACTTTGCATGAATGATATGGTTTGAGAGATAGTACAGAAGCCAAGTGTGTCCTGAGCCCTGAGCAGTGCCAGGAGTGTATGGGGTGACGTGATTGGACTTCCACTGCCTTTTGACTGGGGAGAAGGAAATATACCTACTGTGTCAAGATACTGCCTTTGATCTGTTGTTTGAAATATGAGTGCTAGGACTACAGATGTGTACGGAGCCACCACATCCAGCTAAGAGGCTGTCTTTGAGAAGGATATTGCCTGTGTCTACATCTCTCTGCAGGTCTTTGGCATTTTGTAAATTTGGTGAGTACATGCTAATTAGTGATGGCAGGTTTACCTTTTATTGTGAAGAACCACAGTGCTGCTTGGCTTAGCTTAGCATTAGACAAGATGCTTCTAGAACTCCACCCTCACAGGCCGCCAATATTCTGCCACTATAACTGGTTGAGCTAGGATCCTCAAGTTGAAGAACACACTACCTCAGTTTCCATTTTTATACACTAGACTGTACACATCTCTTTTGACCAGAAACTCCTCTGCAAGAACCTGAAGTGAATGTTGGAAACAGCCTCACCACAGATAAGCTAAGAAGTTCAGAAAAGATGGAGAAGTTAGGAAAGAAAAAGAGTAGGCAACCTCGACTGAGGACTCCAAGGTGCAAGAATGACAGACCCAGCCGTAAGACCTCAGATAATAGGGGCTAAACCACACTTTCTGGAGGGTTCTGGAGGTGGAAGTTGAAAACAAGTGCCTTGCTGGCTGGAAAGAAATTAGACATGGTGGTGTGGTGCTGTAGGCCAGAACCCTTCTGGCAACATCTGGCATTCTGAGTAAGATTGCCATGCCCTGACAGCTTGCTCTGCCTCCAGGTTGAAATAAACACACTCAGACCATAACCAGGCTTTCCAGGGAAGCTGCAAGGGAAAGACCATAGGAAGCAGAGTAGGACCACAGGAAACAGCAATGAGAAGAGCAAAGCAAGATTCCACTGGCAGTAAAGGATGGAACATCCAGGCATCGGAGAAGGGAGCCGGTGAAATGGACAGACGTGGGCCTTACCTCATTGTCTTGCCCTTCTAAACAGCTAGGTGAACCTATGTAGAAAGTGAAGTGTGCAGTCTCTCCTCTTTCAGCAGCAGGCTCTGCACATGGGCATGCCCATAGCAAACCCTGTACACACTCGAAGAAGGAGAAGAAGAAGAAGAAGAAGAAGAAGGAGAAGGAAAAGAAAGTCAAGTAGAGGAGCAGCCCTGTCTAGCAGGTGGTAAAGTTCAGCCAGATGAAGGCTCGAGCCCTATCTGCAGGAGCTAAAGCAGGAGTGGGTCTGGTGAGCAGAGAGTCGTGTATGGACAGCCTGGGCTGTGGGGTTCACAGGGCTAAGAGGAGAGAGGCCCAGCAAGGCATCCCTGTGTCCTGACCCTGGCCCTAGCTGTTTGTGGGGTAAGTGTAGGACTTTCTGAAGAACAGTAGCTCAGATTGCAGGGAGGAAGCTACAGCTTGGCCACTCGGTCACAGCAGAGGACCACTGTATCCTGGCTGTTGTATTTGAAGACAGAGACTCTGGCCTTCTCACCTCAGTTTGCATGGACTGTTTTCTCCTGCAGAGGGTCAAGCGGGTGACATGGAGTCCAGCTCGTGCCTGTGGAGCTGTGTGGGGCCTGCTGTGCTCCTGCCCTGCTGGCATCTGCTCTGTGCTGCTCACTTGGGCAGAAGACGACTCTGAACTTTAAGGATGAGTGAAGAGGGAGAGGGAGAGGGTGGAGCAAACAGAAGGGAGATGAGCCTAGCCTAGGAGCACAGCAAGCCGGGTTGTGTAACCTCAGCCTGACAGGGCCTAGACTCCCCTAGCAGAATGGCCTCTGGGCAAGCCTGTGGGGGCTTATCCTTCATTGCGCTTACTGATGTGGGTATCAGGACCATTCCCCGAGCGGAGATCCTGGCCTGTGTAACACGGAGGAAGCCAGCTGAGCACTGGGAAGTACTTACCGCCGGCTGCTTCCTGACTATGGGTCTAGTGTGAGGTGTGGCTTACAGCTTCTGCTGTCTTTGAGCTCTCTTCCAAGATTGACTATCCTTGAACTGTGAGCCGGAATAAACCCTTTTTTCCTTAAGTTGTTTTAAGTGTTTTACCCTGGCTTCAGGAAAAGACTAAAACAGGCAGATAGTCCGGAAAGGAACATTTATTGAATGACAAAGCTTTGTGCTCCACAGGAAATGAGCTTAGGAAGCCATAAGGCCAAATATGGGAGCCAGAGGTCAGGTGGCCAAGAGGCACCTGCAGCAGCGTTTGCTGTGCAGTTTTTCCGGCATGTATGGTATGCTGAAACCATTCTGCATCTGCATCCAGGAACGTATGCACTTGCCCGCAGGTGACTGTCTCTGCACAGGAATGGGCAGGAAGCAGCATAGAAGGTCAAGGTGGAGGGATGAGTAGGAAGACTCTGTCTGCAGTGACTTGTAGCAGACCAGGAAGGCCAGTGAGGGAACCAAGGTCCAGGAAAGGGTGATGACGGTCAGCCTCCAGGATCAGCAGTGGCCTCATGCTGGCCTTCCTGTACTAGTTAGTACAGGCTGATGGTAGTCCTGTGGCCCCTCAGCCTATTTGCCACAGAGGGAAGAAGCTCCCTCTACCCAGCTAGGCTGATGAGCTGCTGGCCTGCCATGATCCTAGCAAATCTATTCTGAGAGATTCCTCAGGCCTCCAGTGCCTGGTGTGGCTTGAGTGGGGTCTGCAGAGTCCCAGGTGTTGAGCTCAGGGTTCTAAGCCAGCATCCCTCTTTCAGCAGCTGTCAAACCTAGATCACAGTACAGAGTTTGGTGTAAGTTCATTTGCTTTTTCCCTGTAGAGATCTCTCCGTTATTGTTTTTAATATAGTCACAAGTTCCAATGGGAAAGATGGCCCACTTGTTTCAACAGACATCCCCAGGGCCTCTAGACCAGAGCTGGCTCCAGATCCTTGAGCTGTGAATCTTCAAGCTAAGACCCATTGTAAGTGTAAAACATGCCCAGACTGCCAAGACTTGTGAGGAATTTCCTTAAAGTGTGAGCTACATGCATGAGGATCCTTGGGGCAGGAGTGTGTACAGAGCGCAGCTAGCTCTGTGTGCTTGACTCTTCCCAGATCTTTAAACAGGGTTGTCCTAACTCCAGCATGGAATTGCACACCTTTAGTCCCAGCACTGCAGAGGCAGAAGGATGTCTTGAGTTTGAGGCCAGCTTGGTTTACATAGCAAGTTTCAGGGTTACATAGTGAGACCCTATCTCAACAAAACAATACAAAAAAAAAAAAAAAGGAATTTGATGGAACCAGAACAAATGGGGCCATCTTCAGAAAGGCTCTGTCAAGAAGCCTCGAAGGAAGGCCAGAGTGGCTGGCTGCTGGCTATGTTTCTCCTGTGCAGTGTTGGCAGAGCAGCCATCAGAATAAGATAAAGGCCTGAGGCAGCCACGTGGACACAATCAACAGATTTAATGGTTTATGTTGGAGCAGAATCCTCTGTAAAGTCCTAGCTGACCCGGAACACGTGATTTTCCTGCCTCACCATGTCCAGATTTGTGCTGTTTCGTTATTTTGTTGTTTTTTTTTAAGACATGGGGTCAGAGTTAGAATTTTTGCATGTGGGTGCCCAGCCATCCCAGCACCATTCACAGAAAAGGAGGTCCTCCTTTTTCTACGGAATCTTGTGGAAACTTGTCTGGGCATGTTTGAGTCTGTGCCTGCCTGTTGAGCTTCATGCTGCCCTTCCTCCCTGCCTAGACCTCCATCGCTGTAGCTTTATGGGTAAGCTTGGGATGGACAGACTGAATGCCCCCACTAACATGCTTGTCTTAATTATTTTTTCTGTTGCTGCAGTAAGACACCTCACAAAAGTAACCTAAAGGAGGAAGGGCTCATGCTGTGGCACAGTCCATCACAGTGGGGAATGCATGGCAGCAGGGGTTCTCAACAGTCTAGACACTCTCATTGCATTTTTCTTAAATATTTAATTTCATTAATTTATTCAGCTTACAACTCAATTGTTATCCCATCACTTGTATCCCACCATTCCTCCCTCCCTCCTGCTTTCACGCTATTCCTCTCCCCTAGGTCTATGACTGAGGGGGACCTCCTCCCCCACTCTATGGTCATAGGCTATCAAGTCTCATCTTGGTAGCCTGCTTATTCTTTGAGTGCCCCCAGGCCTCCCCACCAAGGGGAGGTGGTCAAATATGGAACACCAGAGTTCATGTCAAAGTCAGTCCCTGCTCTCCACATAACTGTGGAGAATGTCCTGTCCAACATGGACATATGCTCAACCATGTTCATAGCAGCCTTACTCATAATAGCCAGAACCTGGAAACAGCCTAAATGTCCCTCAGTTGAAGAATGGATAAAGAAACTGTGGTACATTTACACTATGGAATACTACTCAGCTATTAAAAACAAGGAATTCCCAAAATTTGTGGACACATGGATGAAACTAGAAATGATCACAATGAGTGAGTTAACCCAGAAGCAGAAAGACTCACATGGTATATGCTCATTTATAATTGGGCACTAGCCCAAAAGGCATGTCCCATGAAAGTCTTCACTTACCAGGAGATTGAGATAGATATGAGGACATCCTACTGGGACTCTAGGTAAGAGAAATATAGGAGATGGGGAAATAGAAGGATCCAGAGCATCCTAGAAACCAACAGGAACATTGTGATGGGTGGGTCGGGGCCCAAGGGGTCTGCACTAACCAAGGACATTACAAGTAGTAAAGATCGAACCCCTACTCTGATCTACACAATGGACAGGGCATTTTGTTTTCTTATAGTGCAGTGGCAGCCTTCTGTCACCACAGCCATGTTTAGTTGGTGTGTGATAGCTATGCGCCAGCTTCGGGCTGCAGCCAAGTCAGCTGGATGGTGCAGAAAACCTGCTGAGCCCCGGGCAGCTGCTGGGCAGGTGTCTGAGAAGAACAGGTACTGCTGCTGCTCCCTGCTCCGTGGTGTGGCGCGTGCTCTGAAACACTGGCGAAAGGTGATTTCCTCTCAAAGTTTTATACCCCTCCCCTTCTTTTTGCACAAAATAGTCCTTTCTATAGTTCCTTCTTTAGGGATTTCCTTCTCATTTTTGGTTCTGAGATAAACCATCCCTGTATAGCCCAGAGTGGCCTTGGAGTCACCATCCTCCTGCCTCAGCTCGCTTAATGTGGGGATCATAGGTGAGCGTTACTACACCAGCACTGTTCTGTTAATGTATGAGTTACAGAAGTCTGGGGACTGGACTTGGCGTCTACAAAGGAGTACTCAGGGCACATTACTGGATGAGAGTAAACTTTGAAAATGCACATCAGTGCATGTGACCTCTGCTTAGAAGAAGATTCTAGAGGCTGTGCTATGGGGACAGATACTTCTAATAAAGAATGCTGGGGAGTCTCATGTCACGCACCATGTAACTGACCAGCTTCACAGCATTTTTTATGTTCTCACTGTCCTCTCACACCAGCATCTAAAGCGTCCTGGCTTAGTGGTCCTGTCTGTGCGCTGCTTGGAAGGATGGAGCTGGGGACTGGAGCGCTGCCCTGGGGAGAAGCATTGTACCACACCTCTGTGCACTGATTCAGGGACCTGCTTGGAGGGGTGGAGCTGGGGACTGGACTGCGGCCCTGGGGAGAAGCATTGTACCACACCTCTGTGCACTGATTCAGGGACCTGCTTGGAGGGGTGGAGCTGGGGACTGGAGCGCTGCCCTGGGGAGAAGCGTCACACCACACCTCTGTGCACAGATTCAGGATCCAAAACAAGCAGAAGAGAGTAGATTCTTTTTCTCCTGTTCCATTCTGATCAGCATTGTTGGCTGCATGCTGTGTCCTGCTGGGGTCTAGCTGTGGCTTGGGTAGCCTCTTATTACCTTTTCTGGTCTCTGGCCAGCAGTACCAGCCATAGACTGAGGCAGTCCCTGCTTGCTTTCTGCTCAGTGACCAGCCACTGTCCCCATCCTGGCTTGGTACCCACTCTACATGAGTCTGGAGAGGCCAGGGAGAGGCGTGAACTGGGATAGAGAGTTAGTAGGCCAGCTTCTAGCCTAGACGCCGATTCTAGAAAAAGAAAGTGTTTTGCTGAGTTTGGGAGTTAATGTGCCTGCTCGTTGTTAGTATTTTTAAGCAACATGGAAAACTTTAAACCTGAGAGTCGCCTCCCTGGATTCCTTATAGCACCTTTCTTCTCCCATCCCAGTGCTTTCAGCCTTTTCCTTCTTCGCTTCATCCTGTCTGAGTTTTCACTGAGGCTTTATTCTACCTACGCTCTCATGTTAAAGCAGCTGGGCTTGGCATGGGTTTGGAGGACATTCAGGAGGCGTGTATCAGCTTGCATCCTCTCCCGAGACAACAACCAGCTGTAGACCGAGTAATCAGATGCCTGAGAGGGTGTGGAGTTGGAAGGATCGTTGGGTGGGAGACACTGGGTGCGCCTCACTTAGCGTTTCTCCCCAAACTGAATGAAGCAGGTGTTTTTATAGCCGCTTTATAGGTTAGGCATCTGCGTGACCTTGGCTGAAGCACATGTTTGGAACAGGATTCGTCTGTGGTCTATTGCCTACTATGGAGATGGCTTTTGAGGCAACCTTCAAAGGATGGATGGGAAATAGAAATAGCTTGACATAGGGCGTTGTGGAAGCAGGAGAACCCACCATGGTATGTGTCACACACTACTTATTACACACTCAGGGTAGATACTGAGGGACAGCTTATAGTAGAAATGACTGCCTGCGAGGAATTCACAGCCCCCGGGGCGGGGGGGAGGGCAGAGAAGCAGTGGCAGTAAGAAAAGTAGCTTCTAAAATACAGTATATATTTTTATAAATGGCAGCTGCTATGAAGCAATAGAGATCTGAGTTCATGAAGGTTCCCCTAGACATGAAGACCTCCAAATATATTGCTTTTCCTAAGGATCATTATTACTGTAGATGAGGACATGTTTAAAGTTAAAAATAAGGATTTCAGTGTTTGTTCTCTTGAAGGCACTGTGTTTTATGTTCCTGCACAGGATTGAGGAGTGTTAGAGATTATCTCTAAAAGCTATTGAGGAGCTGAAGAGATGGCTCAGTCAATTCAGTAATTGCCAGGCAAGCATGAGGACCTGAGTTCTATCCCCAGAACCCACATTTCAAAAGCTGGGCTTGCAGCATGCACTTGTAATCTCTGCACTGGGGAGGCAGACACGGGGTCTCTGATGCTCGCTGACCAGCCAGCTTAGCCTAATTGGCAAACCCTAGGTCCCAGGGGAAGTCCCTGTCTTGGAGAATGGCTCCAGAAGATTGACACCTAAGGGTGACATTGACCTCCACACACATATGCACACAGGTATATGCGTACTTATACACCCAGGGAGACCCCCACGTAAGCCATGTTGTAAAAGCTCACTATTAATGGCGCTCTCTTGTATCTTGACAGGTGTCAGCAATGGCTGAAGATGGCAACGATGAGATCATGTTTATCTGTGAGTGACCAGGAGGCCAGTCTGGGGCTGGCGTGCTGGGGCTGACACTTCCTGTCTAGGCAGAGCAGCAGCCACATGATGTTTGTATGGCACAGACATGCATCTCTTTTAAGTCTGTAATGTGCTGACTTGCTTTGTGAGCCTGAATGTTACCTGTCTGCTGTAGTGCTGTGGCCTCAGGCCGCTTCTCTTCAGGACTGCCATTAGTGGCACATGACTGGGTGATCCTTAACTCAGAAAGTCACCCGAGGTTTAGAAAGAATGAAGGCTATGAGGTTTAGGGTCATGGGTTAGTGTTGTTCTAAATCCTGACCTTCCTCACCATGGAGATGTTATGTGGGACTTGAAAGCGCCATAGACTTGTGCTCTTGGGAAGGGGCTCTTGCTTGGCATTCTGTGCTTTCAGGAGTACTCAGAGGAGACCTCCGTCTGCTGCACCCTTGCTTGTCTTTGTGTCCGCATACGTCTCATGAGCCTCATGGCGTTAGAGTCCCCTCTCCCAGGTTTGTGGTCTTGGGCTTCTCTTTCCCTGGACATTGTCTTCTCTGACACACAGTGTCTGTTTACAGGGTGTGAAGACTGCAGCCAGTACCATGACTCAGAATGCCCTGAACTGGGACCCGTGGTCATGGTCAAGGACTCCTTTGTGCTGAGCAGGGCAAGGTGAGCGAGTGCCTAAGCTGCCACAGCAGCCCTGTCTATGAAGAGGGGCTCTCTGCCTGTCTGTGTGGCCAGAGTGCAGAGGCCCCATGTGTCTGCAGGTAGAAGGAGGCTCAAGAACCAAAGTGAGAATGGGTGGGGGGGTGGGGGGGCGTTGTCCGTCCCTACGGGAGCTGGGCACCTTCCCCCTGCAATCAGTCCTAATTGTTTCAAAGCATGAAGGTGTGTTTCGTCAGGGACCTCACCGGGCTGGGCTATGCCAGCCTTCTTCAGTTTATGTAAGAGCAGAAGTGGCCAAACTTGCCAGGTGGTAGTGGTGCACATCTTTAATCTCAGTACTCAGGATGTAGAGGCCGGTGGAACTCTGTGAGTTCAAGGACAGCCTGGTCTACATAGCAAGTTCTAGAGCAGCCAGGGCTACACAGAGAATCTCTATCAGTGAAAGAAAAGAAAAAGTGGCCAAACCATAGGTCTGCCTGTTGAGTTTATCCGTGTCCTAATCTAGGACTCTATGGACAGGTATGCACTGTAGATGAAATTGGAGAGGGTAAAAGTTCTGGACGGGTCATCCAGGCAACAGGTCAGGCTGCTGACTCTACCAGGAAAAATACACCTTACCTTGAAGATGTACTGAGGCAGCCTGGTAGCCAGGCATTGCTCTTCAGGCCTTCAGAGATCTAGTGTAAGGGCCATAAGCTGCCATGCCATGTCTAAGTTACCTCTGTGAGGCTCTGATGGTAACCCACTGGCCCAAGCCTCACCCATACTGAGGTCCTAGCTCTATGACCTCATTTTCCAGCGTTTTCTTTGACCTAGTCTGGCTAATAAAGGCACATCCTCAGTGAAGCTGGTCCAGCCCACCCAGACCCCTTTGCTGATCTTCGGCGTGCACAAAGCACTTCACCCTGCTCTGTGCCCCTGTTTTTCTCCCTTCCCCCACCCTTCTCTACACACAACCTTGAATGTCATAACTTGGTCTGGTTAAGTTATTGTGCCTCAGCCCCCACACCAGGAATGTGGGGGCAGCGGTGTCCTGTGTGGCTTTATATGTGTCCCTTAGTGTATGGGCTCTGGGTCCTCCAAAGCTTAGCCCAGTCCTGTTCCCATGCAGAGGGAGGGCTTTGTTTCTACCTGCCCCCCCCCAAACACACACAAGGTGCGTCTGTGAAGCGTGATGGTGAGTGAGGCACTGAGCTGCTCTGGTCCCTGGGGGAGCCGGCAGGGCCTCCCTGAGACTCCTTCTGCTTCCAGGTCCTCCCTCCCCTCTAACCTGGAGATCAGGCGCCTGGATGACGGGGCTGAAGGTGTGTTTGCAGTGACCCAGCTAGTCAAGCGCACACAGTTTGGTCCGTTTGAGTCCAGGAGGGTCGCCAAGTGGGAGAAAGAATCTGCATTTCCTCTGAAGGTAAAAGCTGCAGGGGCAGAGGCTCCATGCCCCCTTCAGAATCCAGGGCTGCATGACTCCTGGCGGGAGCCGGGTGAGGACCGCTGAGTGGAGAGGATTGGAAATGCGGGAGAATTCTTCCTTTCGCTTCAGTGTGCTTTACGTCACAGAGTGTGAGGTTAAGGCAGTGCCTATTAACTTGTAGGTCTTTGGGGAATTCATTTAAGAACAGACAGGAATGACCCCAGGCTGACGTAACTCCGCTTCTTCCCCAGCAGGTGCTATGGCTGCAGCACAGTGATGGTTTCTGTAAGCTTCCTGCACTGGTGTGGTTATCTCACTCATGTGTAAGCTGCACGAAGCTCTCAGAGATTGAGTGACAGCATGGGGCCTGGCGGCTGCACAAAACACATCTGAGGGAGAACACCAAAAACAAGACAGAAAACAAAGTGGATGTCAGTTACAGGGATAGCTGAGGATCTAAAGTGAACCGCAGGAAGCCTGCTGAGGCTGAGGAGGCTCAGACATGGCACAAGCCTTCAGAAATAGCTGTACATAAACAGATGAGGGCTGAGATGCTTCTCAGCAGCCCTAGGGACATTGTGTTCTTCCTTGAGACCCAGAAGAGGTGGCCACCAGCCTTAGATGGTGTAGCTTCAGAATTTGGCACTCTTGGGATATTTGAGCTTATGGGCCAGACAGACTTCAGCCAAAGAGTACAGACAGGCACTTGATGGTAGACACTTAAGGAAGGAAAGGAAAGGTTCTGTGCTAAGGAATAATGGGGAAAGGACTAAATCTGAGCCGAAGGCAGGTGGCTTTGTGCCTGCCCTCTGTGGGCCCAGGTTATGGGTAAACCCTGGCACCAGCTCATAGTTGGAGAAAGTCCTTCATGCCTGTCTGGCTTTCTTCCACCTCAGTTCTACAGTTTATTTTTCAGGTATCAACCTGTTCTCAGCTTTGAGCACCTGTGTGTATCTCAAGGGAAGTCCTGTGCCCATGAGAGGAGGGTGGAAATGTGCCTTCCACGCCCACTAGGTGTCACTGGGCGCCACATGGCCTCCCAGTTGATTTCTGCACTTCTAAGGGCCATGCACTAATAAGGGTATGTTCAGGAAAAGCTTGGAGCAGGGCAGGGTCCCTGAGGAAGCAGCCATCGTTCCACAGACCCTGTGTCTGTGCTAACTCAAAGACCCTAAAGGCTCTTCCTGTCCTGCCCTCAATTAACCTTGAAGCGTTAGTGATGTTCTAAAGACTGGGGCCAGCATACCTGGATGGAAGGATTCTGCTGATGATGTGCTTGGAGCAGAACCAGGAAGAGAGTTCCAATATCTCACCATGGGAGAACTCAGGTGTCCCATCCCCAGTAAACCCGAGAGGAAAGCTCTTTGTTATTATGCTGGATAGGAGGAGAGCTCAGGGTCTCCATGATGCCTAGAAAGGAGAACTCAGGGTTCCCTTGACTCCTGCATAGGAAGAGAACACTTGATGCCTGGACAGGAGAACTCAGGTGTCTTGCTCCCCAGCTGGCTGGCAAATAGTCCTCAGACACACTATTGACGAGGGATCTGTTGGATGTCTTCAGCTTCCTCCTCCTTGTGATTAGTCTGACCCATCTAAGCCAGAGTTTCCCTTCATCCCTCCGCCATGGTAAACATGTTCCTATCAGAAGCAGTGTGGTCTCCTCATGGTCCCGTGCCACCCAGATAGACTGGTGGGTAACCAGCCTGTGGCCCTCTCCTCAGGTGTTCCAGAAGGATGGGCATCCTGTGTGCTTCGACACTTCCAACGAGGATGACTGCAATTGGATGATGCTGGTGCGACCAGCGCTGGAGCCTGGGCACCAGAACCTGACAGCCTACCAGCACGGCAGTGATGTGTATTTCACCACCTCACGGGACATCCCAGCGGGCACAGAGCTGCGTGTGTGGTACGCTGCCTTTTATGCCAAGAAGATGGACAAGCCCATGCTGAAGCAGGCCTGCTCCAGTGTTCAGGGTACATCCTGTTTCCTCACTAGGGCTGGGCACCATGCCAGAGATGCTAATGAAGGTGCTGGGTCAACTGCTGGGGCAGAGGAGGTGGGGTGGAGTCACATCGCTAGTGCTTGTCCCCCATGCCTGGGCATATGGAGTAACAAACAGAGCTCACTCAAATCTTGGGACTCTTGCTGGTGAGAAAGGGCGCCTGTCTGTCTGTCTTCGTGTGATCTGAGGCATTTGGGTATAATAGCAGTTGCTCTGGTGTCCGGGTTCCCACAATGGCCCGTCCCCTTGATGCTGTGAGGAAGCAGCTTATCCCTGTGAGCACAGACGCCCAGGGGCAGGACAAGCCAAGCGACAATGTAGAACAGCAGTTCTCAACATCCCGAAGGCTGCGATCCTTTAATAATATAGTTTCTCCTGTTGTGGTGGCCACCAATCATAAAATTATTTCTTGCTGTCTGTGATTTTGCGCTGTTATGTATCATAATGTAAATATCTCTGTTTTCTGGCGATCTTAGGTGACCCGTGTGAAAGGGTTGTTTAACCCCCCAGTGAGGTCAGAGAGATTGAGAGCTGCTGGTGTAGAGGATGAGGGATCCAGGGACAGGCCAGTGGCAGTGTAGAAGGTAAAACCCTAACCCAAGGACAGGCCAGTGGCAGTGTAGAAGGTAAAACCCAAGGACAGGCCGAGTGACAGTGTAGAAGGTAAAACCCAAGGGCAGGCCGAGTGACAGTGTAGAAGGTAAAACCAAAGGGCAGACGGAGTGACAGTGTAGAAGGTAAAACCCAAGGGCAGGCGGAGTGACAGTGTAGAAGTTAAAACCCAAGGGCAGGCCAGTGACAGTGTAGAAGGTGAAACCCAAGGGCAGGCCAGTGACAGTGTAGAAGGTGAAACCCAAGGGCAGGCCAGTGACAGTGTAGAAGATAAAACCCAAGGGCAGGCCGAGTGACAGTGTAGAAGGTAAAACCCAAGGACAGGCGGACTGACAGTGTAGAAGATGAAACCCAAGGGCAGGCCAGTGACAGTGTAGAAGGTAAAACCCAAGGACAGGCGGAGTGACAGTGTAGAAGATAAAACCCAAGGGCAGGCCAGTGACAGTGTAGAAGATAAAACCCAAGGACAGGCCGAGTGACAGTGTAGAAGGTAAAACCCAAGGGCAGGCAGAGTGACAGTGTAGAAGGTGAAACCCAAGGGCAGGCCAGTGACAGTGTAGAAGATAAAACCCAAGGACAGGCAGAGTGACAGTGTAGAAGGTGAAACCCAAGGGCAGGCCAGTGACAGTGTAGAAGATAAAACCCAAGGACAGGCCAGTGACAGTGTAGAATGTAAAACCCAAGGGCAGGCGGAGTGACAGTGTAGAAGGTGAAACCCAAGGGCAGGCGGAGTGACAGTGTAGAAGGTGAAACGCAAAGTCAGGCGGAGTGACAGTGTAGAAGGTAAAACCCAAGGGCAGGCGGAGTGACAGTGTAGAAGGTGAAACCCAAGGGCAGGCGGAGTGACAGTGTAGAAGGTGAAACCCAAGGGCAGGCGGAGTGACAGTGTAGAAGGTAAAACCCAAGGGCAGGCCAGTGACAGTGTAGAAGGTAAAACCCAAGGGCAGGCCGAGTGACAGTGTAGAAGGTAAAACCCAAGGGCAGGCCAGTGACAGTGTAGAAGGTAAAACCCAAGGGCAGGCGGAGTGACAGTGTAGAAGGTAAAACCCAAGGGCAGGCCAGTGACAGTGTAGAAGATAAAACCCAAGGGCAGGCCGAGTGACAGTGTAGAAGGTAAAACCCAAGGGCAGGCCAGTGACAGTGTAGAAGGTGAAACCCAAGGGCAGGCCGAGTGACAGTGTAGAAGGTGAAACCCAAGGGCAGGCGGAGTGACAGTGTAGAAGGTGAAACCCAAGGGCAGGCGGAGTGACAGTGTAGAAGGTGAAACCCAAGGGCAGGCGGAGTGACAGTGTAGAAGGTGAAACCCAAGGGCAGGCGGAGTGACAGTGTAGAAGGTGAAACCCAAGGGCAGGCGGAGTGACAGTGTAGAAGGTGAAACCCAAGGGCAGGCGGAGTGACAGTGTAGAAGGTAAAACCCAAGGGCAGGCGGAGTGACAGTGTAGAAGGTAAAACCCAAGGGCAGGCCAGTGACAGTGTAGAAGGTAAAACCCAAGGGCAGGCCGAGTGACAGTGTAGAAGGTGAAACCCAAGGGCAGGCGGAGTGACAGTGTAGAAGGTGAAACCCAAGGGCAGGCGGAGTGACAGTGTAGAAGGTAAAACCCAAGGACAGGCGGAGTGACCGTGTAGAAGATAAAACCCAAGGGCAGGCGGAGTGACAGTGTAGAAGGTGAAACCCAAGGGCAGGCCAGTGACAGTGTAGAAGGTGAAACCCAAGGACAGGCGGAGTGACCGTGTAGAAGATAAAACCCAAGGGCAGGCGGAGTGACAGTGTAGAAGGTGAAACCCAAGGGCAGGCCAGTGACAGTGTAGAAGGTGAAACCCAAGGGCAGGTGGAGTAACAGTGTAGAAGGTGAAACCCAAGGGCAGGCCAGTGACAGTGTAGAAGGTGAAACCCAAGGGCAGGCGGAGTGACAGTGTAGAAGGTGAAACCCAAGGGCAGGCCAGTGACAGTGTAGAAGGTGAAACCCAAGGACAGGCGGAGTGACCGTGTAGAAAATAAAACCCAAGGGCAGGCGGAGTGACAGTGTAGAAGGTGAAACCCAAGGGCAGGCCAGTGACAGTGTAGAAGGTAAAACCCAAGGGCAGGCGGAGTGATAGTGTAGAAGGTGAAACCCAAGGGCAGGCCGAGTGACAGTGTAGAAGGTAAAACCCAAGGGCAGGCGGAGTGACAGTGTAGAAGGTAAAACCCAAGGACAGGCCAGTGACAGTGTAGAAGATAAAACCCAAGGGCAGGCGGAGTGACAGTGTAGAAGGTAAATCCCAAGGGCAGGCGGAGTGACAGTGTAGAAGGTAAAACCCAAGGGCAGGCCAGTGACAGTGTAGAAGGTGAAACCCAAGGGCAGGCGGAGTGACAGTGTAGAAGGTAAAACCCAAGGGCAAGCGGAGTGACAGTGTAGAAGGTGAAACTCAAGGGCAGGCCAGTGACAGTGTAGAAGGTGAAACCCAAGGGCAGGCCAGTGACAGTGTAGAAGGTAAAACCCAAGGGCAGGCCGAGTGACAGTGTAGAAGGTGAAACCCAAGGGCAGGCCAGTGACAGTGTAGAAGGTAAAACCGAAGGGCAGGCCGAGTGAGGACAGTGTAGAAAGTGAGGTGAAGGAACAGGCCGCATCAAAATTCAGAAGGTGAGGAAACCGGGACTGGAACAGCAGATGTAGCTGCTGTGCTGTCAGTGTGCCAGTGCTGCCACTGTGCTCCTCCTCAAGTCTGCCTCATGAGCATGTGTGTGCCCTTGCAAACATGTGGCATGTCTGGACAGATGCCTTGGTGTGTACATATGATTGTTTTAAGCTGCAGAGCACATGATGTTAACAGATGCATGGGTGCCTTTGTGTGTGTGTGTGTGGATGTGTGGGTGCTCTTGTCAGCATGTGTACAAGATACACTGTGTACATTTTGTATGCATGTAGATGTATAGGTTTGTATATGTGTTAGAGTATATGGAACCATGAGAATTACATATGTTATTGTATGTTCAGGCATTCGGTAGTATACATGTTTGTACAGATGCACAGGTGTGTATGTGTTAGTGTGTCCAGATCCATGGAAGTATACATGTGTTTGTGTATGTACAGGCATTTGGTAGTAAACATGTTTATACAGTGCACCGGTGTGTATATGTTAGTATGTCCAGATCCATAGAAGTATACATGTGCTTGTATATGTGCAGGCATGCGTGCGTGTGTATTCAGATACACAGGTGTGTACCTATGTTAGTATATGTGTAAATTTTTAGGTATGTGTCTGTGTATGCTCAGATGTACAGATATGTGCATATGCTTGTGTATATGTACACATATATGAAATTGTGCATGTGTAGACATATGCAGAGGTATATGTATGTGTTTGTGTGTGTCCTGATGCATATGCATACAAGGAATGTAGTTCTTTGTGGCGGAATCATTTGACTGAGCCACCAGATTCAGGATCTCCTGTTGGAGAAGCTAGTCACTGTGGCTTCAGTGCCTGCCCTGTTCGTTAACCTTGGTCCTGGGCGTCTCCCAGGGAAGCAGCCTGGCTCGTTGTTATCACACAGTGTTTCTTCACTAAAGTGGTGCAATGCCTCTGCTTCTGACCCCAGACACAGTGACCTCTCATGGAAAAGAAAAGTTTTTTCCTATGCCAAGCATAGTGTGATACAGAGGCCTCATAGGGCAGTTCCTGACATTCTGCAGAGATCTCACAGGCAGAGAGCTCTGCCTGTCCTATATTTCTAGTCAGGTGAAGTTTAGAGTAGTGGAAGTGTAGTAATTGTTTTTTAACAATTAAACTTTATTATATAACCCAAATAGCTTACACAAGAGGGAAAAAAGATTAAAGGGAAAAAAGAGTGAACCTTCCGGTATCCGTTCCATGGGACAGGTCCTTAGGTGTCTCTGGCCTGCGTGTTGGTCTAGCCTGTTCGCTGATCCACGTGCGCTCAAGCTCGGTCTGAACTTGTTGCTGCTCTCTCCTCTCTGCCTGTCTGTGTCACAAGGGCGGTCTCCTTCTCCCATTGAGGGTCGATTAGAAAAACAATAGTCCAGGTGGAGTCCCCAGGTCGGTTTTCTGAATTCCAGGCCCAGGATGGCTCCACCCAGTCTACCTCAGGGTATCCATGGGTAAAGCCCGCCAAGACTGTTTTCACCTGTGACAAAGCTTACAGTCTTTCCCACATGGAAGAGCCTGGGTGTGTGTCCTAGGCCAGCCTTATAAGCAACAGCAAACAGAGAGCCAGGCACAGATAAGGCTTCTCCCAGCTCAGGAGCTAAGAAGCGTTTCATTGCGCTTTGGGACAGGTGCAAGCAGGTGGGGACTTGTAAGTGGTACAGGTCACTGACTACTGCCAACCAAGCAGTCTTTCTACCTCTGCGGCACTCACCTAGCCCTCTCAGGCTGGCACTGCTGGCATATGCTCCCCTATGGTAGAAAATTTATTAATTCAGAGCTTTCTATCCACCCATTTTTGCTCCCAAATAATCGAGACAGAGACCTATTGATTTATTCAACAGTCTTTAAACACAATAACTGGGCAGATCTCCTTTATGGTAAGCCAGGCTAGTCTGGCTCTTTCCAGCCACATGCCCTAAGTTACTTGCCAGTATCGGGCCTGTCTGGCTGCATCTGCTCCATCAGGCCACATCCTTTCTCTCCATCTTCTTCCCCTTTCTCTCCGTCTTCTTCTTCCTTCTCCTTTGCCTCATGGTCTCTACCTGAGATCCCCCCTAGCCCAGGAATAGAAGCCCCGCCTACCTCTCTTCTGCCCAGTTACAGGCTGTCCAGCCCTTTTACGAACCAATCAGAGATAATTGGGGAGCAAAGTTTATACAACATAAACCTGTGTGTGTGAGAACGCACTCATCTGGATTGGAACCAGATCTGGGGGGGGGGGGGGCAGCACAGAATTTAGCATCTGAATACACAGAGCACAAAACCCACCTCCCAGCACTCCCCTGGACTTCCTCATTGGCTAAGAGGCCAGCTACCTCCCTGACTGACTGCCCATCTGTCCTTTCCCAAGTCCCTCCACAGTACCCCCACAGAGCTTGGGCTATGTACTGGATGTATCCCCCCAGCACAAGCAGCCCGCCTTGCCCACATCTCAAAAGCCCACAGAGAGCAAGGCCTGTGAAGAGGCGAGAAGCATCTATAAATCAGCCTCAACTGACTCTAGTTCCCTAGTTGGAGCTAAGAGGGATGGACTCCGCACTCTGCTTAGCTCTGGGCACACAAGAGTTTGCCACCCCCAGGTGGAGTGTCCAAGTCTTGTAGACCTCACTTTGTCCTCACCCTAGCTGGGTGGGACCCCAGGAGCTGCACTGTGGCCCAGGCTCTACGATAAGCGTGGACCAGGAGGGCTCCTGCTCTTCCTGCCCTTTCACGTTTTCTTTACATGGGCATCTTTATTACACAAGTCCGTCTGTTTGTGCATCTCTGGAATCAGGTCCTAAATACGGATGGTGTCCAACTTCTGATGGTTGAATTTAGTGATTATTTTTTTAACTTTATGATTGTGTGAGTGGTGAGTATTTGCTAGGAGATTTTTTTTAAAGATTTATTTACTAGTATACAGTATTCCGCCTACATATGCGCCTGCCCACTATGAGAAGGCCCTAGATTTCACCATGTGGTTGCTGGGAATTGAACTCAGGACCTTTGGAAGAACAGATGGTGCTTTTAACCACTGAGCCATCTCTCCAGCTCCCTTGTTAGGAAATCTTTATTATAAGCTTTGATCATCCCTCAGCCTGTGATAGGTGGTAGGGCTCCCTTGAGGCTGGGCAGCTGCAGCCCTCAGTGGCCACAAGACCACCAGGGGAACAGCTCATATTACTCACTGTCACAGCTAGGGTGCAGCAGGCTTGGTGTTTTCACTTAACAACAGCTTTACCAGTCAGCACTGTGAGTTGAGGAACAAACAAATAAATAAAATAAAATAGTGGACATAGATTTTTTTTCATCCTGGCTGTAGGTACATGTTTCTCTGAACCCACAGTGAGGATGACTTGCTCTCCTTCCAAAGGCATGAAAAATTAGGTGGAGTGGGCAACATGGACTCAGAATCACCCTTCTAATGAGAAAGGCAGAAGGTGACATCTGCTAGACCCTGGGAAGCCAGGCCATGTCCACAGTCTGGTCGCTCTAGCGCTCTCTGCTGCTGGCTCTGTGGTCAGTGTTTTCTCATTTTCAAACCAGTTTCCATGCATTCAGTTAAGCTCGCCACGTTGAGTGCCTACGTCAGGTGCTTTCAGCAGGTGTGTGCAAGTGTGTGACTCTGCCGTAGTGTCCTGTCGAGCAGTCCCTCTCCCTCCCCTCCTGACTTCACCCCCGGTGACCTGCCCTGAGCGAAGCTGCTGTGTGCTCTGCTGCTCTTCTCAGTCTGTGTGCCTGGTTTCTGACCTATGCTCTCACCTAAAGCCCTGCTTCTCATGCAGCTGTGGACTCTGGCTGTGTCATGTTGTTTGGCTGAGACATTTTCCTGTTTGGAAATGAAAGCATCTAAGGACTGGTCTACTGGCTATTGACTATTGATTTGTGTGTGTGTGTGTGTGTGTGTGTGTGTGTGTGTGTGTGTGTGTGCGCGCGCGCGCGCGCGCGCGCGCGCGCGTGAAGTTAACCTTTCGCAAATCTTTTGTCATCGAGGCTAATTGATTCTTCCAGTGAGAAGTCTTCACTCAGTGCCAGAGCAGCGGATTCCACAAATTCTCATGTGATTATTGTATTAGATGAAAGGAAACCCAGCCGTGTGTGTGTGTGTGTGTGTGTGTGTGTGTGTGTGTGTGTGTGTGTGTGTTGTATATATGTATGCCATGGCACACGTGGAAGCCAGAGGTTAACTTCTGGGACTGGTTCTCTCCTGCATCATGTAGGTCCCATTGAACTCAGGTGTGTGGGGTTGGCAGCAGGCGCCTTCTCCTGCTGAAGCTTTGCTGGACCCCAAGGGCTCCTTTTTAAAAATTTCTCCTTGGGAACCTCTGAGTGTTTGGGAACCTGAGTGAGAAGTGGGAATTTGGCTCTTTCCGCTGTTTACTCCCAGTTTCCTGGGAGTCCCTAACCAGATTTCTAGAAATTGACAAAGAAGAGTTCAAACAATGGGAGGGACATTCAGGATGCAGTTCCCACCTGCCACCTTTTTATTAGCTTTTCCCATCTCTGATTTCAGCCTAACAGGTTCCACGCTGCACAGATGTGCTGGTCCGCATCCTCGTCTACTCCTTGCGTTCTCAGCACTAGTGTGGAACACAGCGAGTTGGGATGCTCTTTGCTTTTCGCATGGTGGGTTACAGCTGCAGGTCTGAGAGACTCTCTAGACTCAGCTGCAGTGTTGAGCTGCATGACAATGGGTCTGGATACAGCTGCAGGGATGGTAGCTTTGGGCTGACCCAAAAGGGGAAACTAATTAGACCAGGTCGTAGCCAGTGCAGGACACTTGTGACTTGCTGAAAAGGAGCCTGCAGTCCCCGTCTGCATAGCTAGGGTCAGTCTGTGTTTCTTCAGCACTGTCCTTTTCCCTCTTTCTTGGGTTTTTGTGTGTCATCATTGAATGGCTAGAGGCACTGCCTTGGCAGCAGCCGTCTGCCCCAGTTGGGGATTTTAAAAAATTGGACAGTTAAAGCTTACTCCTACTTGGGCACGAGGCTCCACTGCCAGACAACAGTTACAAGGCACATACTTAACACAAAAGTCTCTGTGGGATATGTCAGGTCAGGGCCATAGCCATTCTGGGCTCAGGAACACTGAGATGGCCTCTGTGGGTCCCACCATACCCTGCTATGTGAGCCACTGAAAATGTAAATGTGAGTCACATGCACACGCGCGTGTGTGTGTCTGTGTGTGTGTGTGTGTGTTGCTACAGGAAGACTGTAGGTAAAGCATCTGTTTCTGAGTTACATGCCCAGCCCCCCTCCCCTTAAAAAAAAAAAAAAAAACCAACAACTTTTGAGACAAGGCCTTACTTAGTGGCCAGTCTGTCCTTGAACTTATTCTGTGACCAGAGCGGGGCTTGGACTTCCATTTTTTTGTCTAACTTACTAAGTAGTTAGTATTACAAGCCTGCACAGCCAGGCTCAGCTCAACTGTGAGTCTTGAAGACTCGTTTTTCTCTTTGGGAATATGAAGGGGTGTGGTTCCACAGGGCTGGTGACTGGGAGGGACCACATTTCTGCATCTGGTAACAGGACTCACCCTGTGGCAGGGAATAACATGTCTGCCTGGCTTCCTCATCTGTAAAATGGGGATGAACTTGGTCAATGCATGTGAAACTGAGGGCAGTACCTGCAATGCAAGTGCTCATGAGTCTGTGGGCATCTCCTTGTGTCTTATGTCTTACAGCTGCAGGCACCCCTGAGCCCAGTGTTCCCATAGAGCCTGAGCGTGGCCAATGGGTGTGTAAGGTGTGCTCCAATACCTTCCAGGAACTTCAGCTCCTGAACGGTAAGGTAAAAGTGGCAAGTGGGGTTATTCAAGGTGGATAGATCATTGAGCTTTTTCATCCATGTTGGCACATGCTCATAGTTGTCAGGCTTTGTATCGTCTGCCTCATGGTCAGCAGTGAGCTGCTGTTCAGAGCTTCTCTCCTTGGCTTTAACCTCCCTACTGTACTGCTGACCCAGCTCTGGATATGGTTTCTGGGCCAGAAACCATGACTTGTCTATTGTAACCCTGCCTAGTTTCTGTATCTGACCATCTCCCCCTGTCTATCTTCAGGACATCATGTTACCTCAGGCTCCCTGGAGATGGCCATGGGGGGAAAAAATCTACTCCATCCCCTACAGTATCCTGAGAGCCTCTCTGGTGGGCAGTAGAGAAAGATGCCAGTCATATAAGCTACAAGGAAGCTAGGTGTGAAAGCTGTGACCTTTGTCACATACAGAACATACGGACCAAACCCCAAGGGGGCCACTGGTTAGCAACTTCAAGGATGTGACAGGGACAACTGTGTTCTGCTCTTGTAACATGAGGAAATCAGTGATTGGAATGTTCTGGAATCTATGGGAAGGTTCTTTCTAGTTAGATTTTAGCTACAGAAATGCTAATGTGAGCATTTCCAGGAGACATTTTGGTCATGAGGCAGGACTTACACATCTCGTAAGGATCATGGCTGTCTGTTCTTGTGTTCCTGGCCTGTCTTCCTAATCTTGTCCTTAACTTGTCCTCTGCCTGTGGAAAATCACCTGTGTTCACAGATGGGAATGTGAGTAGCTGCCAGATTCTTCTTCTTTGTTCTCCTCCTCCTCTTCCTTTTATGTGTATGCATGCATGTCTGTGAGCCACCTGTCTCCAGTGTCCATAGAAGCCGTAAGAGGGCAGTTAGATTCCCTGGAACCCTGAGCTACAGAGGGCTGAGAGCTGTGGTGCAGGTGCTGAGACATGAACCTTGGTCTCTTGATGGGCAGCAAGAACTCTCAGCCACTAAGGTGTCTCTCCAGCTGTTGCTTCCAGGCTTAAGAGTGCTGGGTTTGTGAAAGAGCATGCATACCCTTTAAGTGAGGGCAAGGCCTCTCTGTGGAAACCAGAAGGTACAGAGACATTACACATATATGGTCACTCAGCCCTGGTCGAGAAAGGCTATTTGATTCACTGGGTAATTTTCCTTGGTGACCAGTTTTAGTTGAGGAAAAAGCTTCCCTTCATTCTGGTAGTAGAGCTAGGTCAGTGTTCCCAGATGCCAGCTAAGGTGACTCTTCTTACTATATACTTGCATTGACATATAACAGTCTCATAACAGTCTGTACAGCCATGATAGCATTTTCTGGATAAACAGACTGAGGCTGAGTGAATAGCCCACCTGCCCAGGCTGTGTGGTTGCACATGCTGGAGCCATGCTCAATGCAGGCAGTGTTGCCCAGGCTCTACTACTACCATGGGATCATGAGGCTCTTCTTTCTCCTGCAACCCTTGCCTTGGTGTCTGGTGGGTTACCTGATCGTTGAGGGTCTGGGCGGTGAGCTGATCAAAAGAAGAGGGATGCAGAGCTGAGTCTCTGGGAAACTAACTGGGCTGGGGTGGAGGGGCCTTTTGTTCCCTGCAGACTGGCTTTGAGGACAATTCGAGAGCCAAATGACATGGCATTGGTACACAGTTCTATGGCAGATAGGCTTTATTGGTTCATACTATGTCCAGTAGGAGAATGTGAATCCACAGTCTCTATCTTAGCTACGACAGCAGTGGACCTGAAGCTGCCTTGCCTCCTGTGGGAAACTGGCTTTGTTGTTTAGACTCCAACCTATGGTGGTGTCTCCCCTCTCTGTGGTTGGCTAACTTCAAAACCAGATGGACTTGAACAGATTTCATGCGTTTATTCATGATTGAGCTTAGAACATATATGGCTGCAGGCAGGTGAGGGTCAGCATGTGTCTTTTAAAGTCAGGCCCACCATGCCGAGCACCAGGGGACCAACTGAGGTTGGACAGCACGGGAAGGGAAGCACAGGCTGCTGTTCTTGACCTTTTACCTAATGCTGTCATTTCCTGTGTTCCCTTGGGGAGCCCTGCCCTTGTCTCAGGAGACCACTTAGGGATGTCTGATTAAACATGAGGCAATAGTGAGTGTACTGGCTTTGGTGCCCTCCTGGAATTCTACTCCACTTAAATGCAAGAACAAAGAAAGGAGAAGTTGGGAGCACTGGGCAAGGTTGAAAAGATGTCAGGATGTGTTTGTAGCAGCATTAAGCTTGCAAAACAGAGAAGCCAAAGCCAGCGATAGGACATTCAAGAAACATGTCTGCCCCTGCAGAGCTTGGGGAATGTAAGGAGCCTGGGAGGAGAGGTCAGAGAAGCACAAACTGTTGGCCTGCTTAGAGCCCTGGCCTCCTGGTCTGCCCCAACCCTGTCCTGGCCCCACCCAGCAGCATCTCTGCTTCCATCAGCAGAATGTGTCCACCCTTGAGAGAAACTTGAGACTGGGGACCCCAAAGTATGTAGCACAGAGAACAGGGACTCACAGGGTCAGATGTTGGAATTTGGACAGCTTCAGACTTCTTCATTTTCTCCTCTTAGAGTGGTGGAGCTGGCTCAGGCCCCAGATAGGGAGGCGGGATTTCTCTGTAGAAGCTAACTAGGGAGATGAAGGACCTGCCAGTGGGACTGCTCAGCCCCTGACCATCCTGCAGAGTAAGACTCTAAATACTGGAAGAAAACTGAACATGAGCAGGAGACCAAACAACTTGTCTGAGGAATCTGAAAACAACCCCCCCCCCCAAAAAAAAACCCTCCAAGCTGAAGTTGTCACTCAGGTGAGAGTTGGCCATGTGACACTGCATTCTTCGGGTAAGAGGAGGCTATTGCTGAAGCAATCAGCATGGTTTTGTCAGGACATGAAAACAAGAACTGTGGTAATAGACATAAAGTCGGTAGAAAAGTGTCCAAAAACACAAAACATGGAGCATGCAAGCAGAAGAGATACAGAGACTGGAGGGTGGCCTCACACTCTGCAGGTGGCCAGGAGCGCCCTGTAAGAGAAAGGGACAGGCAATAAGAACCAGTCAGTGGACTGGGGATGGACTTCAGTTGATAAAATGGTTGCCCAGCACCACAAACCCTGAGTTCAGTCCCCAGCATTCCCAAAACCAGACATAGGTCACATCGCCTGTAACCCCAGTCCTCAAGAGGCAGAGGTGGAAGGATCCAGAATTAAAGTTACCTTCAACTCCATAGTAAGTTTGAGATTACCCTGGTTTACATGAGATACTGTCTCAAAAACAAACCAGATAAATAGATAATTAGTCAGCAAGAAAACACTAAAGGACGCAAGTTTACAACCTAGTAGGACCCACCAGGCCAGGATTGTGACAAATGACAAAGACCCCTATGCTGCCATGGAACCTAATCATAGGGCTAGAGAAAAACAAACCGTTGGAGGGTAAGCCATTAAAAACAAAGACACTGTTAAGACAGGAGGCAGACTCTTCACGGTCAGCAACCTAGAGCAGATGCTCAACACATCCAGTGAGGAGAACCCTGGAGCATGCAGGCTGTCGTCATCAGATCACTCGATGAAGACATTGTTACCCACACTAACGCTGGATTCCAGAGCCCAAATGTGTAGCTTCTGAGATCCCAGCACCTCTGTTGTGTTTTACCTGCTACCCTGCCCAAAGCAGTGTGCATGGCTTCTACACATAGGGAAAGGGAAAAGAGTCCCTTGCAGGGAATAGGAAACAGATGTGTAGGTCACCAGCCCAATTTAGAGAGAGCAGAGAGCTCTGGGAGGAACAGGAGAGAAATTCAGAAGATAACTGTGACAGAGAGAGAGGAGAGAGGCAGAGCGTATACAAACTAGTAGCAGACATGAGACAGTGAGTGAGTGATGGAAGTTAAGGCTGTAATTAGCTACAGGTAAAGAAAGCTTACCACAAATGCTTTGTGGCTCAACTGTGGATAGGTCCTTGTGGCCGTGGTCCTGCAAACACCGGTTGTTGGCTTATACCAAAACTGATCTGATTTTTTTTTTTAATAGAATTGGGAGGAGTCTGAGGTCTAAGAAGAAAACAGCATGTATAGGAAGCAGAATCTCCATACTTTGTCTTAAAATGTTAGTAGGGCCTGGAGAGATGGCTCAGCGGTTAAAGTGTTAGTAGACACAGGGTTTTGTTTTTGTTTTCTTGTCATTCCCTGAAGGTAGAAAAGTAACTGTTCGCATAGCATTTTTTACTGCGTTTTGGTGTTTTAAGTGTTAATGTGTATGGCACATGTATTGGTTTTTGCAAATACTGTGCCATTTTATGTAAGGGTCATCGGTGTCTGTGGGTTTTGATAGCCTTGGTTTCCTGGAAGTATCCTCTGTAGGTGTGAATGGGTGGATAGGGTGGGGCAGGAGACTGCTGTTTGCTGTTTTCTGTAATGGCACCTTTCTCTTTGGACTTCTTATCACCAATATTGTCAGTCTTTTCATGTCAACAGCTTTATACTTCACTTACTTCTTACTGTATTTTCATTTTCAAAAAGTAACTTCTGATGATTTATCATTTATTTTTGGGTTTTTTTGTGACAGGGTTTCATGTTCCCCAGACTGGCTCTGCACTTACTCTTTGACTTTTTTTTCATTTCCTACAGGCCTGTGCCACGAAGCCTGCCTCCTTTGTGTTTCTTTTTTCCTCCTCTTCCTCCTCCTCCTTTTTTGTTTTTTTGGTTAAGGTGAAGGTTTTTACTCAGTTATAGTGACAATTTTGGAATTTTGGTTTCTTTAAAAATACAGAAATATTGTAAGAATGTGCTTTCGTTTTAATCCGAGGTATGGGAATGTGGAGCTTGCTTCAGACTGTCTACAGCAGCTGACTGTGATTTGCCTCATGCTCTAGGTGTGGCTTTGCCAGCTGCAGATAGTTTCTGTGATTGTGGAATTTTGGGAACTTTTCAGAGGGAATATGAGTGCTAGGGCTCTGAGAGGCGGGGAGGGTGGTTTTTAGTCGCTCAAGGGGGTTAGTTGTGCTTTGTTAGTAGTTGAGCTCAAAGAAGGAAAAAAGAAAAGAAATTGGATTAAAGGATACCTGTCTCTCTCCCTTTCCCCTCTATCCTCCTTTCTCTCCTGTCTAGTGATAGAGGATGAAACCAGGGTGCAGGTGGGTGGGGGGTATATAAAGTGTGGGAAAAAGAAGAACCCACAAAGTAGCAAAGACCAGCTACACTCAATGATTTTTAGTTGTTTTTTTTTTTAACATAAACACTGAAAAATTCCCTAAGAGCTGTACTAGCTCCTTTCCATATTTTATTCATCATTGCATCTAAATTCTCACATATAATATGACATAGTCTAGAAATCCTTAAAGCAAAGACTGGCAGCTGTATGAGGAGAAATTGTATTATCATCTCCTTTCGTGGTAGATTTCTGTACCCACCAGAGCGCATAGCAAATCAAACACAAACCACAGGGGCGTAGGTTTGGTGAGTGTGGTAGGCAGGGTTAGTGAGTGGCCTTCCCATGCACTATTAAGGTTCTTTTTTGTTCTTGATTTTTTTAAATGTACATTGGTATTTTTGCCTGCATGTCAATATGTGTATGGGTGTCAGATTTCCTGGAACTGGAGCTATAGACAGTTGTGAGCTGTCGTGTGGGTCCTGGAAATTGAACCCAGGTCCTCTAAAGGAACAGCCAGTGCTCTTAACCACTTAGCCATCTCTCCACCCCCAACTTCTCAGGCATTTATTTACTGATTTCTGAGACAAGATCTCTCTTGGTCCTTCTTTAAGCTTCTGAGTGCCGGGATTACAGGGATGTGACGTACGCCACCCCTGTTTATGCAGTGCTGGGCATCAGGCCCAGGGCTTCCTGTGAGCAAGGCAAACACTCAGTCAGTTCACTATCCCCAGCGCTTCTGTCCCGTTGATTTACTCTCCACGCTTTGGACCCTGGACCTGAAGAGTCACAGCGTCTGTCTACTGTGCACAGCTCTGTGTTCGTGTCTCAGGCATTGTTTTCCTCTGCTCTCAGTTCTCTCTTTGAAGGCTCTGCATACCTGCCTTAAACCATCTTGTGGAGTTAAAGCCACATCTCTGCCTTCTCGCTCCTATTTCTAGGTCTTTCCCACCTGTCCATCTCAGGGGTCTCTGCTTTAAGAGATTACCTTTTCTTTTTCTTTTTAAAAAGATTTATGTATTTACTTATTTATTATTATGTATACAATATTTTGCCTGCATGTACACCTGCAGACCAGAAGAGAGCATCTGCTCATATTACAGATGGTTGTGAGCCACCATGTGGTTGCTGGGAATTGAACTCAGGACCTCTAGAAGAGCAGTCAGTGCTCTTAACCGCTGAGCCATCTCTCCAGCCTGATTACTTTTTCAATAGAGTCATGTTTTTAAGTTGTATCGATGTATCTTAGTCTTATAAAAGTTTTCTTTGCTTACTTTTCTCATTTGTTTGCTATTTCTCAGTTATCTTAGCCTTTCTCCCAAACTCTTCATTCTTTACTTGGTTATGTCTGCCCTCTCCAGTCCAGTTCACCCTTAGCTTGTGTTGTGATCTTGGAATTCCAGTCTTTCTGGTTTTAATGCCACAGGATAACCTAGTGGTTGCTTTGCTGCTAAGCTTTCTGGGTTGTGGTGGGTAACTGCTTTGGGTTCGGTTGCTTTGATGATGTGCTTAGCAAGGGTTCCTCCCCTTGTCCTGCTCCATTGTGTTTTCCCTGTGGACCGGTAGTGTGTGTGTGTGTGTGTGTGTGTGTGTGTGTGTGTGTGTGTGTGTGTGTGTGTGTGTGTGTTTTCTTCCTCCTCCACCTCCTCTTCTTCAGAGTTGAGGTTTCATTTTTCACTAGGATGTGAAGGGTTTTGTTGTTTTGTTTTAGCTTCAATGGTATATATTTGTGTCACATACCTGCACTGGGGCTTCAGTTCCTTATGGGAGTCATTTTATATCATATCATTTTATATGCCTTTCCTCTCTAAAACCTTGGAAGAGGGCAGTGAGTTGGTGTAGCAGGTAAAGGTGCTTGCTACCAAGCCTGCCCACCTGAGTTCAGTCCCGGGAAGGAGAGAACCAGCTCCCACAAGTTGTCCTCTGAGCCTCACTTGTACGCCCTGGTCTGAGCACACCTGCACACACAATAAAGAAATAAGCATGAGAGTAAATGAATCATAGACCGCTGTAGCTTCTATTTTCCTGGGTCGCGGACCCCACAGGAATCTTGACACAAACCAGGACTTACTGACTGGCTCAGAACCTGGGCCCTATGTAAACTTCAGTCTCTATTATGCCAGTACCTGGGCCCAGTGTAGAGTGGATCCACGTCTCCCTCACAGATTCCATGTAAACTTGAATCTGTGTTGCTCTGTGCCTGGGTCCAGAGTAGACTCAAGTCTGTCTCTTAGTCCCAAGCTTTGTGATGACCTGTGAGGCCCTAGGGCCTCTGATTTCACTCTTGCTGTGTCCTTTGCTTTGGTTTTAAGTTCCCTTTGTGTGATTGGTAGAGTCTTGTTTGCTTTAATACTGTTCAACCTGTATTTTCAGTGTGTGTGTGTGTGTGTGTGTGTGTGTGTGTGTGTGTGTGTGTGTGTGTTCTGTTTTGCTTCCCTTCCCATTCATTTTCAGCTAGTGGACTCCTGTAAGCTTGTTTTACTAGGTGCCAGATCACATTAGCTTTTCCTCACAGGCTTGCTCCTTGGGGCCTCCCACCTACCATAGAATCTCTAATGCTGGACAAATCATAGATAATGGCTACTTAGCTTGATACCGGTGCTGAATCAACTCACATTTGCAGAGGGAGGAACCAGCTCTAGGCACAGTGGTGCCTCTGTCATGTGCATTCTTAGTCACCCACTTTCCCTGTCACTTCCTCTTCCTGTCATCTGATACCCTATGACCCAGCCACATTTGCTCACTTCCTCCTAGGTGACATCCTGCCTCCTTGCCTTTTCCTGGGTGGTCTTGGAGGCTTTCTCTCAGCTGTAAATAAGCAAAGCCATTTTGCTTTCTTGTAGGGTTTATAAAGAAATGTTTAGTCAGGCGGTGGTAAAGCACACCTTTAATCCCAGCGCTTGGAAGGCAGAGGCAGGCTGATCTCTTAAATTGAGGCCATGCTGGTCTACAGAGAGTTCCAGGACAGCCAGGGCTACACAGAGAAACCATGTCTCGAGGGGAGGATGAAGAAAAGAAAGAAAGAAAAAAATGTTTGCTTTAAGTGCTTTATGAAGTTGTCCTCTGTAGGTGCTTCCGTCTTAGTGTGTCACACACTGTGGGAAAGTTAGAAAATACAGACAGCCAAGGAAGTGAGTCAAAGCTGCGATAGTTTCAGTGAGTAAAACCGTGAGCTGCACCAGCATGTGAGCATGTGCCCTTCTGCACTCACAGCCTGCCTCACAGTGACATCATGCCCTGCCTGCTCTCATTTCCAAGCATTGCTTCAGGAAGCGGGATGCGACCCACGTGGCAAAGTTCTGGAAGCCCTGTTACTGCATAAAAAGGGACATGGTGGCACTTGAAGGTAGAGACAGAAGGATCAGAAGTCGAGGTCGGTCTGTGCCACACAACAGTCGTTAGTACATAAACAAACACATCGGCTGTTTGCTTGAAAGTTCAAAATCTGAAGCACCATAAATTTCTAAAATTACAGTCTACCATGATGCGGAGCTGTCTGGTCCTGAGTGTGTCAGATGAGGGAAGCACAGTCTGAAGCTGTGTGTATGTGGTGGAGCCATTTTGCTTTCAGAGCAATGAAAATAGCTCATGTCCTGTGCAGAGGGCACACTCAACAAACACAGTAGAGACCTGCCGCAGTGAAGCAGGTGCTGAGCCGGCAGGAGCTCATCCTCCTACTGTGTCATCACCGGCCCTTCTCCTCTTACAGAGCATCTCTTGGGTCACCTGGAGCAAACCAAAAGCCTTCCTACAGGTGGCCAGCAGCATGAGGCGGCTTCTGAGAAGGAGCCTGATGCACCCAGGATGGAGCCTCCCACAGCAGCTGAGAGCAAAAGCATCCAGAGTGTCATGGTCACCAAAGAGCCTAAGAAAAAGCCTCGAAGGGGAAGGAAACCCAAAGTGCCCAGAGCTGAGCAGCCCCTGGTCATCATCAAAGACAAGGAGCCTGCAGGTGAGTGCTGGGGCGGGTGCTATGTTCCTCATCACCTCTTAGTTTCCTGGGTGACCATCCTGGCAGGGGGCGCTGGTGAGGTAGGAGCGTATGTCGTCTCCAGTCCGTCAATCAGCTGTTAAAGTATGATTATCATGCAGAATCTTTTACACTAAAGGACTCCTGGATAGCCATTGTCTCCGCAGGACTGGAGCCCTTAGTCTGGCTTCTTAAATCTTATTTATTGAATTTTGCTTTGTTTTGTTTTCTGACAGTCTTGCTGTAGTTGGCCTTAAGCTTAGCATGTAACCCAGGCTGACTTTAAACTCTACCCACTCAGCCTTTTGAGGAGCTGGGATGGCACAGCCTTGCCATGGTGCCTGGCTGGTGTTTGTGTGTTGCACTGCCTCTGGTGTGAGTCTTGGCCATGTCATGGCTGTCAGTCACAGCTCTTCTGTTTGCCCAGCATCACCTAGTCCCATCATGTGATTCTCAGTATTTGTTGCCCACTGCTTATGGGCGGACATGTTGCTGGTCATGGCCCTCTTCTTTTTAAACATGTATGTTTGTATGTGTGTATGTATGTATGTATGTGCCAAACAGACCATGGCATATACAAAAGCCAGAAGATAACTTTGTTCTCTTTCAGCTCTATGAGGGCAAGGCCAGGCTTGCACAGTAGATATCTTTACCACTTTAAAATTTAGTCTAATAAAATTCAAAGTCTTTGTAAAATTCCAAAATCAATCTCTCTCCTCTCTCTCTTCTCTCTCTCTCTCTCTCTCTCTCTCTCTCTCTCTCTCTCTCTCTCTCTCTCATATCAGTCTCTGAGCTGTGGAAGCCTGTAAAATAAAATTTAAGTTAAATACTTTCTTCACCAGTGGCTCCCCTGGCCTCTCTCAGTGCCAAGCCTCAGCTGTTCTTCATGCGTCCTTCATGCCTTCAAAACCAGTGCCACCTGGGTGACTCCTTAGACTACCCAGCTGACAACAACCTTGACTGTCTCTGAAACACGGCTTCTGTATGCTGACTCTGAACACTTCCCAGAAGATTTCACCTCAGTGACGATGGTCTTTTTTTAATCACCACTGATTTCTTTGCTTCAGCTGACCACCATCAATTGTCGTAGTAAAGCAGAGGTTTTCACTTCAGTGGTTCTGGTCCCTTGTTAGCTACAGCTGATTCTTGAACTGTGGATTTTCATCACAAAATAATAACCCTAATAAAGTCTTTAAGGGCCTCTCCAGCTTCTCTCTGGAACACCACAAGCTTCTGCTGTCTATCCTCCTCTCAGCATCGTTATCCGCTGAGCTCCCACAGAAAAGCTCACCAACCTTTGAATATTCCTCAGTGGCTTTCTAGCCCCAAGTTCCAGAGTCCTTCCAAAGTCGTTCCAAAGTCCTCCCCAAAACAGCGTGGTCAGGTCTGTCACAGAAATAACCCATGATCCTGGTATCAGTTTCTGTCCTAGTTAGGGTCACTATTGCTGTGATGAAACACCGTGACCAAAACAAACTGGGGGGTAAAGGGTTTATTTGGCTCACACTTCCATATCGTTGTCCATCATTGACTGAAGTCACGGCAAGAGCCGGAGGAGGAGCTGATGCAGGGCTGTGGAGACCGCTTACTGGCTTGCTCAGCCTGCTTTCTTACAGAACCCAGGTCCGCCCGCTCAGGGATGCCACCACCACAATCACTAATTAAGAAAATAACCTACAGCTGGATCTTATGGAGGCATTTTCTCAATTGAGGGTCCCCTCCCTTCAGATGACTCTAGTGTGTGCCAAGTTGACATAAAACAAGCCAGCACACCACTTGAGCCATCTCACCGGCCTGGGCTGCTTCTTTGGTTATGCTGAACCCTCAGCTAAATTTGCAGGGATTCACTCTGTTGCTTGTACATGTCCCTGGAAAACCACTGTCCTCGTACAGCCCCTTTCCTGCTGCCTGGCTCTCTCTCTAATGCTCGGTCCACCTCACACGGGCCTCTCTGATGCTCCGTCCACCTCACATGGGACAAGGTGTCTTACCCCTGCTGCCTGTGCAACCGGCACTGATGCTCTTTATTACCTTTGCCATTGGGGAAATGAGAAGCAGCTTTGAAATTGAAAAGAGACTAGAAGAGCAGCTTTCAAGGAACACTCCCGCCTTCCCTGTTTCCTCCTCTCTTTGGCTATTGCCTGTTCTCTGAACCATTCGGACGCATCTGTACATGAGCAGGAGTGGTTTGAGCTCCCAGTGGGATTTCCTTGCCTCTGTAGACAGGAAGGAACAGAAGGAACTACTTCCTGGCTGTCACTTGCAATTGGTAACAGTAGGTGAAGCCAGTGGCTCCAGAGAGGCATCTCCTGGCCACTGGTGGGAGCAGATACAGAGACCCACAGCCAAACGTTAGGTGGAGAGGAAGCTCAAATTGGAGCTCTCCATGGGTCCCTCTCCATGGAGCTTGGGGAACACCGCAAAGGGGGGAGAAGAATTGTAGGAGCCAGAGGGGCCCAGGACACAAGGAGAACACAACCCACAGACCCAGCTAAGCAGGCCTCATAGGGGCTCACAGAGACTGAGGCAGAGAACTCCCTGCACCTGCACGGGTCTGCGCTGGGTCCCCTGCATATCTGTTATGACTGTTAGTTTGGTGTTTTTAGAACTAACAGTGGGAGTGGGGTTGTCTCTGACTCTTTGCCTGCTCTTGGGATCCTCTTCCTCCTCCTAGGTTGCCTCACCCAGCCTTGACATGAGGGTTGTGCCTAGTCATATTGTACCTTGTTTTGCTATGTTCCTTTGCTATGCTTGGGAGGAGAAGGCATGGGAGGGGGCTGGAAGGAGTGAAGGGAGGGAAAACTGGTCAGAGTGCAGTGGGGAAAAAAAAAAAAGAAAAAGAAATAAATAAACCAGTGGCTCAGGGTCTGGGGTGTGACTCAGCTTGTTGTCTGCCTGGTATGCACAGAGCACAGGGTCTGTGCCCAGCACCATAGACACTGAGCACGGTGCACATGCCGAGAATTCAGATGTCCAGGGTTATCCTTGACTACATTATAAGTTCAAGGCTAGCCCTGGCTACATGAGACCCTATTTCAAAAAATAGAAGGACAATGATTGAAAGTTTCTTCTGTGTAATCTCCATGTTTAATGTTATCCCATTTCGGATGTGGCTCTAAATAGAACGTTTACTCACCTTTGAACATCCTCAAGATGACTGGTCATACATGTAAATCTCTGTCAGAGTTCATTTAATAAGCTACAAGATCTCACTGTATATCCGTCTGCTGTTTACCAGGACTGTCCTGGGTAGAGTCAGGAGAGGCTGAAATAATGTGATGCTTGGGCTTTTCAAGACATGAAGTGCAACTTTGGTTTGGACTAAAAACGTACTTTATATACAAATAAATGTTTAAATACTAAAGTGTTTTGCTTTTATCCCTGTTGCATCCACACTCAGGATGTGCCCCCAGGGGCAGTGCTTCTCCTGGGGTTGTTACAATCTGTCCCTTATACTGGTGATGACTCTTTGGTCACACCCTTTTGCACAGAGCACGTGGCAGAGATCATTACCGAGATCCCCCCAGATGAGCCTGTGAGTGCGACGCCAGATGAACGGATAATGGAGCTAGTCTTGGGGAAGCTTGCCACCCCCACAAATGAAGTCAGCTCAGTGCCAAAGTAAGTCCTGACTGTACATGGCTGGTGCTTGGGGAGGGAGCACAGGGAACAGCTAATTGGTGCTGGAGGGAAGGTGCCTCCCACCTCTGACCCCACAGCAGGCTTCATCTCTTCTGGCCAGAAGTGTGTGTTCTGAGCCCCAGGAGTTCCATAGTGTCATAGTTCACTCACTGTGAAAACTTTTTTCCCTTAAAACACATGACAGAATATTCACTGTCACAACTCTTTAAGGACACAGTTCAGACACAACTGTGGCTGTCCATCCCCCAAGCCTTTTATCTACCCAAACTGAAAATGTCCTCAGCACCCACCATTTCTAGCCTATGTCCCCCATGACAGCAGAGACACAGTGTTTGCTTTCTATGAATGGCTTATTTTACTCAGCACATGCTCTTCTGTGTCACAGTGTGTGTGTGAATGTCCTCTGTAAGGCTCGTGTTACACTGATGCATGTGCGTGCTCTGTCTGCTCTCCCATGGAGGCTCCTGGGGGCTTTGCCCCCAGCTGTGTGAGCGGTCCTGCTATGGCTCTGCAGTTGCCTGTATCTGGATTTTAGTCAGTTTCACGCCTTGCTCTGCTTTCTTTATTGTGAGCGAGGGAAAGAAGTGTTTATACCGCAGTTATGATTCCCTGGTGAGTTTTCGCCCTGAAGTTGACTCAGCTGCTGGTGTTTTCTATGCCCTTTGGAGTTGACAGAATCCACCTGGTGAGCCTGTGAAAATGTGGATGTGTTTATTATTTCTTTCCTTTCTTACTGCCCAGAGGATTTCAAGCCCTTACCAGAAAAAGCACGCTTAACAGGATGAAGCAGCATTTAGAAGTCAGGTTCAGAGTCATCATAAAGCGGAATAGAGCTGAGGCCAAGTCAGGGCAGGGACCGCAGTCAGGGCTGCTATGCTTGGAACACAGGTAGAGCTCAGGCCTGCTGGTGGCCAGTGCTGAAGCCAGCGTGAAGGTGCTCAGAGTGTCTGTGCCACCTGGGACTGGGTGGCTCCAAGTTCTGCCGTTCTTCTCCTCCTCACTGACCAAGTATAGCTGGGAAATGTGGCTGAGAAACTTCTGAGATGACTGTGATCAGAAACCTTCACTCCGAGGACCCAGCCCCCGCCTCTCCTTGACCAGCTGTTCCTCTCTTGGGCAGGTTCACGCATCATCCAAGCAGCACCATTGCCCTCAAGAGGGGCTTGGTTCTGTCCAGCAGACATGGCGTCCGGCGGAAGCTCGTCCGGCAGCTGGGTGAGCATAAACGAATCCATCAGTGTGGCACCTGCAGCAAGGTCTTCCAGAACAGCAGCAACCTGAGCCGGCACGTGCGCTCGCACGGTGAGTGCGCGCACGGTGAGTGCCTGCCCAGCCCAAGGGGCAGGGCCAGGAAAATGTGTATCCATCGCTGGGTCCTTGCTGCAGAGCTGCTGCAAGGGGTGGCCCTGTGGCTGCCTGTCGCCTCCAGCACAGGGGCACCCCACCCAGACAGAAGCTTCATGTTTCAGAGATGGGTGCACCTCTCTGAGAAAGGCCAAAGCAGTGAATCTGCCTTCTGTTGGCTCGTTCCTCAGGTGACAAGCTGTTTAAATGTGAAGAATGTTCAAAACTGTTCAGCCGAAAGGAAAGTTTAAAGCAACATGTCTCCTATAAGCACAGCCGAAATGAGGTGAGTGGGCACTCAGACATCTGACTAAGCAACTGTTTTCTAGAGGACCCACAGTAGGGGAGCTCTCAGTTCCAGAGGGAGGTTCCTCTGCCCCACCCCATGCATTCTGAGCCCAGCTTAGCAGTGCTCACAGAAACAGTAAAGACAACATGGGAGAACATAGGTAACTGGCATTTGGGGTGCACTTACCTGAGTGTGGGGTTCTCTTTCTCACACAGTTGGACAGCAAGAGTATTCCTACTAGATCAGGAGAGGAAAACTGTGGGATAGCCAGCCCTAGAAGTTACTAGAACAGCACACACCAGGGGGGCACCTGTGATGAACTCATGTAATCTTCCTTGCTGACCGTGTGCCCTTTGAGCAGGTGGACAGTGAGTACCACTATCGCTGTGGCAGCTGTGGGAAGACCTTCCGAATGGAGAGTGCGCTGGAGTTCCACAACTGCAGGACAGGTGAGGCCCCTGCCCCAGCCACCTGCTGGAGTTCCACAACTGTAGGACAGGTGAGGCCCCTGCCCCCGCTACCTGCTGGAGTTCCACAACTGTAGGACAGGTGAGGCCCCTACCCCAGCCACCTGCTGGAGTTCCACAACTGTAGGACAGGTGAGGCCCCTGCCCCAGCCACCTGCTGGAGTTCCACAACTGCAGGGCAGGTGAGGCCCCTGCCCCAGCCACCTGCCCACCGTGTCAGGAGAAAGGCCCCACTGGGCTGCATCTCCCTGGTCCTCTTACATCAAGGAATGGAGGGAATATTCAGAACTGTTCAACCAGTGGCGAAATCTAAAGCAACATCCCCTAAGTGAGGAAAGGATGGGTTGTCTCATGTCCGTTCTTAATTCTCAGACCCTGTGTCTGAGGCCACCATGATGCAGGACCCTCATCCTTGTTGATAGGGTGAGCAGCAATGCGGAGTTTGTTCTAGAAGTGTGTGAGAGAAAAAATGCAAAGACTTGAGACGGGAAAGGCCACCTGGCTTGTGGGAGCTTTCCTCCCACCATCAGCTCCCTGCACCTGTGTCCCCTGCTGCCACCCAGACATAGGTTTTGTTGCCACTTGGCCCAGGTTGTTGCATCCTGAGCCTGCTTCCATCTGCTGCTCTCCAGAAGGGAAGTGGAAGCCATCTTTGTATGAGGTCAAAAGCTGCTGTGCTCTGAGCTGCACATGCTCGGAGGACAGCTGTGGTTGTGGGGCCTGGGTGCGCTCAGACACTGTCTCTTGGGCCAGTGTAAGTAAACTGTGGAATCTGTGCAGGCAGAAAGTAGGCCAAGGAGTGGCGGCTCGCTGAGGCCTGCATGGCCTGTGCTCTAGAGAGGGAGCCCCGAGTTCGCCAGTTGCTAGGATTTGGCAGAGGAAGGGGGGGTGGGGTGGGAGGAAGCAGAGGCAGAGGCATTACCTTAGAGGCCTACTGTTTTTTTAGGGGATGGTCTTCTACTTTGGCTCTGCTGTTCACCCCGAGCCCGGTCAGGGATGATTTACCGCACGTTGTGTGTTTGTTTGCTCTCTGGACAGATGACAAGACGTTCCAATGTGAGATGTGTTTCAGATTCTTCTCCACCAACAGCAACCTCTCTAAGCACAAGAAGAAGCACGGTGACAAGAAGTTTGCCTGTGAGGTCTGCAGTAAGATGTTCTACCGCAAGGATGTCATGCTGGACCACCAGAGGCGGCACTTGGACGGTGAGGCTGGGGCCTGAGATGCCTGCTTTCTGACCTGGGCCCTGGGGGTCTTGGGATGCTGTTAACACTGTTGTGATCAGAGAGAAGTGCTGGGAAGAATGAGGAACAAAGAAGCACAGATAGACTGCTGCCAGAGTCTTCAGAGAATGGTTTTGGTATGACGAGGTGTAAGAAAGGTCAGTACGGCGTCCTACGTGCAGCAGGTTCAGCCATGTGAAAGGAGTGGAGTGTGCCGGTGGGTCCTGTGGGTGGTGGCCATCAGCCTGCACAGTAGGTTCTGTGACATCAGAGAATAATCCAGCAGAGTCGGCTCTCTCCACACATGAGAGGCAGCAGCAAGAAAAGTGGAACAGGTTAAAAACAGCACTCTGACTAAGGCTGTCCTTATTTCCCTGCTAAGAGTCACAACCTTTGTCAGTAGCACTCACTGACATAAACACTATTTACAGAACAGTTAGGGCTGCGTAGAATGCATGACTATCAGGTACATGCACATAAGTTTGTGAAAACAAGACCAGGTCACATCCCTAGTCAGTTCCTGCTCTTTGCTCCCTCCTTCCCCACCTCGGTTCCCATCAGTTCATAGACCTACAGCACGGTCCCATGAGATTCTTAGGTCCCATGTGGTCCAGGCCCCACTCAGCCTCAAAGAACCATGGGCAAGTCACTATGCCTTAGTTTTCCTGCTTGTACAGTGGAGGTAATAATTGTTTTCAGAACTGAGGATACTGTGGACCCTGCTGTTTTCTGTGAGGAACCTAGCTGTACTAGATCCACCACTCACATGTGACCCACACCACTACACCACTGCTGTGGGCAGCAGCTCACTGCTCTGGAAGCTGAGAATGCCCCTAGCTTCAGATCCACTGTGCTGTGCCTCACAGACCTGGGCCCCGAGTCAGCCTGTTCCCTGATGCCCATGTCGCCAGCTCTGTGGCCATGTCAGATCATGTAGAAATGCCCACAAAGGACACCTGGTTTCTCTCCTTTGGTTAGAGATTGCCTGTTTCACATGAAGTTGGTTGGTTGGTTGGTTGGTTGGTTGGTTAGTTAGGTTAGTTGGTTGGCTGGCTAGTTAGTTAGTTAGTTGGAGTCCTGTTGTGTTGCTCAAGATAGCCCTGAACCCATGGGCTCAAGCAGTGCCCCACCAGCCTCTTGTATATCTAGTACCACAGTATCTTCGGCATAGTCCCCAGGAAGTGCTGGGATCGGACCTGTGCTGTGTAGCCTCATATTTCCCATCTGGTTGGGATTTCAGGTGTGCGGCGGGTGAAGAGAGAAGATTTGGAGGCCAGTGGGGAAAGCCTGGTTCGTTACAAGAAGGAACCTTCTGGATGCCCAGTATGTGGCAAGGTAATGTTCTGCAGTCACTGTTGGTGTTGGAAGCCAAGTCCTCACTCTCCTAAGCGCAAGCTCAGAGCTGCAAACAGGGAGCATTACCCAGGAAACTTGTAAGTATGTCCAGCCCACAGCCTGCAGGTCCCTTGTACCCCCAGATAGCTGTGAATGCAATCTGACATAAAATCACACGTTTAAGACATAGCACATGTCCTGGTTAGGTTTCTGTTGCTGTGGTAAACCATGACCAAAAGCAACTTAAAGGGGAAAGAGTTGCTTATAGTCTATCATGAAGGGACCGGAGGCAGGAAGCCATGGAGGAGTGCTGCTTACTAGCTTGCTCTCCATGGTTTGTTCAGCTTGGTTTCTTATAGCACCAGGACCACTAACCTAGGGGTGGCAGCGCCCACAGTGAGCTGGAGCCTCTCGTCAGTAATTATCAAGAAAATACGCCCACAACTTGCCTGCAGGTCAATCTAATGGAGGTGCTTTTCTCAACCAATGTTTCCTCTTCCTAGATGTCTCTAGCTTGTGTCAAATTGACCAGAAAACCAGTCGCCACAATGAGGTTTATTTTTTGGCTTTCAGTTCTACTGTGCAATTCTTAAGTGTTAACTTTGTTCTTTCTTTCTTTTTAAGATGTATTTATTATTTATGCAGCATAATGTCTACATGTGAGCACCAGATCTCATTATAGATGGTTATAAGCTACCATATAGTTTCTGGGAATTGAACTCAGGACCCTTTTAAAAAAAAAAAAACCAGCCAGTGCTCTTAACCTCTAAGCCATTTCTTCAACTCCCTTTAGTGTTAACTCTGTAAACAACACCATGTTTCAGCATCAAGAGGTTATAAATGCACCTCCTAGGGCAACTGAAGTATCCCTCGGGTTATAAATTTGGCATTTTGGTCTCTGCCACCTGGGATGTGTTTCCAATGAATCTGCTGAGAAATGTTGGGTTTTGTTCTGTCTTTTGGTCCCATCTGACACTGTGGGACATGTTGTCCTCATGAGTGTCTGGACTTTGGCTTCGTATCCACACTGAAGAGCTGAGATGCCCTGGGGCTTCATGCTGTCTGTGCCAGCCATCCCTGCTCAGTGGCCAGGTAGTATTTTCTAAGTTAGGGATAGCCCACCCCACGGTGATCAAGATAGTACGCATTCTTGTCTGGGAAGCCTATGCTGTTGTGCAGGTGCCTCCACATGAGCTGCCCTGGCCTTGGCTCTTGTCTACTGTGTAGGCATCTGGGGCTCCTAGCCCCTGTCCTGGCTGCCACACATACATTGTCCCATTTTTCACACATGAGCACCTGTTCTCAACTGGAAATGTGACTGCTTGTTTGTTAGACTCAACTCTGACAACTCAGGTAACTGGAGGTACAACTGTGTCCCCAGAGGAATAGAAGTTATGTCCTTTACTGCACAGAGCCCATACTGGAGGTCACACTTTCTAGAAAGGGCTCTCTGTGCAAGTGCACACTAGGGATGGAAGTTCTTGAGAGACTCTTTTACATGTGACTCAGGCAGCCTCCAGTGTTGCTTAGAGGAGGAGCCACTGCTGAGCCTGTCACAGCCACACAAAAGAGCTATTGGCATAGGGTAACATTGGCACCTGGGCACCGCCACACTGGGGAACCCAGTGCCTCGTGGCTGTCCTCTCTTGATGGTGAGCACATAGACGCACTGTCAGATCCAATGATGCTTTCTAGAGGAAATGAGAAACTGTGCTTTCATATTTCCTGGCTTCTTTCAACCCACAGAGCAAGCCAAAGCCTGTGTGCCATGTGTCAGCACAGTAGTAGAGCCATGTGGGACCTCTGAACTTAAACTGTGGGTTTGGGAGCCAGGTGGTGCAGGAACATGGAGGTGGAGCCCATGGCAGTGGATAAGTAGGCTCTGGGACACTTCATCTGAGGAAAGCCCTGCCATCGGATGCTCTGTGACCAGTGGGTCTCCTGGGACCCTTGGTGATGGTTGCATATCTGCCTTTTAGACCACACGTTCCAGCCCCAGCTCAGGCTTGGCTGTTAAGTGGCTCCCAGAGGACTAATGTGGATACATGAGTGAATCTGCATCCATTTCTCTAGGCTGGAAAGAGAAAGCAACATGAAACAGTACTCAAACTGGGTTGAGCTTTGGTATCTGCTTTGAGAAAATTGCAGGTATATCTGCATGGCTCCTCAGTGGGCCAGTGAGCTGTTTAACACAGCACAAGCACTCTGGGCGCTCCCATTGCAACAGAGACTGGAAACAGCATGTCCTCTCTTGTGATGTGAGTAGATGTCTAAACCACCATAAGTCTAGAGCTTGCCAGGTCTTCTTGCCTGGCTTGTCCTGTGGGCCGTAGGGATCAGCTCATGCGCATGTCTAATAACCCAGCCCTCACTGCACTGCTCCCTGTTCCCAGGTGTTCTCTTGCCGGAGCAACATGAACAAGCACCTGCTGACCCACGGTGACAAGAAGTACACCTGCGAGATCTGTGGGCGCAAGTTCTTCCGAGTGGACGTACTCAGGGACCACATCCACGTCCACTTCAAGGTGCAGGTCCCATGCAGGTGGTACCCAGGGATCTGGCCCACCCTAGGGAAGTGTCTGTGTTAGCTTTTATGCTCCAACAAAGCACACAGATGAGGCACTCACCAGTAACGGACTATATTTCACAGTTCTGAAGCGGGAGGCTCAAGATGAAGGTGCTAGAAAGTTACTCTCTGTTGAAGGCGTCCTCATTCACCCATCACCTTTGCTGTATCCTTATGTGGTGGAGGGACGAGACTGTTTCTGAGGTCTACCTTTTTTTTTTTTTAAAGATTTATTTATTTACACATATGAACATTCTATTTGCATGTATGCCTATGTTTGACAGAAGAGGGCATCAGATCCTATGATACAGATGGTTGTGAGCCACCATGTGGTTGCTGGGAGTTGAACTTAGGACCTCTGGAAGAGCAGCCAATACTCTTAACCACTGAGCCATCTCTCCAGCCCTGAGGTCTACCTATTAAAGGCTCTAATCCTACTCATGAGTGTCAGACCTTACCATTCCCCAAAGGGCATGCTTTGTCACACTGTGTGAAGTTTTAACACATGGGCACTGGAGTTGAGATTGCTGTCATGTTCTTCCATAGTTGTCAGCATGGCCACCGGCAGGCTTTTCATACAGACTTCCACTGTCGCACCTGGTTGTCCAGCTGTATGACCTGAACAGGGATTCTCCCTCTGTGGGGCCTGACAAATTACTCTTACCTGGATGTAAGGGGGGTGGTAAGCCGCTGCCTATCAGACTTCAGGGAAAAGAAGAGGGGGCAGGAGCCCCAGGGTGGAAAGAGCCGAGTGTGAGGACAGGTGGGGGAAGCACCTGTCTGAGTCAAAGGCTCAGTGGAAAATAGAGCCGCATCCAGGCGGTGCTGCGGCCATCTGGGGTCCTCTAGGACTTTGCCTGGGCATAGGTGGCATTTTGTGGACAGGTGACCCCGAGAGCTGGTGAATGCCTGTACCATAGGATCCCAGACCCAGTACCATCCCAGGGGTCATAGGTATAGCTCACTAGGCAAACAGCTGATTCCCTAAAAGTCCTGACCAGAGCAGCAGTGCCCTGCGTTAGAGGCTGGGTTTGTGACTCTTCTGCAGGATATTGCACTAATGGATGACCACCAGCGGGAGGAGTTCATCGGCAAGATTGGGATCTCCTCAGAGGAGAACGATGACAACTCTGATGAGAGCGCAGACTCTGAGCCACACAAGTACAGCTGCAAGAGGTGCCAGGTACTCACACCCTGCCGCTGAGCACAAGGGGATGAGGAGTTGGTGATTGTGGAGCTTTGGAGAACTCTTGCACTGTTTGGTCCATTTCCTCCACTAAAGAAGATTGTCCCGTATCACCTGGGCTTAAGGATGGTACCCGTGGGCCTCACACCCATCAGAACCCACTGTGGCTTGTCATGTACATAAGCAGGACTGCTGACTGGGGTGGGACCAGTGTCCTGGGAACTGGCCTAAGTAGCCTCACTGGCCATAGACTGGGGAAGCCCTGTCCTGTCCCTCTCTTGGCCCAACTAGCCTGAAACTGGTCCATGCCACACAAGGTGGGTTGCGTGCTTACAGGGAGGACAACTGATTTCTAAGTAGCCCGGGACCCGGTTTCCTCAGCCTCACCTGCTGAGCAGCAAGCTCCTGTGCATAGCCACCACCCTGCCCTGGCACGAGTAACTAACCCTCCCCAGGGGGTCTAGCTGATACAAATGTAGCAGAGATGCCCAGGGATGGCAGTGGTCAGCATCCAGCCCTGCGTCCTTACAGCTCACCTTTGGCCGTGGGAAGGAGTACTTGAAGCACATCATGGAGATACACAAGGAGAAGGGCCACGGCTGTAGCATCTGTCACCGGCGCTTCGCACTCAAGGCCACCTACCATGCCCACATGGTCATCCACCGAGAGAACTTGCCTGACCCCAATGTACAGAAGTAAGAGTCCAGGGCCCCGGGCAGGAGGGGGACTCTGCAAAGCCACAGTGCTTCTGAGCAAACCACAATCACTGGGCCATCTTATGCTAGATATTTGGGGCACCTGTCCTTCCTAATCTTTCTCCCTACAGGGTTCTAACAGTAAAGTATGTTGGCCTACTTGACAAGCCAGCACAACCTTTCCACCATAGCTAGGTTTCATCCATGCTGCCACAGGTCAAAAGTCAGTCTGGGGCTGTGTGGTGAGCAACGGGGTGCCTGAGTTCAGCTCCCAGGGTCTGTGACCAAGTACCTCACACTTTAGAGTCCTGTGGCCCAGGGTCCCAAATCAGGTATCTCAGGGTTGGCTTCTCCTAAACTCTCCTTGAGTAGCACCTGGCGTCTTCTCTGTGTCCTCACAGGCTTGGCCTTCTGTGCGTTCCTGTCTCCTATCTTCTCTTCTTAAGGACTAGAGCCACCATGGTGACCCCATTTTAATCTGCTCTATAAATGCCAGTCTCCACATATAACCACATTCTGGGCTAGGACGTCAACTATTTGAGGGACACAATTCAGTCCATTACATAATACCCTTTTGCCTCACCTCCATTGATAAAGGAGCCCCCCACAGCTGGACTGACCTTCACCGCTAAGGAGACCTTCCAGCAGATGAGGCTCTCACAGTGGATGAGCCCCTCAGGTGATAAGCCTCTAAGGATGTGTAGCTCCTGAGGTCTCTCTCTCTACTTTCAGGTACATTCATCCCTGTGAGATCTGTGGACGGATCTTCAACAGCATTGGAAACTTGGAGCGCCACAAACTCATCCACACAGGTAACATGCTCCTGCCATGGTGTTTGGTGCCAGCTCACCTGCCCCGGCCGCAGAATTCCTCCGTCACTTACCCTGGCTCCGTGCACAGACAGCCACACCTTGGCTCCCTCACACCGCATCCCCATTTCTCCAGCTTTAAACCCTGGCCTCCCCTGCCACTTGCAGCACATCCCTTGTCATCCGCCTGTGTCCACTCCAGGCCCTCAGGGCCTTCTCTTTCCAAAGACTCCCATAGAGCATGTTGAAAAGGCAGCCCATGGTGTCACTGTGCTTTTAGCCGAGACCCCTTTCTGTTGTGGGTTAAGGCTTTCAGACACTGCCGTGTTTGTTTATAGGTGTGAAAAGCCACGCCTGTGAGCAGTGTGGAAAGTCCTTTGCCAGGAAGGACATGCTGAAAGAGCACATGCGTGTGCATGACAACATCCGAGAGTACCTGTGTGCCGAGTGTGGTAAAGGTGGGTATGTACCTGGAGCCACAGAATATCCTTGGAGTCGTGGGACACCCCAGGCCACCAGAACATGATCACTACAATTCTAGGCCTGAACATAGACATAGTCTGTGCTTACGGCTGAGTGGGTGGCGCCAGCAATCATAGAGTCTTCTTGGCCAAGGAGGCCAGGGTCCCAGGTACAGGAAACCGTCTTTCTCAAAATCACATCACTTGCCACAAAACTATCCACAAGGCACCTGTATGGCCTGTAAGAAATGCTGGATGATACAAGTTGATGAAATTCTATTGTTTGAGACAGGGTCCAGGTAGCCTAGGCTGGCCTCCTGCTCGATATGTAGCCAAGGGTGACCCTGAGTACAGCCTCTTTCCCTAAGCCCCTTCCTGCCTGGCTCTGTCTAGCTCCCCCTTCTCTTGCCACATACTAAGTGGCTTCTCTCATCCTCCAGCCTCACTTCGAACAGAAGGCCTGTGAAGCCGGGGGAGCTCTGTCTAGCGTACCAGCTGGTCTCTAGTGCCTGGCACATACATAGACGGAGCAGAACAGTTACGAGAGTGAGTGAATGAGACCATGAGCAGGTGTTAGAACAGTGGGGTTGTGACCCTTTGCAAGAAAGACAAACAAGCTGTGGCAGAACACAGCACTGGTGGCACTGTTTTGAACATAGCTAGATATGATGGAGGCAGAGCCAGAGAGGGAACAAGAACAGGCCAGTTACCTAAAGAAAAGTCTGCTGGGTAGCCAAGCTTTGGCTAAATCTCACATCACCTATAGGTTTTGTCTCTGGGTGGTGGGGGGTGTATGGCATCTTTAATTTGAGGATTGGGAGGAGAAGGGGATTAAGGTAAAATTGCTTTTCCATAGTCAGAGAGGCCTGACACTTACCCAGCCAGGGACTGACAGCTGGGAGACTCCGGCTGGGACTCATGTGTCCCCTGCTGGCTCTTGACTTGACAGGCCCTGTGACCCAGCTGGGTTGTCTGAAGTCTGTTCTCCACACTGAGAGACAGGTGAAGATGGGTAGGAACAAAATGGGCCTGGGTGGCTCTGGGCACACTCCTCCCACTCAGCATGACATCACTGCTGGTTTGTCTCCTGAGGCGGCTAAGGACTGCACCATGCCTGCCCTGACGTGGGAGCACTATGGGTGCACTGCTGCTCTCAGTGGCCACTGCCACTCACCCACTGTGCCTTGGCTGGTGAGGATGCCTGAAGTCATGAGGCTGTGGGTTGTCTCAATGCCTAATTGACTGCAATAAGTTAAAAGTATCAGTCCGCCAAGGTGGCTTGGTGGGAAGAGGTGCTCGCACATAGGTGTACTGACTGTTTGATACGTGCATCCTGCAGAGTGGAGGGACTGACTCTGGAGAATTGTCCTCCGACCTACACCTTTCTACACTCACTCTCCCTTGCTCTCTTTTTCTTGTTCTCACACACACAAAAGAAAAGAAAATAACTTTCTGATTGTTTTTCAAGACAAGGTTTTGCTATATAGCCTTGGCTGTCCTGGAATTCGCTCTGTAGACCAGGCTGGCCCAGAGCTCACAGAGATCCACCTGCCTCTGTGCCTCCAAGTGCTGTGCTATTCCTAAAATACTTTTTTTTAAAGAATAGCACTTTTAAAAAATCTAGTGTCCTCATCTTAGTTAGCATTTATGTCATCAAGACAGAAAAGAGCCCTAGTTATCCTGTATATTGCACTGCATCGTCTCAGGTGCTGTTGCTGACGCACTACTATTTTAATGTTACAGTAAATCTCTAGTGGCCTCCTGAGGTGGTAACTTTGTAGATCCTGCATCTGGTAGAGTGGGACCCTCTGAGGTGATGCCACACCCTGCTTCTTCTCCCCTGCCCATTCTGTGTCTGTGGAAGTTGTGCCCTCTGAGTTCAGACAGGTTCTTCAGGGGAGTGAAACGGGCACTAGTGCCCTGGGGCAAGTTCTCGGGAGAATGGCACTCACACTGATCTGCTTCCTGTAGGCATGAAGACCAAGCATGCCCTGCGTCACCACATGAAGCTGCACAAGGGCATCAAGGAATACGAGTGCAAGGAATGTCACCGCAAGTTCGCACAGAAGGTCAACATGCTCAAGCACTACAAGCGGCACACAGGTGTGTCCTGTCCCAACCCTGCAACTCTGCAAAACCAAACAGCTGAGTGCGGATACAGAGAGTTCCTCAGGGCTTCCCTTCTCTGCTCCTAGCCCCAGCTTGCTTATTGTTCTGGTTATTATGGGATAGTTCTGTGCACCTCAGTGCTCTCCCACTTCCCGAGTACTGTGGCCCTGTGCATACAATTGGGAACCCCTGTTGTAAACGTCTGTGCCAACCACCTTTTTGTGAATTTGCCATTGGTCTCTGGCTGGGTCCCTGGAAGTCATAGCCACTTACTGGGGTACCCCATGTCTGCAAAGGGTCACAAGCCCATTCTACCACAGTGTGAGATCTTTTTTTCCATGTCTCTCTAGTAGGTTCCCCCCCACCCGAATGTGTAGCCTTGGCTGCCCTGGAACTCACTCAGTGGACCAGGGTTGCCTCAAACACAGAGATCCATGTGCCTCTGCTTCCCAAATGGTGGGGTTAAAGGTAGGCACCACCATTGGCACCACCACTACCACCCCCCCATCTCTGGCATATTTTTTTTTTTAATGATAGCTATTCTGACTAGGGTGAGATGATTCCTCACTGGAGTGTTGGATTTCAGTTCCTTGGTAGCCGATGGTCGTGAACATTTTTATATATTTATAATATAAAAGGTTATTATTATAACCACTTCTTTTTTTAAAGATTTATTTATTATTTATTTATTATGTATACAGTGTTCTGCCTTCATGTACCTCTGCAGGCCAGAAGAGGGTATCAAATCACATTATAGATGGTTGTGAGCCACCATACGGTTGCTGGGAATTGAACTCAGGACCTCTGGAAGAGCGGTCAATGCTCTTAACCTCTGAGCCATCTCTCTAGCCCCATCACTTCTTATTTTTAGCTTGGATAGCTTGTTTGTAAAGTTTTGGCTCATTATACATTGTTCATATTGACCATCTGTCAGGTGACTACTGACAGGGGCCTCTCCATTCTGTTTGTTGTCTCTTCACTGTTTCCTTGGCTCTGGAGAGGTTTCATGGTATGATACACAGTTTTACTTTGTTTCCTGGGATTCAGGGCTTATCTCAAATAGCATCATGGCACCAATGTCTTGAAGTGTTTCTCCTAAATATTTTTTTTAGTACCAAAGTCTTATATTTAATTTTTGATTTATTCTAAGTTGGTTTTTATAGAGATAAGAGTCAAGTTTGAAGTTTCTGCATGTAGACATCCAGTTTTCCCGGCACCTTTTTTAAGAGTCAGTTGATTGTACATGAGTTTATTTTAGGATATGTTTTGTGGATGTGTTTGTAAATACTTTAACATTCCAGTTTTTGGTATCTGTGGTGGCTTTTATCAGTGTTTATAATTTTTATTGTAGGAACAGTTCACTGTTTTCATTGTATCTATTCTAGATATTTTTTTCTTTGTAGTTATTTTGATTAGAATTTCTTTAATGATTTTTTTTATTTAAATTGTACTTTAAGCCAGGAGATGATGGTACACACTTTAATCCCAGCATTCAAGAGGCAGAAGCAGGTGGATCTCTGTGAGTTCAAGGCCAGCCTGGCTTACAGGGTGAATTTCAGGGTATCCAGGGCTACAGAGATAAACCCTGTCTCAAAAAAAAAAAGTATAATTTAAGGAAGAGATCTTTTTTTAAATATAAAAATGATTTGCATTTTATAACCTGAAGCCGTGGTGGCATCAGGTTTTGCAACTTGCTCCACAGGCTTCAGCAGTTGGCACTCCGGCACCTCCGTGCTCCTGAGGCACGTGATGGACGTGTTCTCCTTGTTGGGAAGCCCTGTGGCAGCTGCAGGGGCTGCAGGGGCTGGACTCCACCAAGCCTTTGACCATCTTCAATTCAGTATTGCCTGAAGGGATGCCCTTGTGAACTTTCACTAGTTCCAGGATCTTTATTGTATCTTCTCCCCAGTATGGCTACAATGTGTAGTTTACTTGGGTGCTGAGGGTCCCTACCATATTTTTATAATCTTCAGGTCTAGGCTTGAAAGACTTCATTTAGAAGTCTTGATTTGGTGATCTATGATGACTCCAACGTGTGCCAATGAGAGATGGCATAGCTTTTGTCATGATTTGTTGTGTCTCTGAAGACTAAACTACTGAGCACAGAGTCCCTGTCCTGAGTGTGGTAATTCTCTTGTTCAGAAGCATCTGCTACGTATCCAACCTGACTCTCAGGACTTTTTATTATTTAATGTGTATTTATTGTACAAAATGACAGGCTTCATAACATTTTTATGCATGCACATGATGTATGTTTTCATGATTTTTCCCCAGAAGATGTATATATTATTGATGTATATTCCGCCCCCCTCCCCCAACCCCGAGAGGCTGGTCTTGAACTCATGGTATACTGAAGATGATCTGGAACTACTGACCTTGTCTCTTCTATCTGAGTACTGTGATTACAGGTGTGCACTGCCGTTCCTGGCTTGTGCAGTACACAGGGCCAGGTGCGCACTCTGCACACTGCGCCACACCCTCAGCTTTTGTGATGTGCATCTTTGTGTTGTTCTTTGTGTTGCGTGGTTCTCCCATCCAATATGGTTTAGAGGATCTCCGTGCAGCCTTTGGCTGTCCCGCACAGAGACAGGCTGTGTGCAAGCAGGATGATTTGACTTCCCTTCTTCCTGCATTTTTGGTTCTTGTCTCTCTCTCACCTAATGACTGTGCTAAAACTGTAGGTGCTATCTTGACTACAAGCATGGGAACCGACGCCTTGTCTCCTTTGGGATTATGGTAGAGCTCGCTTCACCGTCTCCCTTCTGGTACGGGGCTGGCTCTGGGCCTGCCATGCATAGCCTCATGCTGAGGTGTGCGCCTTCTGCACCGGGTTTGTTAAAGCCTCGTTTTGAAGAGACATTTGATTTTATCACACACTTTTTCCACATCTACTTGAGATGATCATGAGTTTGGTCCTTCATTCTGTTGGTGCGCCATATCACGTTTGTTAGTTTTCTTGCATCCCAGGATGATGCTGTTTGATTGTGCTCATACTGTGGGTGTGCTACTGGGTAGTGGGGGCAAATCCCTGGTGTTCGTGTGGCCACAGAACCTCCACAGTCTCTCTTGGAAATATTCCTGTTCTTGCCGTGGGTCCTGGCTTTCTGTGGCTGTTTAATCTCTTACTTCGTGTCTCAGAAGCTGCACCAGGCTTTTTGAAGCTAAGTAGTGTGTAGGTGAATTACCCTGTTGAGAGAAATTGTTGCTGTCTCCACCACTGGGGCCCCCCTCTCTATATCTGTGTTCTTAGGCCTTCTCAAATCTCTTCATTTTTAAAAAATACGAATAAAGCTAAATTTTTGAGGCTACAGTTTCCAGGGTAAATTTGGGAATAGATACTGATTTATTTTTTAAATTGTCTTCTGACAATTTACCATTCCTCTGAGGTACTACAAACCCTGCAGCATGAAGAGGCTGAGGTGCCCTCTGTGTACACTTACACCGGAAACTCACTAAGTGTGTGATTTCAACTATGACTTTTCCTGCAGGAATTAAAGACTTCATGTGTGAGTTATGTGGGAAGACATTCAGCGAGAGGAACACCATGGAGACCCACAAACTCATCCACACAGGTAACTGAGTCTCCAGCACGGTCCAGACTGTGCAAGTGAGCAGACATGAGAACAGTTTCATAAACACTTGCAGAATAGGGCTGTCTTGGTTTAATCCAGCCCCTTGGCCTCTAAATCCCACTGTACCTTTCCAGTGCCTGTTCTTCAAGGACCAAGGCCAGTTGTCCCTGCTAGTCTTAGGCCAGTGGTCTAACCAGGTGATGGCTCTCCCCAGAGGAGCAGAGGGTGTGGTAGATGCTTGGCCTGGGAGATGGCTGAAGCATCAATAGCTGTCTGCTAACTTGCATTTCTTTTTTCTACCCTACTTACGTGTGTGAGAAGTGGGCAAGCAGTGGACGTGTTCTGTGTGTGACAAGAAGTACGTGACGGAGTACATGCTGCAGAAACATGTCCAACTCACCCATGACAAGGTGGAAGCACAGAGCTGCCAGTTGTGTGGCACCAAGGTGTCCACTCGGGCCTCCATGAGCAGACATATGCGGCGCAAGCACCCCGAGGTTAGCCTGGTGGGGACCTATTCCCATCTCTCCATAGCATGGCCTGGTCCCCCTGTGGGTTTGGGGCACTTGCTCTGCTCTGACACCCCCTTGTCCTGGTACAACCTGAGTTTAAGGTAGAGACCTGGTCTTAACGTCTCTAAATTGTACAGTTTTTTTTTCTTCCTAAGACAGGATCTTGTGTAGCCCAGACTGGCCTAGCACTCACTGTGTATCTGAGGGTGACTTTGAGCTTGATCTTCCTACTCCCACTTCCCTGAGTGGGATTTCAGGCAAATACCCAGTTTTATGTGGTACAGGGCCTTGAACCCAGGGCTTCATGCATGCTAGGCAAGCACTGAGTCAGCTGAGCTCAGGCCAATAACAAAACCAAATAAAGTTACCAGACCCCTAAGAAGGGAACTTCCTGAGCATGTAGGTTGAAAAAAAAAGAAGTTGTGAGCCAAGTATTGCTAGATCTGAGCAGGGAAGCTCTTTTGATGTCTGTAGGTTTAAAAAGAAAAAAGAAAAAAAAAAAGCACATGTAAGCTGAATACCCACATGAGCTTTATTGCTTTGAACAGATACAGACTTAGCATCAGCTGGGACAACCACCCCAGTGTAGGGCAGGAAGAACCACGTGCAGCTGTAAGAAGCACCTGGTGGAAGCCTTCTGCCTTCCTGTGGGCCTCTGAAGTCCCGGTGTGAGCAGGAGACACAGTCCTCGGAGGCCTAGCAGTGTTCTGTTGGATTAGCCCAAAGATGGAGCTCCCTGCCACCCCCGTGAATAGTGTACATTTTTCAACTTTTTGCAACAGATTTACTGGCTGTTGGTGTGAGGTCAGATGCGTAGCCTTCCCCACAGTCGCAGTTTCTCTACAGCTAGTCCCTTTGGTAGCCCACTTTCCTTCTGCCTTGCCAGTGCATTCATTTTCTTCCCTGCGCTTGTGTCTGTGGCCTTACATAGGACTTAGTCGCCAGTTATGAGATAAGTAATGCGTCTAAGCAGGTGACTGGTGTTGCCTACCCATGAGTAAGACAGCGGGGCTGGTGGGAGGCCACGTGGGCTCATCGGGCGGGACATGGTGTGAGTGTTGCAGGCTAAGGAGCCTCGTGAGTGGGCTAGTAAAGGAAACAGCACTAGGTCCTCACTTCATCACAAAGCTGCCATGCATTAAGCTGAAGGATGCTCTTCTTGGTGGTTCTTTGTAGGACAGTCTTATTGTTCTGTGTCTCAGCTCACTCGGCTCCCTGTGATGACAGAGGGTGCACTGATACCACGCTGAGAGCACATGTCAGGGAGGAAGTGGCCTCCATCTGAAGACCACAGGAACCACAAGATAACAGATAGGTACCAGGTGTCCCCACCAGGCTGGAGAGCACTGCAGTGGCTTGAGATAGGGGATCAGAGGACAGAGTTGGGGGATGCCCTAGAGAGCATTCTAGAAATAGTTTCAGGGCTGGAGAGATGGCTCTGTGATACCATCACCTGATCTTCCAGGGGTCCTGAGTTCAATTCCAAGCAACCAGATGATGGCTCACAAGCACCTATAATGCAATCTGCTGGCATACAGGTGTACATGCAAATAAGGCGCTCGTATACATTAAATAAATTTAATAAATCTTTGAAAAAGAAAAGAAATAGTTTCAAAGTCAGTCTTGAGCCTGTGAGTCAGAAGCAGAGGTAAGTTTGTTAGTTAGGGCCAGTCCCCTGCAGCAGTGAGTTTGGACTTCTACTGCATCATCAGAGAAGCTGTTGGGTGAGCATGGCAACTCTACTCACTGTCCTCCGCCCTGCAGGTTCTCGCTGTTCGGATTGACGACCTGGACCACCTCCCTGAGACCACCACCATTGATGCCTCTTCCATTGGCATTGTCCAGGTGAGCAGCGCGGAGCACACCTGCAGGGTAGAGGGGAAGGGGAGCAGAGCTCACATACCAGCTGGACCTTGAGGAGACACAGGCTCCAGACTCACCATGCTGTACACATCAGCACAGTCTCACTGGGATTTGCTTCGCCTTCTTCCCAGAGCCTTCTAGAGTATGTCTTAGTTTTGTTGTTGTAGCTATGAATTCGGATGTTCAGATACTGGTGTATATGGCTTAAAAAAAAAAAAAGGTAGTTTGCAGGGCTGGTGGCTCAGTGCTTAGGAGCACTCACTACTTTTTCAAAGGACTATATTCAGTTCCCAGCAATGATATGACAGCTCACAGATATCCCTAACTGTAGCTCTAAGAAATCTAGTATTCTTCTGACATCTGTGGGCAGCAAGGTACACACATTGCACACACATGTGATATACATACATATGTGCAAACAACACTCATACCCATAAAAAAAAGCTGGAGTTAGAGATTTAGCTTGGTGGTAGAGGGCTTGCCTAGAAAGCACTGGGTTTAGGGCTCCCGGTTCCGGCAGGGGGAAAAAAAGACAAAAATAACACATAAGACAAACCTAAAAAGAATTTTTAACTGATCATGTCTAGAAATTTTTATTATGACTATTAAAGTTACCCATATCAGGCCAACGTAGTTTTGGCTTTTTTGTTTTTTGTTTTTTAGACAGGGCCTCACTGTATACCTGGCTGGCCTGGAACACTATGTAGACCACACAGGCCTTGAACTCACCAAGCTCCACCTGCCTCTCCTCTCCAGTCTATAGGTGAAGGTGGGGAAGGAAGTGTCCCCATCACCATCCTCTAGCCACACTCTGGGTCTGGCTCCCCTGAGGAAGACAGGTGGAGCGGCACTCCCCTGCCCTGCCCTCCCGTGTGCTGGCCATGGCCCATCTTGCCAGCACTCTCAGAGCTGTGTAAGGGCATGGATAAGCCTCAACAGAAATGAGCAGGAAATGCCCGCATAGTTTTAATCAAACCTTTACACCCAGGGTTCCTGTTGCGAGTCATGGCTAACAGGCACTTTTCTTGATCTGAGTTCCCCAGGAGGGAAATATTTCTCTTTTAAAGATGTTTCTCTGTGAACACAAAGTGGCCGGGTCCTGTGGCAGCTTGATGCCCTGTGGGGGTGTCTAGCTGCCCTGACCCCATCAACATGGGCCCCACTGCCCTGGTTGGGTATTGAAACCAGTCTCCTCACAGCCTGCCCTGGGCCTGGAGCAGGAGGAGCTGGCAGGCGGGAAGCAGGGGAAGGCTGCCAAGCGCAGCCACAAGAGGAAGCAGAAACCGGAGGAGGAGGCCGGAGCGCCAGTCGCTGAGGACACCACCTTCAGCGAGTACCCGGAAAAGGAGCCCGAGTTCACAGGCAGCGTGGGCGATGAAACGAACTCTGCTGTGCAGAGCATCCAACAGGTTGGTGACAGCCACCCCTGCAGGGGCAGCTTCTCTGAACTCGAGTCCTGTCGTGTGTCCATATAGATGTGTGTTCACAGTGGTTCCAACTCTCACGCTCACTTTCCATGTAGGCCTCATGCCAGCTGTGACCTCCAGATCACACGTGTCATCGTTAATAACAGTGTAGCACCCTAGCATTGAGAGACTGAAATATGGTTCCCAGTTGGGTGCCCCAAAGGGCCTGCCAAGGAGAAGAGCCTGGACAGCCACCAGCCCTGAGCTGGCTTCTCTGTAAAGTGTCTGCTTTGCTCAGCCTGTATCACTTGTCTTTTAAGATCCCACTTCTTCCATAAGTGTATTTAATTTTTGGAGATGATAACTGCAGTAAAGCTGTTTGCCTCTGTCTGTCTTCCAACAGTAGGTATGAGGGAGCTGCGGCTGTGGCTGCCCCCATCACTACACAAAACAGGCAGGTCAGAGGGTAGACGAAGATAAAGGGTTGGCTTCCTGGCTTTTCAGGCTTGCTTTACGCGCGCGCGTGCGTGCGTGCGTGCGTGTGTGTGTGTGTGTGTGTGTGTGTGTGTGTGCGTGTGCGTGTGTGTTCTGTCTCTGTCTCTCTATCACTGGGATATACACCCACATACCTGGCTTTTACATAGATACTAGGGATAACATTCAGGTCCTCATGAATCTGTGGTGGACACTTCACCAACTGAACTATCTTCCCCAATTCTGGGCATGATTTACTCTTTTTTCTGGCCAGTAACATTTGTTTTATTTCTTTTTCCCATCCCTCCATTATCCCTGAGAACTGTCCATATTTCCTTCCTCGTTTCTATTAGTTCAGTTGTCCCAGGACACTGTATCCTGGTTTCCCCAGTGGAAGCCTTACTCTAGCTCCCTCGCCTGAGCATGCAAATGTTAGTGCAGACTGTGGCTGCTGGTAGGAGGGGGCTATGGAAAGGTCTCTCGTTCTCCTTTCTGCAGAAAGAGTTCATTGTCTCTTTCTCCATGTGACATATGCAGGTGGTGGTGACCCTGGGGGACCCCAATGTGACTGCTCCATCAAGCTCCGTTGGCCTGACCAACATCACCGTGACCCCCATCACCACTGCAGCTGGGACTCAGTTTACCAATCTTCAGCCAGTGGCTGTTGGACATCTTACCAACCCTGAACGCCAGCTACAGCTGGATAACTCCATCCTTACTGTGACCTTTGACACTGTCAGTGGCTCCGCCATGTTGCACAACCGGCAAAATGATGTCCAGATCCATCCACAGCCAGAAGCCTCAACCCCTCAGTCAGTGGCCCACTTCATCAACCTCACCACACTGGTAAACTCCATCACACCCCTGGGGAACCAACTCAGTGAGCAGCACCCACTCACGTGGCGAGCCGTGCCCCAGACAGACGTACTGCAGCCACCACAGGCCCCTACGGCCCCACAGCAGGCAGTGCAACCCCAGGTGCCAAATGAGCAGCAGCAGATGTACAGCTACTGATCCGCGGCGGCAGGAGCTGCAGCAGGGCTCCAAGGTCTTGAGGTTTGTTTGCTGGATACCAAACAGAAAGAGTGTGCACATGGCAAAGTCACTGAAGTTGAGTTAGTGTTACAGAGTTATCGGCTTGGCTGGTGACATGGCCTTTGGCAGGCAGGAGCTTAACTCCATGGAGTTCTGCCATATGTTTCCCCAAGGTGGTGCAGCCTGGCCAGGCCACAGTGTCACCCTCAGAGGTCTGTGATTGTCGTGGGGCTCAGGGACACAGATAACAGGATCCTAGAAGCAGGTGTGATGTCCCAAGGACCAGGGAGAGTTGATCTGTTTTCGTCAGCACTCCAGTGATGATACTGAAATATATCTAGCCTTCCCAGGCAACACGCGGAAGCAAACCCACATTTCTCCTTGCTCCTGGATTCACGAGCAGGGAGAAGTTAAACTCTTCCTCTGAAGTCTCAGTTAGTTTGTCAGGAGCTGTGGCCTGAGGCCTCCTGTGAGAAGAATCACAGAGCCCCCAGCTTAGGCACAAGAGACATCTTGGAAACATTCAGATTGATTTTTATGAACAGTCTGTTTTATTTCATAACTACGTTATGTATTATGACCCTCTTATGGCCAATATTGATTTATTTTAATATGATAAAGTCGTTTGCACTGTAGGGTGTTGGTCCCTGTCCAGTTGTGCACAGATGCCTTGTGTGATGCCACACACAGTTGTGTGCAAAGTGAGCCCACATGCTCAAATCCCAATGCTCCTCCAGAGCTATCTCAGGACTCTGCCATCCAAATGTATGTATTACGGTGCAGTTAAGCCACGCCCCTGAACGGAGGGTGGGCAGTGAGCCCATGTTTTCTTTCTGTGTAAGCCTTAATTCCAAAGGTGGTTGTGTCTGAAGACCAGTTTCCTCTAAAATGGAGAAGTTTAGCGCTACAGGAGAGAAGCATAGCTAGTGATTCCTGTGGGTGGGGTGAGAACAGAAGAGGTCATCCTGATAGGGAAGACAAGCCGGCCACTGAGGGAACGTGGCCAGCACAATAGCAACCCATTAGCAACAGGCCAGGCAGCCCTTATGATGTCCACAGTCCCAGCACAAAGACGCCAAGAGGTGAGATGAGAAGCAAGGAATTTGGTCTTGCTCTCCTCATCAGTTCCTAACGTCATACAGAAGAAGAACTTGAAGATGAACTTGCCTTACTTTGTCCTTGGTCCTGTGTTTCCTGGATGTATTCAGATGTGGGCAGCCGTGCTACAGAGACCGTGGCAGCTAACCAGCAATGCACAAAGGAAGCTGCAGTCAGCCTGGTGTCACACAAGATGCCACTGTCTTAGCTCCTCATTCCAGAGAGCAAGCTTTGAGGGCGAGGCTAGAGCTTGTGTCCCACAGTTGGAGCCTAAGGAGGGGATGACACTCATGGACAGGCCTGCAGGTCTGTGGGTCACACCCTCTCCATATCCACACAGGCCAGTCTCATCTCTTGGTGGATTATATGCTGGGAGATTCTTAGACTTTTTAATTTATGACAGTTGTTTTTATGTTATTTATGGGTGTAATTAACTGCTTTGTACACAGTACTCTTAGCAAATGAACTTGGGCTAGGGGTGAGCTGTTTTCTAAAATATTGCCTTCATTCTCCAAATCAATTAAAATATTCCAGGAAACCGTGGAAGCAGTGGGCAATCCACAGTTCCTACACTAGTTTTTAAAAATAAATTCAACCACAATTCCTTTTTGCCTTTACAGACTCTCAATGAACAAGCCGAGCCCAGATGAGCATTGGGCTCTATCAGACATCCACTAGCGTTTGACTTTTATTCTCTTCCTGATGAAATAAAGGCCTTTGAAATTACACTTTTATTCTTTAAAGATGTATTTTTTGTGCCTCCAGCCAAGCTGTCAAATCTGTTGAAAGACAGAGCTTGGGTTGTGCAAGTCTCTCCTGCTTCCACTATTGGCTTAAATCCATAGAGGCATCTACTTCCTGCTGTTGTAGGCAGGAACTCAGATAAATACAGCCTTTCTCCCCAGTATCTGTGACGCATGGTCTCTCCAGGGTCATTGGCTGAGGCATACAGTTTGTCGTAGCATGGTTACAGCTGTTCTGAATATAGAAAGTGGATACCAAAACAAAGGCATCTCCACACTCCAGGTTCCCTACACACACAAACCACTGTTGATTAGAACGAAGTGTTCAGTTTTTGTTTTTTGTTTTTTAACTGATCTAAGGTGGGCATGGCTATGTGTCCAACTAGCCCTGTGACTCTGTCTTGGTTCAAATAAATAAATGTACTGGAATTTTGTTTACTCCTTGTGAATTGTAATGCTGTAGGGTCACGTGTCATGACAGGAGCACAGGGCTCCACTCTCTGGGATGGTGTTAGCAAGTGATATGCTCTCAGGAGTCTCTGCCAGGTACCCTCTCCTGTGTCTGGCATGAAACCCAACTAGAGAGTGCCCCCTCACGGAAGGCAGATCCTTCCTCTTTCACACCGTTCTTGGTCACGTCCAAAGACAGAGGCAGCACCCGTGACTCCTGTCGATCTTGAGGGTGTGAAGAAAGGCCGTTCTGCAGCTCTGAGGGTGTCTCATGTCACAACTGTTTGTGTGATGGTGAATAAAGGTGCTGTGACCTGTGCTTTTCAATTGCTGGCACTCTGCTCTCTTGCTCCTGATGGAAGTCATGCCTGTGCCTTTTGAGAATGGCTCTGGCTCCTGTTGGAGGTGGTGGTCTCATTTCCCTGCAGGCCTGAGGTACATGGTTGGACCATTGAAACACCCCGAGACACGGAGTGCTGGAGACTTTCCCCAAGAGTTACAATGTGGGCTTATTTGTAAAGCTGAGGTCAGTGACTGGCTACCAGGTAGTATTCGGCAAAGCATTTCTGTGAGTCTGTGTTCTCATATGGTCCTTTATTGATGCTGATTAAATATTTGGTGATGTGTTCTGATATTTGTCCCTGTGGGTTGTATGTTTGTTTTGAGGCAGGGTCTTAGGTAGCCCAGGCTGGTTTTAAACTGTGAACCCCCAGTCCCTCTGCTTACACCTCCCAGGTACGAGAATTACAGGCACACACTGCCCTGTCCAGCTAGGACCCCTTTTACAGCCCCCAAACACCTTTATTATCAGTCCTCTGAGGAGCCGGACCACCAGGGCATTTCACATATCTTAGCATCTGGTAGCAGCTAGCTCTCCTGCTGGTAAGGCCTGTTGAATAGTTAGGGGCGCTTTCCTGTGCGTCCAAGCCTGTATGCCCCTCTGCACTCGGCATACGTTGGATGTACCAGTGGGAGGGATGAGGCGACCCTTACTCGCTTCCACAGCTGATCCAGTAGCACCATAATGCACTGTCCTTCAGATGTGTGACCTGAAGTCATCTGACAGACCTTAAAGGAAGGCCCACCTAGGCTCCAAGTTAATATAGTCCCTCCTGGCTGGGAAAGTTGGACACCTGGAACAGCCCCATCTGTACTATCAGAAACTTGTGTCGGTAGTTTTTCCCATGAGTCTTTAGGAAACATTGCAGATTTGAACCATACCACTTGTGTCCCTGATCCCTATAGACTCGTGGCTACCTCATAATGCAACAGCACTCAACTCTTACGAGCCCCAGGTCGTCACAGCCCCAACCCTGCGGCAGTATCTACTGAAACTCAAGACACCTCTTAGACATGAGAAAATAAAGGCACAGAGAACCTGGGAGGGTAGTGAGGACATACCAAACCCAGCAGGTAAATGTTGAGCCCTGTAGCCCCGCATCTAGCATCTGGGCTTTGAGAGGACCTCGTCCGTGCCAGTGGCTGGAGCAGCTCCCGCTTCCGTTCTGTTTGCTGCACGTGTGCTTTCTCCTCGCCAGTTAGTATCTGTAGCTCTTCTGGGTAGATGACTCATTTTCTTGGAATCCCCAACATCGAGGGATCTCAATTGCGATGGAGGCTTCACCATACATTTCTTTGCTTGGGAACTCCCTGAAGGAAACAACCCTGCTATACACTGCCCGGCTTTTCTCTGGAACGGTGGTGTAAACTTGAATTCTGCACCAGTTTAAAACCAGCAGCATATGAATGGTGCTAAGTTCTGCTCTTAGCTCAAGGTCCTTGGGCTATGGCTGCAGCAGCCTCCAAGTGCTGTGTAGTTAAACCTTGGCATTTGGGAGGACACTTAATATGAAGTTGCTTATGTGCATAAGCCAAGTTGTTATCCATCAATGCTCTCTCCACATGCAGTAAAACAAGATCCCAAAGAAACAAAGCCAGCCGAGCCATTGGCTTCTCTCACCACTCTCCGTGGGATCCTAGGTCTAGAGTGGCAGGTTACTATGAGCGCGCTGGTCTGGCCTTATATCCCATTCCCTCTTCAAGGGCTGACTCTCCTAAGACGGTATACAGGCTGCTAGCATCCCCAAAGCCCTGGAAAACAGGAGCACATAAGGTGCTACAGACCCCAGCAGCTTGCTCCTCCTGGTATGTTTGCCCTCTTACTTCCACAAACACCTGGGTGAGGATACCCTTTGCTATAACATAGGCCCACCTATGACACCAGAGAAGGTCCTCTAGGGAAAGGGAGGCTGGGGGCCCAAGAACTGCTTCCTGCTGAGTGTAGCTTTACACAGTTGGGGTTCAGGTCTGTCCCAACACTGGCAACTGTTCACAGCTTAGCCCCAAATAAGTCCCCCTCTTACCCCCAGAAGGAAATGGAGCTGCTGGCCAGGCTAGGAGCTATATTCTAGAATATTACATGGGTAGACCATTATGATACAGACCCACCAGATGTATTATTGGCTGCAGTCGCAGGAAGCCTGGAGTCTGTGTTTTTGCTGAATTTTATTGCATTAAACACAAGTCTATTTCCACCCAATGTCTCAATGATCAAAATGACTACATTTAACTCATAGAGTCACAGTCTTCCCATGCAGACCTAGCCCTTCCCACTGTCCTCACACCACACAGCGGCCTGTTGTCCACTCAGTATGCAGCTTGCCTCACATCCTTCCACATGCCCCTGGTTTGTATCTTTACCTCTTACCCCCAAAGGCCATCAAGCTCCTCATCCTTCCCCAAAGAAAGATGTGTTGCCTGTGGCACTCAAAAAGACGTGTGTCCCATTATGGCATCAGCAACCAAGCCCAGCACCCTCTGTGGGCCCTCAGTGCCAGGGACTGACTGACTGACTGACTGACTGACTGACGGACGATGTTGGCACCACAACCCAGCATCGCTTCCTGGGTGCAAGTCACTGCCCCACCATACCTGCCTTCAGGTGGAGTTAAAGCTCCTATTTGAACTGATTCATCAGACAAAAGCCAGACTTCCAACTCTGAGGCTTAGCTCTCTGTAGTGCAGACTGCTGTGAGAACTTGTCTTGGGTGGATAGCACGTGGCCCCTGCACTGATTTATGGCTCAGCCTGGCGTCTTTGCCTTCATCTCAGACGAATCACATTTTATAACCCTCAGCTGTAATTTGAGGGTCGTCGCTTGAAGCCAGAAACAGAAGCATGGCTGAACTGCCCCAGACAAGATTTATTCTGTTACGAAGGGAACAGATGGAATGGATTTCTCAACTTACAGTCCTCCCACGGCGTTCCTGCCCCAGAGCGGCCTCGTGTCAGGTAATTGGTAGTGCCCACTCTTCCTCTGTTCTTGGTCACAGCCAAGATGAAGAAGAGCTGATTATAGCCTTCTGCCTAATAGCTTTTCACTTCTTACACCCCTGGGCTATCTCAGCAGCAGCCAGTGTTTCTCAGACACTTTCTCCCCTCTGAACCTATAAGGGGTTCAAGTGCTGGCTAGAAGGCTGAGGGGGGATGGGGCTCTTCTGCACATGCTCAGTGATAGTCTCTCTGGAAGGTTGTATGTCATCAGAGACTATTGACCCTAAGACTCCAGAGCATCTTATTTCATTTGTATATGACTTAAGTTCACAGGGATCGTCCAGAGTGGGTCTGACTGGTCCATATTTATCAATAGAATGTACAGAAATTCCCTGAGATGGTGGTCTTTTAGTACAGACAGGCTTGGGGCAGTTCCAGGTTACATAAGAAAATGGCACATGTAACAAGCACACATACACATACATGTAAATATACACATACCTATTGAATGTCTCGGGTACAATAGCTATTGATTTGACTTTGTCTTTGCAGATGAGTGCCTAATGTTGGTAAGCTGGAGTCCAGGTTGAAGTATGCTAAGGGACATGTACTTCCAGAAGCTTTTGTTTGCTGTGTTGTTCTTGGGTTTTAACCATGTCTGTCCTACTTATGCTGGCTCTTCCCTGGGTCTGTGAACGCCACTCTTACTTTTATCTTATATAGATTGTCAAGTGAATACATATTAGATTTTTTAATTAATTTCATTTGTAAGCAGATGCTTGTTAGTTTTGCTGGAAACACCAGGAGGGCTGGACGGGAAGCCGAGGTAGAATCTGAAGTGAGGTCCCATTGCGTCTTTGCAGAGGTATAAAAAAAATGCCACTGTATCAAAGTGTTTTAGCCATCTATGCTAAGCAATTTGATTGGATTCTACCAAAATCAAAAAGGAAAATAAGAAAATGGCTCACTTTTTCTTAAAAATCAAAATACAACAATAGGAAAGGCCAGGAGTTTCAGGACTCACTGAGAGAAAAAAAAAAAAAAAACAAGCAGGCATGGTGGTGCACATCTGTAGTCTCAGCACGGAAGAGGCTGAGACAGGAGGATTGCCATAAATTTGAGGCTAACTCAAACCCCTGTATAAAAAATAAAACAAAAACCAGAACAGAACAAAACCACACAATTTTTTTCTTTCTTTTTGTTTTTAAGGATGCAAACTCTTGAGAAAAATTACTCACATTGCTTTGGGGTTCCCGCTGGTTCCTTTTTGGATGCCCACAGCTATCTCCAAAGCAGCAAAACCAGTGGCTCTTGGGGTGACACCTGTTCTTGCTGTGTGTCAAGAACAGACGAAAACATGGCCCAAAGTTACTGAGTCTTTCTTAGAGTTAGGAAGTCCTTATTGTTGGTACTACTACAAATTTTCACAAACAAATTATTCTGTACTTAACACAAATTCCAAAGAGTAAGTAAACAGTTTTTGTTTGTTTGTTTGTTTGCTTGCTTGTTTGAGAACGGGGCCTCTCTGCATAGCCTTGGCTGAAACTCACCAGGCCGGCCTCAAACTCAACAGAGATCCACCAGCCTCTGCCTCCTGAGAGTTCTGGGATCAAAGAAATACGCCACCATGCCTGGCTCCTTGAGCTACATTTTGAATGATGGGTACTCACTTTGCTTTCAGCAAATTAAAAATGATCATTTACATAATCTTTGTAAATGCTGAACTTCGTTTAATCTCTAGGTTACAAATAAGGTGTGTAGGTGTTGAACTTTTTCATACCTACTTTATTTGGGGTTCTTTAATGCTTGTACCTCCCTTCCAACCCACTTAGCCTAGATGGGAAAGTAAAGGGTAATGGGAACAGGAGAAGTAGACCCTTTTAGACTCAGTTCCTTGGAGCAATTTCACTTTTTGTTGTCAGGATTCCAGCAGACCTATTAAACAGCAAAGCAGCAATCCAGCAAAGGTGACTGCAACCGCAGCACCCAGAACCCAGAGCCTCGAAATGTTCTCTGGAGCAGTTCTCTCTAGGAACTTCTCAGAGCAGAGTGATAAACAGCCAAACAACGGGAAACAATACCAAAACCAAAGAGCCCCTCCTCTAGTTTTGGGCTCATAAATATCTCCTCTCAGAGTTTGTACTAGGATGTTTATCAGTCGGCAAAAACCATGCCCCTGCGAGAGGCAGTTCCTCTGCTAGTGGACACGCGTCACATGTTCTCTCACAAGTCTTGTGTCCAGCGGACAAACCCTGCACACCCGCAACACTAAGTCTGTTTCACATCCCACACTTGGGATCAAACGAAAACATGTTTATGTACACTACAAAGATGAAAGTCATAAAATACAAGTGTGTTGAAATATCATTTAAAGATTATTTTCATCAAGGCCCCTTTCATTCGATCCCAGCAGCAGTTACAGGTTATAGGTAAGCAAGTGCTTCTGGGGCCATCTGCAAGGATAGCGGAGTGATCTCACCACATACCTGCACCGGCATTCCAGTCCTGAGTCAGGGCACCAGCAGCTCGAAGCAGCTCAAAGCCCTGATTCTCAGGAGTAAATTTTACTGAGTTGTAAACACTGAGCCTACTTTTGCTTTATAACCATTTCTTTTAAATATTTATTTTTCTCCTCCCAAATATAGTTATTTTGTCTGTTCGCATGGTAATTTTTATTCTTTGTTTTTGTTTGAATAAATTGTTATTTTTTAAAAAATAAAAACTATTATGTCGCATTTAAGGGTTTCAACATAAGGTTTTTATTCTTTTTCTGTCTCTCTGTCTCTGTCTCTCTCCCCTGCTCCCTAGCCCTTCCCCACCTCTTTTTCAAGGAAAATTCAATTTGGCCTTGAACTCTTCTTAAAAAAAATAAAATGCAATAGTATATTGGTTGAAAAAGGAAAGCTGATTATGCTTTTGGTGGCCTCTAAAATAAAAAGAAATTAGGTTTTAAAAAATATTTATTTTTATTTTACATGTATAAGTGTTTGCATGTGTGGGTGTATGCACACTATTTGAGTGCTTTTAACTGATGAAACATCTCTCCAACTCCAACAATAAGATTTAAAAAAAAATAAACAACAACAACAAAAAGCATCTCACAAAAGCTATAATTAGAAGTAAGTGATCAACATAGGAAAAGAGTTGCGGAATGGTTTTAATTTTCTATTGTTTTTTCCCTGAGACGGTTTCTCTGTGTAGCCTTGGCTGTCCTGGACTTGCTTTGTAGACCAGGCAGGCCTGGAACTCACAGAGATCCCCCTGCCTCTGCTTCCTGAGTGCTGAGATTAAAGGCATGTGACATCACATCCAATGAATGGGTTTCATTTTAAAGAACTAAGTCACCAGATGTGGCGTACACTCAGCAGACTACGTTTAGTTTCCAAGTCTGAAATTAGGTGTCTCACGACCCCTGTAACTCGAGCTCCAGGAGAATCCAGTGTCTTTGGCCTCCAAAGACACCTGCATTCTCAGGCACACACAAACACACACACACACACACACACACACACACACACACACACACAATTAGATATGTATTTAATAAATTTCTATTTATATAATATATATGTGTGTATGTGTGTAAAAACCAAAACACTGGAGACAGGAGAATATTCCAGAAGGTCGAAGGTCAGCTAGCCTGGAGCACATAGCACAGCAGCAACAGAACAACAAAACACCCTGCCTCAAAAACATCATGGGAGGAGAGAGCCAACTTCCCAAAGTTGTCCTCTGACTTCCACATGCTGTGGCATGAAAAACATCCTCACTTACACATCAAACACATGCATATGCACACATGCACCCTAATAAAAGTTTAATTAGAAAGATCATAAATGGAGGAAAAAAGGTAGCTACACCAACAGATGTATAAATTATATTTTTAGGAAAGCCACAGGATGAATGAATGATACAGGACTTTTTCAGACATAAAGATTTCCTATTTCTTGGGTCTTTCCGTAAGGGCGAGCCTATGGAATATGGTGAGAACTGAAAGCAGACATCTGGGCCACCACTCTAAGCTGCACACGGATGGGAAAAGCCTAACAGAGCAGCACTGGGAAGGGGGCAAGCTGGGTGCTGAGGCTGTGACAGCTGTGCTCCCCTGGAGACGCGTCTGACCCAACCCTATCTGTCTGGGTGTGATCCTCTTTGCAAACAGGGATTTTTTTTTGCAGCTGTAGTTAGCCAAGATCCTGTTTGGCTTGATCCACTTCCTGGGGCTATAACTATCACAGGCTGGGTGCTTTACAGACAGGAGAAGTTCATCTGGCAAGATGGCTCAGCGAGTGAAAATAAATTGGTCACGTCAGCCAGATAACTTGGTTGGAGATTGATCCTGAAAGGTGTCTGCTAACTCACACAAGTCCTCTGGTGTGCATGGACCTGCGCATACGCGCACTTGGCTTGCAGCTGTAGAGGCTAGAAGGATAGGGCCACATCTGCTAAGGACCTTCAGATGTTTCATAACATGGTATAAAGCATCACAGGATGGGTGAACCTGGTATAACAAACCCACGCAACTATGCTGTCACCTATCTGTTCCCAAGGGCAGAGTCTCCTAACCTGATTATCTCTTTTTTGTTGTTGTTGTTTTTGTTTGAGTTAATTTATTCAGATTACATCTCAATTGTTATCCCATCTCTTGTATCCTCCTGTTCCTCCCTCAATACTGCTTTCACCCTATCCTCGCCCCTGTCTGTGACCGTAGGGGAATTCCTCCCCCCACGATATGATCATCTCTTAAGACCCCGGCTCCACAACACCACTGTCAAGCCAGAGAAATTTCTACACACGTTGGGAAGGGACACCCGAACCATTGCTATGACATACGAGATTAACGTCACCCTTTCAGGGGCTATATCCTTGTAAGAAGAGGGATCTGGACGCAGATGGGCACATGGGAGAAGCCAGGTGCTGGAGGAGACAGCACCTAGAAGAGATGCAAGAATAGGGTTGATTTTTGTTTGTTTGCTTTGTTTTTAAGATCTATTTATTTATTTTGTATACAGTTTTCTGCCTGCACACACCAGATCTCATTATAGATGGTTGTGAGCCACCATGTGGTTGCTGGGAATTGAACTCAGGACCTTTGGAAGAACAGCCAGTGCTCATAACCTCTGAGCCATCCCTCCAGCCCAAGAATAAGGTATCTGTAAGGACTTGGGAGCCAATAAGAGATACCCAGGACCCAAGAGCAAGACTGAAATGTCTGGATTTCAACCAAAGATTACCACACATACAAGAGACTGGAAAAGACCCAAAATAATGAGGAAAATCAACGGATCTAAACCAGCCCAAAAGTTACAGAGATGTAAAAACTAATAAAAAAAAATCGGGATTTTTTCCCAGTTTTAATTGTGCAGTATGTGTTAAATAAGCCAAATGGAGTCATGTATTTATTTGTTGAAATAAGGTTTCACTGTGTAACCTTGGCAGATCCACCTGCTTCTGTCTCCTGAGTATTGAGATTAAAGACCCATGTCACCACATCTGGCTGAAAAGTTTGTTTTTAAAGACCTAAGTCGGATTGAGGATGTGGCTCTGCAGGTAGAGTGTTTGCCTAGCATGCAAAGCCTTAGGACCCTAGGACCGTGTGAACCCGTGTGGTGCTGTACTCAAGAGGCACACACTAACAAGTTCAAAGTCGTATTTAATGTGCACTTCAAGTTAGCCTCTTGGCTGTATAATCAGCCCAAATGCAGGCTGGTCACACTGCAGCGCAGACGAGGATGCTGCCCAACCGACACCAGAACACTTTAATGAAGCTCCACAACCGTTCTGCAAAGTGTTTTAGTTCACTTTCCAAGTTTACAGAGGTCACCTTGGGGGTGTGGAGGTAGGACTGCAGCACAGCCCTGTCCCTGCTTCCAGCTAAGTTCCATCCTTGTCACAGAAGAGGGACCCCGAAGCAGCGGCTAGACCACCAACATCTGTCCAACCAGGAACCCTGGGACATTTATTGGGTGAATAAAGACTCTGGCTGGAGTTTTGTAGGTTCATTAGGCCACAGCGCGGAGAGTCATGCAGCCAAGTTGCGGTTCCCAGCACAGCCGGCAGGTGGCAGATGGGGACGGTTTGGAGACTTTGGCAGAGTCCTGTGGGGCGTGTGTGAGAAAAAGAACCCTAAGAGCATTCTTTTCCAAACAGAGGGCTTAAGCAGAAAAGTCTTGGCTGCCGGTGTGCGATCTGAGCATTGATAGGAAGGACCCCGCTGGCTGGCGGAACTGTTGTGCTCAGGGCTCAGCAGGGTGACTCACGCTGGGGCAGGCAGGGACCGCTTCCCAGGGCTCCCACCTTGCTCACTTGTGATGCCGCTGGTCACTGTGGCTGCCTCGGAAGACAGCGGCCTAAAGCAGCTTTCTGGAAAACCGCCTAGCAGGCAGGGCATGAGGCCTCTGCATTGTGTGCAGGATGCACTGTAGCAGGGTGTAGGTTCAATTTTCTTATCAATTATTTTTATTATGAACTTATTAAACGAGTCTACCTCCCTAACAACCCGACTAACCCAAACAATCAGAAAAGGATATTAAAGAACACTACAATGAAACCTTAAGGATATCAGTCCCTGGAGTAGTCAGCAAGATTTCAGCAGACCAGCAATTCCACCAAAGTCGCTGCTATGGAAATACTGCTGTGACCATTACATACATTCATATTCTTGTCTGAGTACTTGTCTTCAATTCTTTGAGATACTTTGTTTGGTTTGGTGTTTTTTTTTTTTTTAAATTTACTTGGTTTTGAAGATAAAGGTCTTACCCTGCTGCCCTGTCTGATCCTCCTCTTCCATTTTCTGAGCGCTAGGATGCTAGGATTGCAGGCATGCCGCACCATGTCAGGTAGTATTAACAAATTCCTTTTGATGATGTCATGTTTTTGCATAGTTGGGTTTTCAGAGATTGCTGTGATACAGAACGATCATAGCAGGCCCAGTGAGTTCCCACGCTGGAAGAAAGCATGCCTGCAGCTCTCTCACCATGAAGCCCTGGATGGACTAGAACTCACTATGGAGACCAGGCTGGTGTTGAACTTGCAGCCATCTTCCTGTCTCCACTTCATAGTGCTAGGGTTCCAGTAGTGTGTCACTATGCCTTACTGAAAAAGTATTAATTCCCAAGTTTTTTTTCAAAGTCTCATATAACCTGGGCTGGCCCTAAACTCAGAAGATAATTGACGTGGCCCAGAACTCCTGATCTTTCTGGTTTCCTAGGGCCAGGACACAGGTGTGCATCACCACAGCTGGCCCAAGTTGAATTTGTTTTCTTCTTTGCAGGGTTAGAGATGCAGTCCTGAGTACTCTCCCACTGAACAGCATGGAGCTCTTCCCTTAGCTTGTATGTATTCATTTTCTGATATCCTACTAAGTACTAAGCTAGGGTGTAATTTTTTAGTAGTGTAAAGTTTACTTAATACAAAATCAGCTATTCAAAATAAGCAACATACCTGGCGCATTCACAGAGATGTATTACCAAAATGTTCTCGATGTATTTATTTAGTTATTTAGGTTTTTCATGGCAGGTTTCTCTGTGTAGCCCTGGCTCCCGTGGAACTTGCCCTGCAGACCAGGCTGGCCTCAAACTCAGAGATCTGCCTGCCTCTGCCCCGCAAGCACTAGGATTAAAGGCGTGCTCCACTGCTGCCACCACCATGCAGCTATGCTCTCTAATTCTAAAACATGGTTATTGATCTGAAGGAAGCCTCACACCTATCTCCTGACATCCTGCAGCCCCTGGCACAACCAACTTCTTGCTCCTGTGAACTCATCTACTCTGATTATGTCATCTGAGGGGGTCATATAAAATCATGCTTTTTGGTTTGGTTTTGTTTTGTTTTGCATATGCTTCCTGTTACCTACCTCATTGCTTTGAATATCATCCACATGGCATACAGCAGAACTTTACTCTTTGATTTTCACACACACACACAAACACACCTGCACGCGCAGACACACACAAACACAGCTGTGCGCACGCACACACACAATCTGTGTACCATGCCACTGGCATGGTCACAGGACTACTTTTGGGAGTTGGGTCTCTCCTTCCACTTTGCTTTTGAGTAGGGTCACTCTTGTTTCTGCTCGGTGTACTCTAGCCTAGCTGGCCTGGAAGCTTCTCTTGTCTCTACCACTCAGTTACTGGGAATACAGATGCAGGCCACATCTGGGCTTTTATGTGAGTTCTGAAGTCTAACTCAAGTCCTCAGACGCTTACTTACGGAGCCTTTTACCCACCCTCAGAATTTGCCTCTTTTAGTGGTTTCACAGTTACTGCGCAGCATGGACGTGGCACAGTGGGTTTATCCACCCACGCACTATTGGGCTCGGGGGTTGTTTCCACTCTTTCCTGCTATGGAAATACTGCTGTGACCATTACATACATTCATATTCTTGTCTGAATACTTGGCTTCAATTCTTTGGGGATATATACGTAAAAATCGGAATTGCAGGGTCACTTGGTAATGAGGTTTAGTTTTGTAGGAAGTGCCAGGTTCTTTTTTTCATAATATCTTAGGAATTGTTTGGTTCTATCTACCTAATGAATGAGACCATCAGGCACTGCTTTTGGTCTGGAAACACTGGACAAAATGAGCAGTACAGGGTGTCTTAGGTAGAGCGAATCTGGCACAGGATGTGCATCCAGTAGCTCCCCCAAGTAGGGCTTTCATGAGGAGCTGGAGGAGGAGGGGTGCTCAGGGAGGCGCTAACCCACAACTCCCACCGGATCCAAGGAGGTGAGTCATCTAGTTGGAGGGGTTCCTGGATGCTCTGTTTTTGTTTTGGGGGGACTGTCTCACGTAGTCTAGGTTGGCCTCAAGCTTGCTATGCAGCTAAGGATGAGAGTGCTGGGAATGGGTTATGCAGATCTGGGGCTCTGTCCCTGAATTTCATGCACCTGCCTGCTGAGCTTCACCCCCAGCCATGGGATGAGGACTTTAAGGAAGTCATCTTTAAGGACAGTCTCAGAGGCGTGGGTGTGGAAGAAGTAGATAGGGTGGGCCATTGCCAATATGGCTATAGCTTCACACTACCTCCTGGCACAAGACTGCAAGCTCCTGGGACAGTCAGGCTGTAGTCCTGGCAGTAAAGCTCTGGGGCAGGGAATGAATGAAAGTTCTCCAGAAGAGCGTGGGAAAGACAGATGGGTGTGGTGGTGATCAGGGGCCAACAGGGGTGGAGCCTCTGAGAGAGGAGTGTTTGTGTAAACAGAAAGTATTTGCTTGACAAAGAAGTGGCCCTTTGGCCTGAGGGGGGTGGGTGGGCTGCTAGACACCTACCTTTAGGCCTTACCCAAATCTTTAGAATTAAGGCAGGCAGAATCCCTGCCAAGAGCACACTGGATTCTTTTAGAAATACCACTCAAAGCAAATTGGGAAGTCTTAAAGACAACCTGGCAAGTTGTGGCAGGAAGGAAGGAGGCTGGGGTTTGGGGTGGGGGGTGGGGATGGGGGGTGGGGACACTTCTTTAGCTCCATACTCCTGAGCCTCCCAGACGAACTGCTATTGCTCTAGGGAGCCTGAAGTTTGCAAACTTGAAAATAACTCAGTTTAAAGCTTTAGCCCAGATACACACTGGTAGGAAATGATTGCCATCATCTAGCTGTCATCTGTCGGCTTTTAAATTATCATCTCCCCAGGTGCATATAGGACTATCCTGAAGCGAGTGCTATTCCCCCACGTCTGGATATCTAAGGTTGCGCTCGCTCTCTTTCCCAGGAAGAACAGCCACAAGCCCAGAGTCATTTGCTCTGGTCCCCTGGGCCTGGAAGGCTTAACTGTGCCCTTCCAGGGAAGATGCCAAAGGCAAGTCCCCTGTCCTATACGGGTCTTCTGCCTGCCTCACTGGTTTGAGCATAGTGATAAAGGGGCCTGATGCAGAAGAGACCACCTCAAGATGTATCACCACTTAGATACACTGCTGGGTCTGGTGCAAGTAGGACCCTAGCTTTGGCATTCTTACAGTTAAAGGCTAGGATAAGCACTGGGAGGGCTAGGGGTGCTTGAAAACATAGGCAGCAGCCCCCCCCACGCACCCCAGGTTCCTAGTTGATGAGTAAGCCTCTCCTCTGAACTTCATGCTTTCCAGCTCATCTCTTAAGAACTTTCAAGGCTTGTTCCCTGTGGCAGTGCTTTGCAGCTGGGAATCCTACCTGTTTGAGCTCTTCAAGTGATCACGAGGGTCCTTTCTCAGATTCGTTAACGTAGCAGGAGCCCTCAGCACAGCAGCAGCCTCTCAGTTCCGGGACACAGAACTTGCATTATTGCTCAATTACTAATTTTTTTTCTTCTAATCTGTGCTTTTGCCTTTTGATTGACAGTGTATTTAACTTGCAGTTTCACCTCCCCACTTGGAGATGTCAAGTTCACCTGCTAGCAAGGGCTCCAGAGAAGCCCGAAATTTAGTTGCCCCTTTACAGATTAGGGAGGGCTAAGCCTAGTGACTTCTCTGGAATACGGGATGCGGGGAAGGGGGGGGAGGGAAGTGGGGGGGGATTCCAAGCCAGTTCCTTGCTGTGGCTTGGGTTTTGAAGTGGGCTGGCTGTTTTGGGCTTCCTGGGCTCCAGTTCCCATATGGAGTCTGCAGCAGACACTCCATAAATATTTGTTGAGTGAAGCACACAGATGATTAAATAAATGAAATTGGAGTGTTTTATTACTTGACTGCTATGGGCTGTTAGTCACCCCCCTCCCTGGTGTTGAGCAGACAGGGTGAGGCTAGAAGCGTGTAGAGAAGGGTACTTGGGGCTGTACCCCGGAAACGGGGGCCATGACTCATTTGCTAGACAATTCTTTTATTTTTCCTTACCAAAATGACTATGTATATTAATAACTTTCAAGTTATTTTTATCCATTGATAAACCCCAATTATTCTCAAAGCGTTAGCTTAAACATTAAATACGTTCCCTACAGATGAGTTTAAAATAGCTATCTGCTGTCTTGGACTGGGGAACTATGGAACAGGAAGGCAGTGCTTATGGCTCCCAGGAGACAACTGCACCCCCACCTCCAAGCAGGCATGTGGGGCTGCTCTGCTGGGAAGCCAGCTGGGAGGTAGGGCTCACGGGAGAGGGCCCAGTCACCAGGTGACTTGGGGCGGCATCGCTCTGGGGAGAGAGGTTCTCCAGCGTTAGTGTCCTCCCATCCGGCCCATTATTCATCTGCTTTGGTGAGGAATTGCTGGTTCTCAAGCACAGCGCTGGCCTCTGACCCAGCTGTCTTCCCAAAGCTGAATTTTTCAGAAGCTGAACGGGTCAATTACCCTTCCTTGTCCAGCCACCTGTTTACCTTTAAGAGGCCACTGTTTTCCTAATGAAGGGACTTTCTGTATTTGAAATGCAGAATGATTATGTATATCTGTTTGTTTTTAAAACAAGGTCTCACTCTGCTCTCCAGGCAGATCTTTGCCCAGCCTCAGCCTACCAAGGACTAAGATTACAGCTTGAACTATAGGGCAGGGCTGGTTGAATTTTAAAGAACTCCTAAGAGGCGTTCTGTGAAAAAGCAAGACGCACAGGGAGTGGGAAACCAAGCCCAAAGGGTGGATATTGTATAACTCTTTAATGTAAACAAATGTTCCCCCGCCACCCCCCACCCCAAAAAAGATTAGCAATCGTCAGGGCCTAAAAGTGCAGTTTTAAAAGGCTCCAATGTCCTGTTTTTTGACTGGCGTCGGGTACAAGAACTGACCCAGATGGTAACACTGTGTGGGACTTAGCAGCGTCCGCAAACGAAGATGCGCATAACCAGGGAAACCTGAGCAAGCTAGGCGATCCTATCTAAGTCCACGACCCAGTTGGAGACTATACTTGTTTCTTTGCGGTGTTTTGCAGAGTGGCAGCGCTCTAAGGAGCAAACTATGTACGTACTACAACGGCAGCGAGAAGACGGCCAGCCCGGGCGCTCGCCCTGGGGAGGGCAGGGATCCATGCAACCATGGTGGGTCCGCAGCGCCCGGTTGCTTGGCTCTCACAGGCTGAGGATCTTGTGTGGGCGTCGGGGGGCGGGCCCAGGAGGGACAGAGCGAGTCGGAAGTTACGTCAACGGGCGGGGCACGCACCTGAGCACCTGGGCGGTCGCGGTAGAGGCAGGCTGCGGCGATAAGCACGCGATGGAGGGCGAGGGCCAGGGCCAGGGCCGATGGGCTCTGGGGCTGCTGCGCACCTTCGACGCGGACGAGTTCATAGGCTGGGAGAAGGTGGGCTCGGGCGGTTTCGGACAGGTATACAAGGTGCGCCATGTGCACTGGAAGACATGGCTCGCGATCAAGTGCTCGCCCAGCCTGCACGTCGACGACAGGTCAGCGGCCGGGCGGGGCCGGGAGGGATGGGGGCTCCGCTCTGACGCGAGGCGTCGGGGAACAGTTTGCGACACTCGGGCCACCGGTGCCTCGCAGCTCCGGTGCTTGGCCGGGCGCCGTGGCCCTGAGCCCTTTGCGAGGTGCGTCGGGCTCGCCTGGAACCCACCAAGAGCTGCGGTCCGCGCCGGGCTTAGAGAAATTGTCGTGTGGGCCTCCGCGCTTTGTGAACAAGTTAGGTTCAGATCCACTTAGTAATTTTCGTCGGAGCACAAATTGGTGTAAGACCGTAATTATTTCGGTCGGGAGCACCGGTTGGGTTCGGGAGGCGTCCGCGGCGCACAGCGGCTCCCAGGGCTCCTGGTCCCGCTTGGGCCGGGATCTGGTCCGCCCACACCGCTTTTCTCCGCTTACCTTCGTTTTAGGGGACTTTGGGTGGAAGCCGAGCCTCCAGGGAACCTCTTGTTTTGACTCTGGGCAGGTGGCCCCGGGCATCCTGGGCTTTTCTTTGTCTTTCGTAGCGGATTGTTCCAGCAGTAGGAAAGAACTCCAGAGCAGTCCCCCGATAAACCATGGCGATTGTGGTTTGAGCGTAACTTTGGAGGCGCGAAGCGGAGCAGATTCTTCAAAAGCATTTCCTCCAGATTGCACTGTTTACGTTGGGTAGTGATAGTTTATGTATGAGCACATTTAAATGACTTGTTTTTCCAACCAAGCTGATACGGAGCTAGTGCTTGCATTTACCCATCGTCTTAAACTCCTTTGAGCTGTAGCTGCCTGCAGGACCAGCTTTAAGCCGCGGGGATTCTGAACTTTACTTGGGGTGCCTGGGTGGCCATACGGAGGATGGTTTGAGGATGAGGCCTCGCCCCTAGCCCCGAGACAGTGCCCGAGATCCACCGGGAGTTTTGTTGTTTGTTTGCTCTTTTGCTTCAAGCCAGTTTTTCTTACAAACGATGGTACAGTGGGGACTGGTGTCTAAAATCACTCCCAACTCACCGTTCTGTGTCAACCCTAACCCCACCCCGATCCTGGGAACGGGCTCTGTGGTTATTTTGGTGAAATCGGGACCATTTTGAATATCAGCCAACAGTTTCTCAAATGCAAAAGCAAAGCAAAACAAACAAACAAACAAACAAACCCATTTCTCCCGGGGTGTTTCTTATGCTCTTAGAGACTTAGTAGGATTTGTGTTTTTAGGCAGAGTGAACTCTGAGTTACTCACCATCAAAGACTTGACACAGATTTTGAATTTTGGAGGATAAACATGAACTATTCCAGGTGTACAGTCCTATGGTTCTTAGGTCTTTTTTGGGGGGGCCGGTGGCCAGGTCAAAGGCAGGGTTTTGTTGTTTTTTGTTTTTTGTTTTTCCCACTTGCAGAGAGCCTGTGTTGAAGTGTTTGTCCTTTAATTGCAAGGCCTTTCTTCCTTGCCTGAAGCAGGCAGGTAGTGGCATGTCAGCTGCCAGGTAGAGGTCAGCAGCACCCAGCAGGAAGTACTTGGCCACCAGGTTGGCCTGGCTGCCTTCGCACTTTTGTACGTTGGGTTTAATTCTTCCACCCAGGCCATGTTTAAGTGTTTAAACCCCTGGGGTGTTAGGAAGTCATGAAGTTCTCGGCTGGGAAACGCCTTAGGAATCCACTTGGTGCTGCTGTGCCTGAGGGGCTTGTGGCCCTGTAGGCTAGCCAGGTGAGGCTGACTTTCCCTGGGCTGTTGTCATGTACGTCCTGCCTTTGCAAGGTCCTAGGGGCTTTGTGTACACCCCCCGCAGCCAGAAGACATAGGGTCTCATTTGCAGGACCTTAACCTCAGAGATAGGAGGATTTAAACATGGACTTTTTTTGAGGGGGTTTGGGAGAGAAAAAACAAAAACAAAAACAGGTCCAGCAAGCAATCAGTTTTGGCAGCTGGGACAAAGATACAGGTGAGAAAAAGGGGAAGTCCTGCTTTCTGAGTTAGAGGTGAGGCAGGAGGGTCCTCGCAGTGGACCTCAAACTGCATGGAGAAGGGATGAGAGGGGAAGGACTTCATTCACACAGACAGACAGACAGACAGACAGAAAGAAGATGCCTACAGTATATTGGGCTTGGGATTTTGGCTAGTATCCCAAACCTGTGCCAGGAGGAGAGGAAAAGCTGTGGGAAGCACACAGGTTAGGCAGTGAGGACCTGCAAGCAGCTGCCCCAAGGCAGGGCCTTCCCAGCGGTCCCACATACCTCTCATCAACAGGGTAGTTATCACCTCCATCTTTTTAAACATGCCTTTAGGTGTATCATGTTTCTTGAAGTTAAAGCTTTCTGAGGTCTTTTCCTGTCCGGATGTTTGATAGGCCCCTTTGGATTAGTTCTGGAGGGAGGGACAACAACAGTTTGTCCTTTGCAATCTTGTAAATAAGCAGGGCATGCTTTAATCCCAACACTCTAGGAAGCAGAGGCAGGTGGATCTCAGTAAATTCAAGGCCAGGCTGATGAGCACTGTGTAGAGCTGTGGTTCTCAACCTTACTAACACTGTGACCCTTTAACATAGCTCCTCACGTTGTGGTGACCCCAACCGTAAAATTATTTCATTGCTATGTCATAACTATAATATTTACTACCGTCATGAATCATAGTGTAAATACCTGATATGCAGGGTATCGGATACGTGACCTCCAAAGCGGCTGAAACCCACCAGTCGAGAACCATTGATTTAGAGAGACCTTGTCTTTAAAAAAAAAAAAAAAAAAAATTAAAGGAAGCCAGCCATACTTTGCCAGGAGGAAACAGCCTTCCCTCTAGGGGCCTCAACAAAGCCCTCTGAACTTTACCTCTAAGGGAGGGGCCATTGTGGTACTTCCTCAGGGACACTGGAGGTGATGTCCGAAGCTGATCGTGAAGACAGGGTCCATCCACAGTGACCTCCAAGTCTACCTCTTCTGCATAGTTTGTAGCTGGGGTCATCTATGTCTACTTGCTATTTGGGGGTTACGTTAGCCATAGCTGTGAGCCAGTCCCATTTTCACTGGCCAGGGCAGCTAGGGATCTCCTGGCTTCCAGCAGCTGCCCAGGCTCCAGCCTTTAGCCATCCTTCCACACGTGATCCTCTTCCATTTCTGTTCAGGGAAGGTGGAGCCTTACTAGGTTCTGGGGCACTCACAAAGCCTCTTGTGAAACATTTGCCAAGGCGGGGACCCTTAGAGGACCTCAGCACAGTTCACAATCCACCTCCCCACTGATCTGATTCCTCTTCTTCGTGGGACCAGGTGTTTTGGGAGGGTCCTGTTGCTTGGCTTTGGGGAAGGGCTGCCTTCCTGGCTGGCTCTCACTTGGGAGATCACAGGTACAGGGGAGAAGGCCTGGCACTCTCAGAACAGAGTGACCCAGAGGCCCCATGCCTCTCCCTGATTCCAGCTAAGAGGAGCTCGGAAGAACAAAAGTCCCTGGCACAGGGGCCCAAGAGCTGCTAACGCAGAGTTGGGCCTCAGCTAGTTGGGACGAGCCTGAGCAAACCCCAGGTTTGTAACTACAGAGCTGACAATTGGACAAGCCTGATTCTTGTCAGTTTTAAAAATAGCAGTGTGGGAACCCCTCTGAGGCTCCTGGGAACTTAATTGGATTGGCTGTGCGGGAGCCCAGCTTAGAGGCTGAACTACTCTTCTCCCAGCCCTGCCTCAGCAATGCTTCCCAGGTTCCCTGGCAGCTGTTAATGAGTCCTCCCCTGCACTCCGCTCTTCCCTGCAGCCATCAGGCTCGGTCGTGGCTGGTCTTCCCTTCTCTCTCCCTGAGGCAGAGGTATGGCTCCCTTAGACCTTCCAGAAATGATAGGTACCAGCTACCTGGCATTTCTCTGTACTCCAATTCCCTCCATTGGTGGGAGACTACACTGTTCTCAGTGTAAATAGGTGTGTGTGTGTGTGTGTGTGTGTGTGTGTGTGTGTGTATGTGAATTATTGTAAAAGCTTTTGAAAAATATTTTAGGCTATAATCTTAGTAATCAGGAAACTGAGATATAGGAGGATTACCATGAGTTCAAGGTCAGTCTGGGCACAAACAAAATAAAACAAAACCCACAAAAAAACAACTTGGAGAGCCGCTGGGGCGATATCTTCATGGTTAAGTCCTTGCCTGGCACGCGGGAGGTGTTGGGTTTAATAGCCAGCTATACAGAAAAAAAGCGCCTTTAGAAACAGTAATCCTAACTTGGTCCTGTCAGAGCTCCAAAACAGGGGTGAGAGTGGGGCAGAGGTGTTCTAGTCTCTTCCTCCTCAGAGGCTGAGTAACTACCCTGTCCCAGGCGCAAAGGAGACGGGGCAATGTAACTTTAGCCTTCCCGCACTGGGCAGAAGCAAGGATTGGGTTGATGTCAGCATGTTCTGTATCCCAGAAACACTGCTCACTGTGAACAGAATGGTGACCTAGGAGCTTGCTCTGGCCTTGCCACCTGTGATCCCCGCCCCACCCAGCCACCCAGGCCAGGGACCAGCTTGGAAATCCCTCCAGGTTTTAAAACAATAGCCACAATTACAGATGTACAGTTCCTTCTGTGTTGTCAGCACTAATCAAAACAACACTGCTTATGAGAAAGGTGTATTTTAAATAATAATAACCAACCATGTAAAATGGTGAGTTTTATGTATTTCTGCCTCCCCTAAGCTGGGAGCTGGCCCGGTTTAGGTTATGGAGTGGCAGGTGCTCCTGATAACATACACCTAAAGGCTAGAGGTTCTGGTTGCCCCCAGGCTGTGTGTCCTCAGAGTGTCAGGATAATGTAGGTGTTTTAGTTTAGAGGATATTTGATATTAAATGCTTTGAAAAGTTTTTCTGGATGTCCCAGGACTCTGCCGTGGTGCTAGTCCCTTCTGCCCTGAGCTTTTCTGGTTATGTAATCATGGAGATGACTGATTTTTTTTGACCCAGGAAACAGTGGCTGATTTCCAATGAAATGCCCTGAAGCATGTGGCCCGGGTAAGGCGGTGATGTGATGTGCTCCTCCAGCCTGGCATGCAGAGAGAATAAGTGTGTAAATGTGCTGGGGGTCAGCAGCCCTATAGCCTTTGTGTGTGTGTGTGTTCTGGAAAGGGCCTGGGGCAAGAAGGGGGAACTTGTTAAATGGAGTGGTGGGAAGGGAAGAAAGAGCCTTTTTCTGCCAGTGGGGTTGCTGGGAGTTAATACTAAGAGCTACCAGAAGAACCCTGCTGTGTTTAAATAAAGAAGTCGAGATCGGTTAGTTGGCTGAGTAAGGCTGTGCAGTGAACAGGGAAAATGGCCCATGCTGTGGTGAGCCTGCAGGCATGGACATTGCCAGTTCCTTAGCCTGCAGATGGACAGGTGGGGTGATGGGTCCATCACCTGTGCAGGAAGGAGGCGAGGAAGGTCAAGCCGGCCACTGTGGAAGAAAACTAGAGCAGTTGGGAGCAGGGAGTGGCACTACAAATTACTATTTTTTTTTAAATTTACAATTTTTAAAAAGATTTATTTACTTACCATGTATACAGTGCTGTCTGCATGTAACACCTGCAAGCCAGAAGAGGGTACCAGATCTCATTATAGATGGCTGTGAGCCACTGTGTGGTTGCTGGGACCTTTGTAAAAAACAACCACTGCTCTTACGAGCCATCTCTCCAGTCTACTACTTTTATTCTTAACACAAAAAGAGCAAGCAGCTGCTGAGAGTGGGTTTCTGTTGCTATGTGTGGGGGACTAACCAGCCAGGTCCTCAGCTCCTGTCTTCCCCTGGGGAGAAAAGAACCGAACCCAAGAAATACTGTCTTCTCCTTCAAGTGCCAGCTTTATTTTGATAATGCTTGACCCCTGGGCATCTAGCTCTTCGCTGGCCTGTTTTTCCAAATACGTATAGAGTACAGGAACAGGGCTGGGCGTCTTTCAACCAGTTGTAATCTGTCGGTGACCTAGGCAGGGATGGATGGCCACTGGTGCTCAGAGGTCTGCCTCGTGTTGGGGCCAGACTTTTGGGGTCTTCCAAAGAAGAAGGGGCCAGTGAGGAAGGTCCTGGTATGAGGGTAGTTCATACACCTGTTCTAGGGGGTCTCACAGCTGGCCCTGCACTCCTGTGACTAGCCGCTTTGGGCAGTGTCTCCAGAAGGCCGGGACAGCTTGTTCTGAAGTCACTTTGTGGACTCGTTCCAGATGCTTCATTTCAAGCCAGGGCTCTGTTCTGCGGCCTGTCACACCAGCAGGAGGCTCACGTGAGGCCTAAGCTCTAGCTACGGGTGGTCTCGACACTAGTTGGCAGAGGGCTAAACTCTTCATCCCTTAGAACTTGTGGCAGATTTCTTTGCCAGAGTGTGATAACCAGGACGGCTTTTTTGGTTTTTTGTTTGTTTGTTTTTGTTTTCCTGTGGCTATTGGTGCTTAGGTTTGTCTTTCCTGCAAGGGGGCAGGGGAGCCTAGAAGCATCCTTCAGTTTCCGAGGGGAGACCAGGTTAGGAGTGGCTTGTTAGCACTGTTCTGGGTCCTCTGCAGGGTCCTGGTGATTTCCCAACAGCCACTTCAGACCCAGAAGAGCCCCAATGGGGGAAGAGGGGGGAGGGGGAGGACTAATGGAGACACAGTGCGTCTGAGGTTATGGTTAGCGCTCTGTGCCTTCTGGGGAGACACCAGGGCATCTCAGCCCTACCAGGCTTTTATGTGGACACTCAGGCTGCCCATTCCCAGCTCCAACAGGTCTCTCTCTCTCACTCTGGGAGTGGTTCTGGAAGTTTTCTTTAAGGAGTTCTTTATTACTAGAAAGCAGATTTTGTAGTCCTGGCATGGGAACCTTTTCCCAGCCTCCTGGGTGCTTTCTTGTTTGTATCTGGAGAGAGACACTGACCTGGCCCCTTTGTAGCTGAGGCACACCCTCTTGGGATGGGGCCTTTTACCCTGAGTGCACACTGAGACTTTTGACCCCTGTTGCTGGCACAGACCATTACACAGCAATTCTCATCTGTACAAATATCATGGAATTGACCTTTGGCTGTAGCTGGCCCATGCAGACCATGCTGCAGCTGTCTCTCTCACAGACTGTGCTTAAATGTGTGAGGAGACATCCCCAGCGGCTAGGAAGGAGAAGGCCGCGGACAGCAACACCACAGCTTCTCTAGGCATTAGGTGTGTAGACCTGCCACACGATCTAGCAGCTCTGCTTCTGGGCAGGAACCCAGAAAAACTTAACACAAGGCTCTATAGACATTTTGTCCCCCAAAGGTGCAGCGTTATTTTCAGGAGCCAACGGGCAGAATAGCATCTTAGTTAGCTCTCTCTGTTGCTGTGATGAAGCACTGACCAACTTGGGGAGAAAGGATTTATTTCATCTTATAGGTTATAGTCGGTCATAAGGGAAGTCAGGATAGGAACCTGGAGGCAGGAGCTGAAGTGGAGGCGATGGGGGAGCACTACTTCCTAGTTTGCTCCCCATGACTTTACTCAGCCTTTCTTATGCAACCCAAGACCATCTGCCACAGTGGCCTCGGCCCCTTCCATATCAATCATAAATTAAGAAAACACCCCCACAGATGTACCTGCAGGCCAGTAATGATGGGGACATTTTTCTCAATAGAAGTTGCCTTTTTTTTTTTTTTGACTCCAGATTATGTCAAGTTGACCCCAAAAAAAAAAAAAGCCTAATCAATACAATCAGTTTTGCCCATAGCCATGTGGATTGGGTTAGGAAGATGTAATATATATTCCTACGCCATTGCTTGGCCACACAAATGAAACTTGGATGTGTGCAGCCATATAAATGAGTTTTGAAAACACCTTAATAAGTAAAGGCAGACTCGTTTGGAGTACCTGAATTCAGATACAGGAAAATGTGGGGGTCTGGCCGGTGCCTAATGGGTACAGTCTGTTAGGGATGATGAAAATGTCCTGGATGTGGATGGTGGTGGTGGTGGCTGCATATACTTTGCCTCTGCGTTGCCCATGTGTGGGTAGCTGGGGAGACAACCTCTGTGCCATCAATGGAAAGTGTGGCCTGCTGCATGTGACCTTGGCCAATCTCTGCTATGGGCTCGTGCTGCACTGTTAAGTGTGAGATTATTTCCAGGAGTGATTGGGCCAGCGAAAGAGTTGGGCTTAAACAGAAGGTGAAAGAGAAAGCCCTTGGATAGTTAGCTAGACACAGGACATGCTGTCACCCGTGGGTATCCAGATGACTGCTAGGCTCTGTCCTCACAGTGACCCCAGGTGCAGAGGTGGGGTGTGAGCAGCACCGGACTGTATCCAGTGTTTAATTATGCGACAGTGAACTTTGCACATGTGTGCATTTATTACCGGTTTATCCTGGCTGGTGGCTGGCTCTGTGTCCGGTTAGGTGACAGCTGCGTGCCCTCACACCTGTGAACTTTTTCAGGGAACGCATGGAGCTTCTGGAGGAAGCGAAGAAGATGGAGATGGCCAAGTTCCGCTACATTCTGCCTGTGTATGGCATATGCCAGGAACCCGTTGGCTTGGTCATGGAGTACATGGAGACAGGCTCCCTGGAGAAGCTGCTGGCCTCAGAACCGTTGCCTTGGGATCTGCGCTTCCGCATCGTGCACGAGACATCTGTGGGCATGAACTTCCTGCATTGCATGTCCCCACCACTGCTGCACCTGGACCTGAAGCCAGCGAACATCCTGCTCGACGCCCATTACCATGTCAAGGTAGGAACAGTGTGTGCCTTGGGGAGTGAGCCAGCCAGGATGCTGGGTACCTTAGGGAGGGCTCTAGGTCTAGATGGGTCCAGGACTTGGGAATAGAGCCTGAGGAAGGAAGTGGTTGTCCTTGGAGCAGAGAACTTGGAGGCAGCCTTATTGTCTTTGTGGACAAGAAGTTGGGTTGTGGTCAGCTGAGACCTTGGGTGTTCTGATATGGAACCTGGTGTCCCCCCAGTGTTCTGGGACTATGGATAACTGTTGGGGGAGGGGGAGGTCTGCTGTGTTCTAGACACAGGCTGTGAAGAGGTCTGGTTCACCTGTTTGCCCTCTGCTGGGAAGCCGTGGGCAGCCACGTTGGTGTGAGGCCCACAAAATTTGCTTCTTTGTATCTTTGGAAGTTTATAAAATACAGTGCGAAGAGTGACACAGGGAACAGGCGCCGTGTGCCTGGTTGTGGGTATTGTCAGCGTGCACTGGGTTGTATGGTTTTAGAGATGTTTTTTTCCCCTGAGTACCTCTGCCTCAACACCAAGGGCAGCTAGCACCTGTCATGGACTTTTCGCATATGACATGCACATGGCCTTGGGGAAGCCCAGGCCATGATCCCATAGTATTGGTCTTAACCTCCCTTTCTCTGTGTGCAAGAAAGCAGATGGACCTGAGTGAGGGAGAGGGATTGAGGCCCCGGAGCAAACAGTGCTCACACAAGGAACAGTGTTCCTGTCCCATGTCACTGTGATATGTCTGATGGCGTAACATTGCAGACCCTCTCTGCTGGACTGACCTTTAGGAGACTCAGCGTGCCTCTCAGCAGGACTCGGTACACAGTGGCCTGTGTGACATGTGTGGAGAAGATGATGCTAGTGGCCCTCAGACTCAACCCCAGGCAGCAAAACTGTTAACCATTCTGTACGGTTGCTGCGAGTTGTGGCTTAGGTAGACGTTGCCCAGTCATGGCCTTTACGTCCTGGAAAGTGAGACAGGATAGCACACAACTTTGTGTGGCTTCCCAGCATCTTCTTATGGCCCAAGTTTCTTAGGTTTTGTTTCCTTGCGGCTAGCGGGGTTTGGCTTCTCTTCTTTCTGGGCAGAACATGACCTGTGGGCCCAGTGGATTGTAAGTTCGTTGCTCTCATATATGTAACCGATACCAGAAACAGAAAACAACAACAATAATAAGCCTGGGTCCAGGCCTCGCCACAGAGCAGAGAGGTATCATCACTAGGTGGCAATGGAGCAGTTGGCGTACTCTGCCTGCGGGTCTGGAGCAGGGGTTGAAATGATAGCCTCCAGAGATCTCGGTGACCCACCACCATCCGTACATGATGTGTTCAGGAAACTCTATTCATGACACAGCACCTTCACAGGAAGCTAGGGTCGGATGTGCACATAGCCCCTGCATACCTAGCGCTGGCCCTCCCAGGAGCAGGGCCTGCTTCTATATGCAAGGGCAGCGGGGAGTAGGCTTGAGGTAGAAGAAAGCCCAGAAAGGTAACACACAACTCTGGGCCTTTGAGAAGCTGTAAGGGAGGCAGCAGACAGTGTTGGGCATAGCAGAGAGGGAAGTGTGTGACCCCTGTGCCTTTAAGAACTGCTGAATGGGGGCTGCATCACATGGGTCTTAATCAGGGATGCCATGAGTATACACCTAGCATTACCTTGGGGACCTTGGGTCTGGTGTAGCCCCAGGAGTCACTGCCCATGTTCTCCGCAGAGTCTCTCAGGTGCCCTAGATGCAGCCAGGGTTTGTCATCTCATTCCCCTGTATGCTGCCCACCTCTCCTGACAGGTGTGTGTGTGTTTGGGAGAGTGTGCTGGGCGGGGGTAGGGGTAGGGGGCACACTACTATCCTCTTCCGAGTCTTATTCTTGGGGGCTCAGCCAGGAGCTGGAACAAGGACATGCACGACTCCCCCAGCTCTGTCACTTTGCTGGGAAGTGAAGTAAGGAGATGCTTGGGCTTGTTATCTGGACCAGCGAGGGTTAGGGTTCACACAGCGCCCCTCTCGGGGACACAGCGACGCCTTGGTACCTAGTTTGTCATCAGTAAGTTGTCTTTGGTAGGTCTGGGTGTTTTCTCGACCCTAGGTACACAACAGGCACTTAACGCCTGTTCACTGGGAAGTGAGCGCTGCCCTTGACAAACTCTGGGTGGGCATCCCCTTAAAGACTGTCTCCTCAACCCCTGTCGCCGGGGCGTGGTGGCGCACGCCTTTAATCCCAGCACTCGGGAGGCAGAGGCAGGCGGATCGCTGTGAGTTCGAGGCCAGCCTGGTCTACAAAGCGAGTCCAGGACAGCCAAGGCTACATAGAGAAACCCGGTCTCGAAAAACCAAAAAAAGAAAAAAAGACTGTCTCCTCAGCCTGATTTGACTATTGGCAGCTTTCACAGGGTCAGCTGGATGGGCTGGGAGCTGTGGAGCCCTGAGAAGGTGTCCTTTTAGCCACCCCCTCACCTGAACCACCCTGAAAGGCCCTGTGAATGCTGCTTCTGTGTGGTGCCTGGATGCTATTATCAGAAAAGTTAGTCTGCTGAAAAACAAAACAAAACAAAACCCAGAAGTGTGCTTATACAGCACAATTCCTTTGTTTTGTAAAAACAGCCTCCCAAGAGGAGCCTGTGGTGCTGAGGGATCTGTTCCTCCCATGCAGAGTTCCCTCCGGTTTCTGGGCCATTTGCAGGTCAGACGTTGGGATCCTGAGGTAGGGCCAGGAGCTGCTCTTCTGCTAGGCTCACTTCCCTGTGACCATCCTGGCACCGCTGCCTTGAGCACAGTTTGAGAACCTCTGATGCTTCACAGCAGCCTGGGATTGTCGAAGGCATTAAATTATTTCCCTGTGTCACTCTCCATTAAATACACTAAATGGCTGAGTTAGAGCCAGACCCAGATCTTTCCAGACTACTACTGTTCACCCTGTCCTGAAAGAGGGCTAGGCTACTTCCTGTTGGGTCTGGAGACACTTTTCTCTTTGAGGCAGCAAGAGGGCTTTGGTAGCTTGGTCCAGCTATTCTAAAGCAGAAGGGCTATGTCCTTAGAGCTTCTCATAAACCCTGAGTTCTTTGGGGATACCGAGTCAGGTGCCAGTGGGAGAGCATTTGAGTCAATGAGGCATCAGGTGTCCACTGTTGAGCGCTGAGGGAGAAGGCTACTCTGTCCTGGGCAGGGGGCTGAGAGAGAAAGGCCCCTTCGCCCCCTGCTTTCCTCGTCCTGGTGTGCCTGCCATGCCAGGGTGCATTTTGCAGTGTATATGCGAAGGGACAGTGACAGAGAAGATGACAGTGACAGGAATGGCCCAGTACTCAAGTTCCCTACATTTGTCCGCCTTTCTGAATGCAAAACATTTTAGGCTGCTGATCATTGTTGGCCTGAAACTCTTCTCCCTGAACTTCCTTAAGAGGTGCAGTGAATGAGCACTGTTTCCCCGCTCCAAGCAGCATGAAGGATCTGCAGGACGTGGTGATTGGTAGCTTTGCCATGGCCACTGGCAGCTTTTCCAGAGTTGTGGTTTCTATAGGCTTTTGGAACCAGCAGAACTAAGGGGCCCTAGGGGCCTGCTGAGCCCAAGCACCACCTTTGAGGGCTAGCGGAGACGGAGGGCCAGGCCAGCCCTTAAGGGCATGTTCCTGTCAGCTCCCACAGTTCCCGGCGTCTTTAGTTACCCTCAGTCTTTCTGCCGGTTCAGCATTGATGACACCAGGCCATAGTCTTCCTTCATGGGTATGGCTAGTCTGGAAACAAGAATCTTGACTCAGCCCATTTCCTGTTGCTGCCAGGGTGTGTTTGAAGATGAGCCTAGGAGTGAATTAAAAGGCTTAAAACCACATCAGCCTTAAAGGAGACTAGAAAATGGTCACCTCTCTGTGAGCTGGAAGGCTGTTTGGTGCCAAATTGGGGCCTAAACACACACAGTGCTTCAAAGGGAGGGTCTGGTTTGCATCAGGGTGTGGTGGCACGGGCCAAAAAGGGAGACTCCTATAGATGTGTGCAGGTCTGAGCTGCAAGGACACCTTCACCAACGGGGGGACCTGCCTCCCCTGTGGACCCTGAAAGTAGAGATGGGGTTCCTCACAGTGACTTCATTACCAAGGGAGGAGACATCTTGTGTGGAGTAGACCAGGCAGCCCGGAAGGTGATGAGGCATGTGTTTTGCTCACTCTAAAGCCCTCTGAAGGCGTGTTGCGCTTTAAAGGACCTGCTGGCACTTGTAACTGCCCCAGCTGGAAGGTTGCATAACCGGACTGACGGTGGATGATAGATGCCCCAGCCTGTCACGTGGCTGCTTTTCCCTGAAAGCTGAAGGCTGTTTTCCCCTTTGTCCTGAGTGTGACGATCAGCTACCAGGGTACATTGGAAGCCCTACAGAAGAGGCCTGGCTGTCCTCTCAGTCCCGTCTCTAAGTGAATCCCGTTGTTTTAAGCGTGGTGTCTTTCTTCCCTGCCCCTCAAGTTTATGTTGATGATGCATCTAGGCTTGGCTCTTCTGTATCCCCGTGCTTCCTGCTTGCCCGGGGGCAGGGTGGCCTGGAACTCTGCCCTTCTGTTTGGAGTGAGTCCCTGTAACGTGTGTTGGGGAACCACCATCTGATACGGCAGAGGGAGATAATGCCACAGCCTCTTCTGTCTCCCTTTAAGGCTGACATGCCTCCTTTGGATTGCTTTTACAGATTTCTGACTTTGGGCTGGCCAAGTGCAATGGTATGTCCCATTCTCATGACCTCAGCATGGATGGCCTGTTTGGCACAATCGCCTACCTCCCTCCAGAGCGCATTCGTGAGAAGAGCCGGTTATTTGACACCAAACATGATGTATACAGGTGTGTGATGTGCCACCGGGCCCTATGTGCCAGGCTGGGAGCTCTAAGCTTTTAATGATGCTTCCTGTCCTGTGAACAGCAGTTTCCAGAAAGGCTTTGGGGTACCATTTAGCCACAGAGTTCAATCTACATATGAGTGGTGTGTGCCTGTTGGACTTGGGGATGTTAGCTGGTGGATACCTGCTCCCCAGGCAGATCAAAGACTTCCTGGCTGACAAAGAGACTCTTCCTGCCTGTTGCTATGCAGAAGCAGTTAGGAAAAAAACAGTTATCAGCCCAGTGTTGGATATGGTGCAGCATTTTCATTGTCTGTCTGTCAGAAGAACCTGTTGCTTTGAATAGCTCACAAGTCGAACAAATCACACTTTGAGGTCACTTAACCTCTGAGGTAGGGACACTGGTTCACAGTGTATAAACTGACAACTTGATTGCTTCGTGGTATGGTTAAGGGAAATATTTTTATTGTATGAGAGAGAGAGAGAGAGAGAGAGAGAGAGAGAGAGAGAGAGAGAGGGAGCGCGAGCAGCCAGAAGCATCTAGAAGTTTCCAGAATAAAGAAAGTAGGCTGAGCATGGCCAGAAGAGAAGCAGGAGCAGAGCAGAGGTAGAGTGGGAGGGAGAGAGATCAAGAAAGGAAGACAGAGATGATGGGTCACAGCAAGGTTATGAGGAGAACGAGTGGCAGAGGGCAAAGAAGCCCATGAGCTGAAGAAGTTTAGTAGGGGAGAAGAGCTGAGAAGAGCCAGGATGCCAGTATGGACTTTATGCCAATAGGCACCACCGGATAGCCACTTGTCCCTTCTGCCAGTGGTGTGGGAAATGGCTTCACAGGTTCCTGAGGAATGCTGGCTTTTGTATAACCATCAGAATTTGGGGAAATGGAGTTTCCTTTGGACCTGACATTAAGGACTCAGTAACTAAGAACTACCTCCTTTTCCTCCTCATGTTGTAAGGGTCCTATTTCAATGACCTTTGAGGGAAGACAGCACCGGAGCAGCCAGCTGGCTTTTGTCACCAGGCCCAGCTGACTGGTTTGACAGAAGCCAGTGTGCCAGTGTTGAGCTTCTGAGCTGTGAGTCCCCTGGGCATGGTCCTCTGGGGACTAGTCAGGGCTTGTAGAGTTTGGGGACAGTACCTTTTTTTTTTTTTTTTTAAAGATTGGGCTATTTTCACTGTACCTAGAATAATTTATTTAAACATATGTCCCCCCAGTAGCTAAGAGGGTTTGAGGCTCAGCTTATTGCTGCTTAGTGCTTTCTATACATTTTCTTCAGCCACTCTCTGATGACGCCTCCCAGGACCTCTTAGAGGAGCATTTTAGTCAGAACTTGGCCTTGGGTTTAAAAGATTGAAGCCACAGAGAAAATTGGGTGGCAGAAATACCCATAGATGTCTGAGTGCTTGGTCTGTGCCCCATGTGAGATGGCGGCTCAGAGCTTAGGAACTCTATGAAACTCGAGGCTGCAGCACCATTTGACACCTAGTTTCTCTTTCAGCTTCGCCATTGTGATCTGGGGCATCCTCACACAGAAGAAGCCATTTGCAGGTAGGTGGGCCCTGCAAGTCCTCGAACCCTCTCAGCCCTTTCTTTCTTAGTGACTTTGGTTTGGGCTGGGCTGGGCTGAGCTGTCTCCTCCCTCCTCTCCTCCCCACCCCAAAGCTTCCAGGCTGCACGGCCATCCTCAGGGCAGATACCTTAAACCCACCCTGCAAGGACATAGGAGGCCCAAGGCCAGGTGGCTGACAAAACACTCCTGCTGTGTTGCCTACATACAGGACAGATTAGTTGTGGGACCATCAGACTTCAGCTTTGTGTTGGTAAAACTACATAACAAGATACCCTTCCTTCACCTCCTTTCTTCCCTCCCTTTCAATAACAAATGGTATAAAACATTCCTGACAGAATCCACTGTGTTAATCATTCTAAACACACCGAATAGCGGTAAAAACATTCATATGGTTGGCCCCTCTCCAGAACTTCCACCACATCAACTCAAGTTTTATAAAACTCGAGTCACTTTTAGCTGCATTGGGAAGAGAAGCCTTCTTTCCTTTATAGCACTTCTAGATATTTACACCGTGGAGGTCATGCCCAGGACACAATGAGGCCCTGGGTTCAATCTCCAGTACCAAACAGACAGATACCATCTAAGTCAGAGCCCTCAAGTTGAGGGCCCATTGCTGGCCCAGTTACACACTCTAGCCAGCCATGGAAAAGGGGGAAGGGTTGAGAGATAAGATCCTCCAAGCACAGCAGGATTTAGGGTATGCTGGGTACTGATTAAACACACAGCAGAGTAGTTCTGTTATGTTCCTATCCTCCATTGTTTGTTGTTTTAAAAAGTATATTTATTTTATGTATATGTGTATACATATGTATGTATATACACACATATACATACATACACATAAATACATACATATATATATACATATACACACATATATATAGACATACATACATACACATATATGTGCCTGAGTGATGCGTGTGTACCACATGTATTAGGAGTCTATGGAGGTCAGAAGAGGACCTTGAATCTCCTGGAGCTAGAGTCACAGGTAGTTGTGAGGCTGGGTGGGTGCTGGACACTGAACCAGGGTCATCTGCAAGAGCAGCCAATGTTCTTAACCCTTAACCGTTGAGCAATCTATCCAGTCATCCCCTCCCCCACTGCTCTTTCTTCCAATTGTGTTTCCCCAATGGAGGTCCACATTCTGAATTCTTTCCAGTGTGATACCCTGCATGTTGGACATGAAACGGTCTAATAGAGAGACTCTTGAGTCAGGTGTATGGTGTATTAAGGACCTAGGCCCTCTGGTTTTGTTGCCTCCCAGATAGGGGAATCAAGGTGCAGGACTTTCCAGGTGTCATATAGGCCCCATCAGGTGGGCTTTCAGCCACAAAAAAGGAAAAAAAATCTGCTAGGTGGTCTCCTGACTCTCACTGCATTTGGAAAGCTTACTGGGTTTGGAAGGCGGGCTTATGGAAGTAACCTGCAGCTACTGAAGAGATAGGCATTGCACAAGACTTAACAGGAAAGTGAACAGAGTGTCAGTATGTAGGCAACCACTTGGCAGCCAGTGGTAACTTTGGGCCAATTTTCCAAACCTGCCAAGAGGTGCCTGCCTCCGCTCCACAGGGCACTCTTGGAACGCAGGGGTGGGGAAATGCCTGTGGGAACAGTGGCTAATGGGCCACTTGGTTTAAGATGATCAGAAGGCAACCCACTGAGAGTTACCTTGTGCGATTCCTTATCAGGGCTGGTAATAATAAATAATGGCAGACTCTGTGCCCATGGCAAGTAGTTCTTAAAACTGAGAAAAACAGAGAGTGTGTTATGTCCTATGAGGGTATAGATTAAAGACAGCTACAGGGTTGGAAAAGGAAACAGTAGTATCCCAAATGATGTGTATGTCACGTCATGTTCCCAACACTTGTCCATCCATCTGAGCGGGGAGCCATCTCCTGTCCCCCAAAGTCTTGACATATGCCTCTCCTTTGCAGATGAGAAGAACATCCTACACATCATGGTGAAAGTGGTGAAGGGCCACCGCCCAGAGCTGCCACCCATCTGCAGACCCCGGCCACGTGCCTGTGCTAACCTGATAGGGCTCATGCAAAGGTGCTGGCACACAGACCCACAGGAGCGACCCACCTTCCAAGGTGAGTGCCCTTCCCCTTTTCCCTGTCTCATCCCTGCAGCGAGATGGCTCTTCTAGTAACACAGGACAGGGCTGAGGGCCAGGCTCAGGGTGGGAACAGTGTGCAGAGATGGGGGATGACACAAACCCACCACTCACAGGTTGGCCCATCCACAGCACTGAGGGCTGGGATGGTTATATATAGAACTGGGTGGTCAGAGCCAAGGTCTACCTCTGCCCCTAGCAGGCTGCAATTTGCTTCCTGGGAGCTTGGAATCCTGGATTTCAAGTTCAGGTACAATGGTGTGTCTTGAGACAGCTGGGGAGGCTAGTGGCCTGCATTCACTTCTCATAGGGAGTTGTCATCATGGATATATAGGCCTTTGGGGTAAGAAAGTGAAGCTGATAGAGCTGCCTTTCACATCTGGGGTGCGGGGGCAGGGAGACGTGAGTAGACTGGGGCTCGCCTGCTCTCCCTTGTAATTTTAACCCTTTGGTTCTGGCAGGTTACTGAGGAAGACCTGTTTTGATCCTGCAGTTAGTTGCCCAGACACTTAGGGTGGTGGGTGGGTTGCCCTCTGGTGATGTCTGGGGTCTTTGCTACAAACCAGCAGTGGTACTGGGCATGTTTTCTGCTGGTCAAGACTAGGGTGTCACTGCCTCTGTCCCAATAGAATTGTGTAGTAAGTCATAGCTAAGCGACAGCCCTCTTTGTTTTCTCCCTCAAAGAAATCACCTCTGAAACCGAAGACCTTTGTGAAAAGCCTGATGAGGAGGTGAAAGACCTGGCTCACGAGCCAGGGGAGAAAAGTTCTCCAGAGCCCAAGAGTGAGGTAAGCATCCCTGACAGGCGTTGTCAGGCTTCCAGTTTGTGGTGGGATTTTCCAGTCCAACCTCTTCTCTGAAAATTCCTCCCCGTTTCTCTTTGAGCCTGTCCCACACCTCCTTCCAGAAGTGTAGGTCCCACGGGGTCCCCCACCTGCCCGCACCCTGGAGACTGATGGGTGTAGGTAGAACCATGGGAAGGCAGGGCCACCCCGGTAGTAGGTTAGGGTCAGGGATCTGACTGAGCACAGTCTGCCTGCTCATAGACGGTTTGTGTTACCAGTCCCACGTGATTACTGAGCCGTGAGCTTCAAAGGTCAGTGCTAGCTGACCGCCTCCAGGGTAATGACCGAAGCGGGGAGCTGGCTGTGAGGGTTGGGAGTGGTGGTGCGGTGGTTAGTGTTTTACCTGGCGTTGGACAGCTTCTCCCAGGGAAAACAGCTATGGGACAGCTGGTGAGAATTGAAGGCAAAGGTCACCTGACAGCAATAAAGGGGCAGAGCCTACCTCTAATGAGGTAACAACAACAAAAACCTACCTCTGACGTGCTGGTGGCCAGCAAGTAGACATGACTTAGTGTGCAGGTGACTGGCACAGTAAAGCTAGTGGTTCCCAAAGGGGGGAGGGCACAGAAAGAGTTGTGAGCAATCCTCAGACCTAGTTGCTAGAAATCTGCTCTTCTTGGAGCAGCCAGATCTGTAAAGCACCCCCCCATCCCCCTCTTCACACAGCCCCGAGCCCGACTGACACCCCTGAGAAAGCCTGAAGCTTTGTCAGAGCAGGGGAGGCCCCCAGCCTGACTCAACTCTCCTTTCTCTTTTTTTGCTTTTTGAGACAGGGTCTCTCTGTGTAGCCTTGGCTGTCCTGGACTCGCTTTGTAGACCAGGCTGGCCTCGAGCTCACAGAGATCCCGCCTGCCTCTGCCTCTCAAGTGCTGGGAATTACAGGTGTGCGCCACTGAGCCCGGTTCTATTTTTCCTTTCTTGTTGGGCTGTTTGTTGTGCATGGACTGGGTCTGGCCTTGCTTGTTCTGTGCTCTCGAAGCTAACCCGTGGACTGTCCTTGGTCTAGACAGTGTCCCTGAGTCGTGGTGGCATCATGTGGACTTTTCCATTTTTGTGAATGGAAGCTAGGGAAGCCTGTGTGGTTTCTTTGCAGCCCTGAGTCTCAGGGCTTCTTGATGTTGTTTGTCCGTGGTAGTGCACAGCCACGGGACCTCCACCTCCGCCTCCGCCTCGTGGCCAACAGTTTCTGTCGTCGTGTCCGTGTCCCGTCCCCCCCCTTCCCCCCCCCCCCCCCCCCCCCCCCCCGTGTCTGGCATGGTGAGCAGAGTCCTGACCACCGCCCCCTCTGTCTTTGCAGGCCAGGCCCGAGTCCTCCCGCCTCAAGCGCGCGTCTGCTCCTCCCTTTGATAATGACTGCAGTCTTTCTGAGTTGCTGTCGCAGTTGGACTCTGGGATCTCTCAGTCTCTCGAAGGGCCCGAGGAGCTAAGCCGGAGTTCCTCCGAGTGCAAGCTCCCCTCCAGCAGTGGCAAGAGGCTCTCTGGGGTGTCGTCAGTGGACTCAGCCTTCTCCTCCAGAGGATCGCTGTCACTGTCATTTGAGCGGGAACCTTCGACAGGCGGTGAGTGGCTGGGAGTGCTGGCGAGCCTGCACGGGGCCTCTCCCCTGAGCTAAGAGTCTGAGCAGCTACTGTGCCGGGTCTCTTGCCCTGATAATTCTTGTCTTTCCGTTCTCTCTAGTGAGATTTTGGTGTCGCCAGCTTAGTTGGTGCTCAGAGCACAGATCTAGAAACCCCACATCAGTTGTGTGGTGTTGTTCGGTGTCACCTCCTGGCTGAGCCAGCTGATGGGCAGAGGTTGACCTCAAGTCTGCAACCTGGAAAGCCCAAGTCGCATCCACTGAAACTACTGACACCTGAGAACTTTACTTTTGCCAGCTTAGTGTCCCGGATGTTTCCAGATAATATTTGTCCCAAACTTTCATGTTTTATGGGCACCCTTACTTAATACAGGCTTGTATCAGTCTGGGCTGGGTGTCCTGTGAGGTGCTGACACCTGGAGTGCTATGGCTTCTCTGTAAAGCACAGAGATTTCAGTACGGGCTGTAGCATGAGACAGGCCAAGTGCAGATGGCTGTGCAAAGACTTAAGATTTTACCAACCCGCAGGGATTATTTTTCCAGTAGAATATTAGATAAAAGAGCATTGAAAGTTAAGGAAATAAATGCCTTGCAAAGATAGGTAGGGGATTGAGTTTGACTGGAGCCAAGCAGTGGACAACAGAGTCAGAAAAGAACAGTCAGGGTTAAGTTCACAGCAGCCACTGTCACCTGGGGAAATGTGTTCTTGAGACTTAACCCTCTCTGGTGATGCCTTGTCCTAATGCATGCGAGATGACTTGCCAGCCTATGAGAATGTAGTATTTAAGCCAGGCATGGTGGTGCACATCTTTAATCCCAGCATTTGGGAGGCAGAGACAGGAGGATCTCTGTGAGTTTGAGGTCAGCCTAGTATACAAAGCAAGTTCCAGGACAGCCAGGACTACAGAGACCCTGTCTCAAAACAACAGGAAAAAAATTGCAATGTTTAAGCATTAGGTATAATCTTAGTACCACCCACACCTTCAGTGCCCTGCAGAAACAGCCTAGAGATGTTCCGCCTGCAGAGGTAGAATCTGTTTCTCAGCAATGCAGTGGACTTTCAGGTTTGATAGAAAGTTCCATTTTGAATACAGAGCAGTGTGTCCTGAGAAATCCAGTTTTGATTTCCTGTGATTTCCTGACAACAGGAGGTACAGCTTTAAGTCTGTGCCCGTCAGCGTTCCAGAAGCCAGCTCACAGGCCAGTACTGGCCCCAGGAATAGTGTGTGTCTTGGGGAGGGGGACCTGTCTAAGCTAAGCCTTTAGGCAGGTTGTGTTCCTGTCTGGCTTTCCTTTTCCACCTTTTAAATGAGTGTCAGTGATCTTGCTGTTGCTGTGGGAGGGGCTTGTGGTTGCTTGCCTTTCCCAGCCCTGGAAAAGCAAGAGTGGCTTTATTCAGCAAATCAACAGAGGAACACTTTGGAGACATCAGCTACACTACCCTGGGTGCCTAAAGACCTGAAAGTAAAAGGATGCACCCTGAATGTTCTTGTTCAGAGTCCTTGGAGGTGTGGTCCACCTGACCTCAGAGCCCACAGTCTGAAGGAATGGTCCCACACTCTGACATGACATCTGACATTGTCCCCCTTCTCCCCTGCAGATCTGGGCCCCACAGACATCCAGAAGAAGAAGCTAGTGGATGCCATCATGTCAGGGGACACCAGCAAGCTGATGAAGATCCTGCAGCCCCAGGATGTGGACTTGGTCCTGGACAGCAGTGCCAGCCTGCTGCACTTGGCAGTGGAGGCCGGACAGGAGGAGTGCGTCAAATGGTTGCTGCTTAACAATGCCAACCCCAACCTGACCAACAAGAAGGGCTCCACACCTCTTCATATGGCTGTGGAGCGGAGAGGGCGGGGGATCGTGGAGCTGCTGCTGGCCCGGAAGATCAGCGTCAACGCCAAGGACGAAGACCAGTGGACTGCCCTGCACTTTGCGGCCCAGAATGGAGACGAGGCCAGCACCAGGATGCTGCTGGAAAAGAATGCCTCCGTCAACGAGGTGGATTTCGAGGGCCGAACACCCATGCATGTAGCCTGCCAGCACGGACAGGAGAACATTGTGCGCACGCTGCTTCGCCGTGGAGTGGATGTGGGCCTGCAGGGGAAGGATGCCTGGCTGCCCCTGCACTATGCCGCCTGGCAGGGCCACCTGCCCATCGTCAAGCTGCTAGCCAAGCAGCCTGGGGTGAGTGTGAACGCCCAGACGCTAGACGGGAGGACACCCCTGCACCTGGCTGCTCAGAGGGGCCACTACCGTGTGGCCCGCATCCTCATTGACTTGTGCTCTGACATTAACATCTGCAGCCTGCAGGCGCAGACGCCCCTGCATGTCGCTGCCGAGACTGGACACACTAGCACTGCCAGGCTGCTCTTGCACCGTGGTGCCGGCAAGGAGGCTTTGACCTCGGAGGGCTGTACCGCCTTGCACCTGGCAGCCCGGAATGGACACCTGGCCACCGTCAAGCTGCTCATAGAGGAGAAGGCTGACGTACTGGCTCGGGGGCCACTGAGTCAGACAGCCCTGCACCTGGCTGCTGCCCATGGGCACTCAGAGGTGGTAGAGGAGCTGGTCAGTGCTGACCTCATTGACTTATCTGATGAGCAGGGCCTGAGTGCACTGCACTTGGCTGCTCAGGGCAGGCATTCAAAGACTGTGGAGACGCTGCTCAAACATGGGGCACACATCAACTTGCAGAGTCTCAAGTTCCAGGGAGGCCTGAGCCCTGCCGCCACACTCCTCCGGCGCAGCAAGACCTAGCTTGCCTCCACAGAACCAGGGCTCCCTGTAGGCTTCTGGTCCATCCTTGTTTCCTCATGGGAACACAATGGTCCTGGGACACCCTGTTGGTGGCCTGCCCATAACACTGACCAAGCAGAGAGGCTAATGGACAAGGCAAAAATAGCTGTGTCAGGGCAGAGGCTGCCACCAGCTACTGACCTGTGGCCAGCCAAGGTGTCTGATGTCAGACGGGTCGGTGTCATTTCATTGTGGTCTTGATTGGCTGCTGATACAGACCTTTCATACAAAGGCCATACAAGAGTGTCCCCTTGTCCCAGAGCAAGCCACCACCTCTATTTGCTTGGAGCATGGCATCTTTGGTAGAGGCATGGGAGGGACAGCGTCCTTCATCTTCTCACTGCGATGGTCAGAGTATCTGTCTCTGGAGGCATAGTGGTTTCTTATATATGAGTGGCATGCTAGCTTTGCTTGAGATCGGTGAGGATATGACCAGCACTGGAAAGAGAATGATTGTAAAACCACAGGACTGACCTTAACATTGAACAGCCGTACCAGCATGGAACTACTGTTTTGTTTCTTTGGGGTATTGGGTTTTTTTGTTTTTTGGTCATGTCTAGGTCACCATGCCTCTTCACCCACTTCAGTTGGGGGACTGTCAGTTGCTGAGTTCTCACCTAAAATGTTAGAGCCACGTATATAAAGTTCTTTAAATGGGTTCATACTAAAAGTTGTTTAGCCAAACAATCACTCAGGCTCTTTCGGTGACATGATGCTTTGTGCCAAGGGCTTTGCTGACTTACCCTGTGGCAACTCCTGCTGTGTTCCAGCCACAGCAGTTGAATGCCGCTCATGGTGCCCAGTGGAGATGGTTTGTACTCGGAGGTGTCAAAGGCCTGATAGCCTCATTGTTACACCTTCCCCGTCCGTATGCTGTCACTGTAGAAGTGAATTGCACAAGTGACCTGCTGTGTGCAAACACATGCTGTAGCATGGTGTGACATAGAGGGACACTAAGGTAATGTGTACTTTGACATAAACTGTGGACAAGATACGTTTCTGTGACAGGAAGTAGTAGAGCTGGCCATGTTTTAATATGCCTCAGTTTGCCTTCGCTGTCTCCCACTTCAGTTGTGTAAAACACAAGAGACCACGAGAGATCTGTACGATGTCAATAAAGGACTCACCTACTTTTGGAATTCGCAAGACTTATTTCTTATCTGTAGTCTCAGATCATCTGGTCCTTGAAACCAGATGATCTGAGACAGTAACTGGGATTTGGAGATGTTACGTATGAAGCAGCCCAGGAGATTCAGGAAGCAGAGGATGGCCCGAGGCATTCGTCTTTCTTGCATGTGCCAGATCTGGTGGAAGGGAGGTCCTTTCTTTTTAGTTAGTTATTGTTCTCGTGTTGTTAACTTTACATCTGAAATCATTTCAAGTTAGATCAATCAGGATAACTTTACATCGACTCTGGGTTTCTCATTCACTTAAGTCTGACTTCATTTTCCTGACCATCCTTTCTAAGCTACTCCCTTTCCATCCAGCTGTCCTTCAACCCGCTACCACCCCTATATCTGGCCCTCCACCTGCCCACCTGTCCACCCAGCTGTGCATACCCGCCACTCCTCCTCCCGTCTGTCTTGCTCCCTGACTACCCACCCCCTGTCTACTCACTCTCAGAGTAGCTTGCAGACAACGCCTGGCTACTTCTCAATCCTTCAGTGTGTATTTCCCCAAAACCAAGGACTTTAATTTTCTAATAGCCACCATTATCAGGAAGTTAGCATCGGCACGAAACTATCTAGTCCACTAATCTTTTTAAAAGCTTACTGGTGACCTCAGCAGAAGTGGTTCTCCTTAACCATAGGGTCCTGGATTCCATCCAATTCTCTGGATCAGTGAAAGATCCTGTCTCAAGACAGTAAGGTGGAGAGTGATGGAGGAAAACACCTGATGGTCTCCTCTCGCCTCTGAATGTCTGCACACCTGTGCTCATGTGCAAGCACCACATATATATAACACATAACATACTATACACACAATGTACCACACACACATATGCACCATGTACATATACATACACCCACCCCCACAATAGACCACTCATGGAGACCATATAACACACACCCCACAACACCATGTACACCATGTATACATACATCACAATACCCCCACACACAGACCAATAAATATGAACTACACACATTTACACATACACATACACACACACACACACACACACACACGTACATATACACACACACACTGACTCCAGTCACTGAATTCTTGAAGGGTTAGAGGATGTCATAAACAGGATGGCTGTGGTGAACAATTCTCACTCTCTGACCACTGCAGCTAATTCTGGAAGTGGGAACATTCTAGAGATTGCTGGGTGGTTGTCTTGGGTCACCATGAAGGCAGTAAGCTGTGAGTTGTTCCTGGGTCACTGAAAGTCTCTGCACCGAAGTAAGGATGCTTGAACAACAACAAAAAGCCGCTCTGATGCCAAGCCTCAGGATCAGAGAGAAGACTGAGAAAGCTGCAGGTGGGTATTTTCTCTGCTCATTGTCAGAGTTCACATGTAATGAAAGGTATAAACCCATTGCTGGGCCAGCTCTTTAGAAAGATGCCCCACCGTGTGAGCTGACACTGAGTGTGGCACTCAGGTGAACGGAGAAGAGCCCCCTCCCCAGTTCTACACTGTAACGTCTGAAGGTGTTGCCTCTTGGGATGGATCCTGGAGCGTTCAGCGAACCCTGTCCTCTGTGGCAACCCAGAAAAGTGAAGTCTCTTCATGGTCTCCTTTCATGACTCCAGCTCCTCTTCCTCCTGGAGTCATTGCCAAGAACAGCTGGGCCACTGGAAAAACAAGGTTTGGTGAGGTGGCAGCCAAGGCTGCAGGTGTGGCTGGTGTGACAGGTGTGGCTGGTGGGAGGTGGCCCTTGCGGGAAAGAACAGTGATCCTCCCTGGGCTGCAGGCTGAACTGTCCTTCGTCACACTTTTTTCCTGTCTTTCCTGGAGGCTATAAGAGGACCCCTGCCTTCTCTGTGCTGAGAGGGTCAAGTGAGGCCTCCACCTCTGCTTCTAGGAAAGGACAAATTAAACAGGAAATGGAGATGGGGGTTAGGGTAGCCATCAGCGACAGGTGGCCATGTGCTATCTGCACACCCAGGCACAGCATCTCTGAGTTTGGGGACCCAGACAGGTCCAAAATGAGGATTTGCTGAGGAGCCAGCTTGAGCTGGTCTTCCTAAAAATGTGGAGAAAGTGTCCAGGCTCGGTGGCACACACCTGTAATCCCAGCACTCTGGCAGATCCACACAGGATCTACAAAGTAGGTCCAGGACAGCCAAGGCTACACAGAGAAACCCTGTCTCAGTGGGGAAAAAGGAGAAAGTGGATGGAGGAGTCACAGGTAAAAGAAACTGACTGGCAGAAGGGAGAAGAGGGAAAAGAGAGGCCTTCGCTAACGATGGTAGAAGGAAGATGATGTCATGGCTTCTTTTCCATTTGCTATGACAAAGCACCCAGACAAAAGCAATTTATGGGAGGGAGGGTTTATTTCAGTTCCTAAATTGCAGGTTATGGTCTATCCCATCTATGCTAATAATAAAATGTTTTTTTAAACAAGTAAACTTTCATAAGTAAAAAGGGAGAATGTGGGAGAGAAAAGATGAAGGAAACGAGAGTTACATTAGAATGCAAAAACATCTGCAACAGTACAAGTTACAGAAGGAAAAGGTTCTGAAGGTTAGAGCACCCACTTAACTCATAGCCTTGCGGGGATGCTGACCCTCATTCTTCTAGAAGGACAAGGAGGTCACTAACACAGGAATCTGGTGTGCCAGGCCAGGATGTAAGAGGTCACTCCTTCAACATTCCAAGGAAAATGGTTTTCAGCCTAGAACTCCTTGGAGTCCAGACTTGTTCTTAGTCCCGCCTTCCAGTCTCTCAAGGCCCAGCCTGCGGTCTCCCTCTCAACAGGGTTAGTACATCCTGGTGCTGAGCTGCCGCTGGCTCACCTGTGAGGCTGCACCTATTCTGCTGCTAATGTGTCTGATGAGATTTTTATTTTACTCATTTTATTTCTCCTTTCTGAGAGCTATCCATTCTTTCCAAATCTGTCTGTGAGCTCATTTTCAATATTGTTCTATCTGTGGGAATCTTCTATACTGGGGGGTAGGGGGTGGATTTTGTGTGTGTGTGTGTGTGTGTGTGTGTGTGTGTGTGTGTGTGTGAGAGAGAGAGAGAGAGAGAGAGAGAGAGAGAGAGAGAGAGAGAGAGAGAGAGAGAGATCCACAGCTAGGCTGCCAAACTGTGATTGGTTTTATGCCCGTTTCATGGCTCTGAACCACATAGGTAGTATGATTTCAAGTGGCAAGAGCCAAGAATAGCAGGGGCTTGGCATGATGCTTTTCATGGGTATTTTAATTCCTCCCTCAGCGCTGGCTGGAATACATCCTCAGGCTGTCCTCCTTTGCTGGTAGGTGGGATATTTTCCTCCAGGGGAGGCTCTTCGGGGTCTCCTTCATAACAACTGCATCCCATGGGGCTCTGGCCTCCCTCCTGGTCTCTGAGTGATTCCACCTGAGTTTACACAGCTCCTATTTTAGTCAAGGGCAGCTGATGGCAGCCATAAATGTCTTTATTCCTTTACTTCCGGCCCTGGAGTTTTGTCCCCTCTCCTGTGTGCTAATAGTCGCGTGCAAGGGTTCTGGTGGTGTAGCCAACAGTCCAGCTTTGCGGCGAGGGAATGTGATTGCCAACAGTGACCATCTCTCCAAGCCAGGAGCAACAAGGGGTGGGTCCACTGACCGTGACCTAGTCATAATGATGTCTAAACAGTGAATTTGGATTCCAGTGACAACAGTGGCATAACCATAACCGCCCTGTGGGTGTGGGAGGGGCTGTTGTGTAAGAGGCGATCTGCATCCTGCACAGTCGGGAATTTAAAGTCCTTAGCAGAAAAGGTGAAGGAAAAAGAGAGCATGGGACAGGTGAACCCTGGAAGCCGGCTTCCGGTGGAGCCTGGTTGGGCTTAGAGGGATGGGACAGAGAAGCTGTTACAGTCTGGTCTGTTTCCTTGATGTGAGTCTTCCACTTTTTACACTACAGCATTTTTTACTGTTGTTAGCTTTAAAACAGAAATTTTAACACGCAAAAGACTGAAGAAGCTGCCTATGCTTGACTAGTGTGCAGACAGGAGGGGCTCAGCACAGGACCAAAGAGAGAGAGTCTGGCAGTGGTGGGACTTTCTCGGAATCACAGGAACTGAATGCTTTCGGTTTTTATGGTAGTGGCCTGGAGGTTAGGGCGGGCTTCTGTAGCCCACGTCTTCAGTGCCCCGGGAGCCAGGTGGGGACGGCCAAGTGGTCCAGTAGCCTCCTGAGGCAGAGAAGGAAGATACACAGAAGTGAGACAAGGGACTTGCAAAGCTGCCCCAGACTTAGCACTTTCCCAACGGGCTTTATCACTATTTCACACCTGACTCTTTTCCATGCCACCAGCCCTCAGCGGCCCCAGTGGCTTCCCAGAGATGAGGAGGTGGTGCTCTGAGATCCTCCTTGCCCACTGCTTTGGGCCCCAGTGAGAACATTCCATGTTTCCTGTGTTTCCTTGTCTGAGTAACTGGGCAGAGCAGCTCTGAGGAGCTTGTTTCTCCTGCTTGTCTCCTCCACCCAGTCTTCCATTTAGCCTCTAGAGGATGTGCAGGTCTCTGACCACGGCTGGTTCTCACCTGGATTTTGCTCCCAGGCCCCAGCCAGGTGCCCTCCAGCTGGCTCATGTGTGGGCAAATGTGATGTTCTGGAAGGTGACTGAGGCCTGCTTTCAGCAACAGTGCCTGCAGCTGGCCTGGTGAATGTTGCCCTACCTAGAAAGGCAAGTGAGCTTACCTTCTCTCTCCTTTCATGCACCTCTGTTACCAAGATGCCTCTGCAGAGGGCAGTAGGCCAGGCCTTGCTTCATTGTCCTGACTGAGTGTACTCGGTTAAGACTGATGCTGAAGATGGAGGGGGAGGAGACATAGGCCATGACGGGGTGTCCTAGTTTGTTTCCTATTGCTGTCATAACAAAAAATCAGCTTAAGCTGTAGAGCGTTTATTTGGCCTACAGGCCACACAGTTCATCAGGAGCAGCCAAGGCAGAAACTTCAGGTAGGAACTGAACTGAAACAGAGCCCAAGTAGGTACATTGCTTACTGGCTTGCCCATCTTGCTTTTTTATACAGTCCAGGACCACCTACCCTGAAGATAACACCACCCCACAATGGGCGGTATGAATCATCAGTCAAGATATGCTCCCACAGACTTGCCCAGAGGCCAATCTGGTAGGTTTCCCTCTTTTTTCAGATGACCCTCACTTGTATCAGGTTGACAAAAACTAACCAGCACAAGGCAGGGTGGCAGAGCCATAGCCCCTCATGTCCTCACTCACTTCTGACCCATTTTGAGTTGAGCAAGCATCGTGAATTCCGCTTAACATTCGGGGAGGGGGGGGCGGGGCGAGCCCCGAGGGACTAGCTGTGACATACTTCTCAGGGTGCAGATAGTCCCTAGGGATGGGCCACACTCAGGAAGTGAGGGGTTCGTGCAGAGGCTGTGCAGCCCTCACAGGCTGCCAAGCCAACAACAGCCGCCTGTAGTCCTCTGGGAACATTTTTCCTTCATCTCTCAAAGCCAGCCGCAGCTTGTTGAGACCTGCTACCAGAAATCATCACTGGCTGATCTACATAGGGTGGGGGCCTTGTGTTCTGGGTGGATCCATCCCATTGTCCTTAAAGCCGACTGTCCTTTGTCTTGGAGACAGGACAGGCCTGCAGCCTCCTACCTTCTGGCCTGGGGAAAACTGCAGGGGGAATAGGGGTGACAGCCAGGGTGAATAGCTTCTCAGAGGGTGTGCACACTCTGTTCCCAAAGAACATGGAGACACGAGCATCCTTTGAAGGCCTTGTGTGCACCACAGTGACCTGGGGACCCTGGCCTGAGCAAGTCTAGAGTCCTTGGCCTTTGCTTCTTCAGGCTCTTGGATGCAGGCTTACAGCCAAGGACTCGGTGTGGGAGGAACTGGGTCTGAGTCTGGGGCTATGAGGGCAGTATGTCAGGTGCCCAGTGTCCTCCATCATTGTCATCTATGAATGCCAAGATTGTCCTACCATAGCTCCCCAGTCCTGCCTGGGCTTTCTTACCTCTGACTATGGCACTAAGCCTCCAGCCCCTGGGTAGGAAAAACCTGGGTCTTCTTGGCCTCTCCTTGGCTCTTGCTCAACCTGGATTTGATGCCTCCAACTCCTTTTAGAACATGCCTTCCTTCCCCCCCCCCCCAACCCTCTCTCTCCTTCCTACCATCTCTGAGTCTACCTCTACTGAAGAACATCTCCTGGGACATCACAGAACCTTAATGAGTATCTGTTGTTGGACGTCTTAGTACATTTGTGACCAGGTGCCTATACCCTGTGGTGGGACCATAGCTAGGCATCACCTGGTTGAGAAAGCTGTCTAGCAGGCTTAGCCAAGGAAAGCGCAGGATGACCCCACCTGATTACTAGCCAGTGTAATCAGTTAGCTACATATAAAGCACCAGCCTGGATAGCCCCTGCCAGAATACAGAGAACTCTCCATGAGAATGCTTTACCTCTGCCACACCCCTTCTAGAAACATGAGGCTGTGAGGACAGCCCTGGATTGATCCTGTTTCCATCTTATCTCTGATGCCTTCAAGAAGAACTAATTGGCCAGGCATGGTGGTGCATAGCTTTAATCACAACACTTAGGAGGAGGAAGCCAGGCAGATCACAGTGAGTTTAATTCTAGCCTCGTCTACACAACACATTCCAGGACAGCTAGAGCTAACTAGTGAAACCTGTCTCAAAACAAAACAAAACAAACAAAAAACAAGACCCCTCTCAAAACAGTAGCCACTCTGCAGGAGAGTGAGAGAGAGATGAATTAGCTTCTCACATAGGGAATGAGACCAGAGCTGCAACATGAGCAGGTTTTATTTTGACCACGGATGAGCTGAACGTTCATTTAAACTTGCAGAGCAAATAAAATCCAAGATGTCTGGTTACCTATGAATTTCAGACACATATTGAGTCAGTTTTTAGTACGCGTCCTAAATACTGAATGAATCGTCCATCATATATTTTATTATATTTATGTGTGTATATATATATATATTTGAGATAGAATCTCACTCTACAGCCCAGTCTGGCTTGGCATTTACTCTGTCCCCCAGGCTGCCCTCAAACTGTCACCAATCCACTTGCCCCAGGCTAAAACACCATGTTAGGCCTATTTATTATTACTTGTTTGTTTATTAATTTTGATGCGGGTCTTACTATGTAGGTCTAGCTGGCCTGGAATGGAACTCACTATGTAGACAATGCTGGCCTCCAACTCAGAGATCCTCCTGTCTCTGCCACCTGAGTACTGGTGTGACCTACCATACCTAGCTTATATTCATAATTTTCTAGTGTAAATATTTTCCAACTATTGCATACTAAAGTTCCAGCTATTATGAAGGATTTTTTTGCACTAAAAGTTGATGAATACCTTGTAAGTTTTCTTAATTTAAATTTATACCTTATTATTTATTAACAGTGATATTGAGAGTTACTTGGTTTTTCTCTTGTTTTGTTTTGACAAGGTCTCATTTAGCCCAGGCTGAAGAACGTCTGATCTTTCGCTTCCACCTCCTACATTCCAGGATTTCAGGCATGTACACCAATGCCTGGCTAAGAATCACCTCTTTTTCTTGGACTTCAGCCTTAGCAGACCAGAAGCTGCTCTTCTGGCTTCCTAGCATTTCTTGGCTATGTGAAAATACATTTTTATTCTGAAATGTTTCTGAATTAGGAGTTCTCCCTAAATAAGCTTCTCTGGGTTTGTTTCCGAGGATGCTGTAACTGTTAGTGAGGAGGTCCTTAGCTGTCTTTCAGAGGCAGCTCTGCCACTGGCAAAGCTAGGCTTATTGGGGGCAGGCAGGGGGTTCCCACAAAATAGCAAGTTGCCTGCTTGAAATTGTCATAGCAACCACTGGTGAACCAGCTGGGCATGCTGTGTGGTGGCCCTCCCAGCTTGCTGGGATTTACAGCTCTTCAATGAGACCAGAGACAGGTGACTAAGGTCCTGAAGTGGCCTGCGCCAGGCAAGGCCAGGAGGCCTCGGCAGGCACCCTCGGCAGGCACCCAGCGTGTACATCTCCGCACTGCTGGGGTGGTGTGGCTCCCACAGGCTTGGTGTCTGGATAGTGCTGACAGAGGGTACAGCAGGATCAGGTGAAGCTGGCCTGGCGGATGTAAAAACAATCATCTGGCACACGGGCTCCTCTCTCTGGTTAGCCACTGGCCCGGGGTGTGTCTCCCAGCCTGAGGGATCACCAGCCTCCTATTAATCTGGATTAACTGGTGCGGTTGGTGTCAGCCTTTGGTAAGGACTGGGATTTACCTCCTAGGCAGAGGGATCTTGGGATTAGGGATGTGGGAAGGAAGCTGCTCCTTTCTCCGGGTCCTAGATAGTTTGCAGAATGCAGATGGTGGGCCCACCTGCAACACTGAGGAGGGTCCGTGGGCCGAGCAACCCCACAGAGAACCAAGAATCTTGGCTTTGAGAAGCAGAGGGAGGGGTTTTGGCACCTAAAGCCACTGAGCCTGGTCCTCAGGCTCTGGCAGGCACTGCCATCCTGGAGGTTAAGTAAAGCCGGATGTAGGGATGCTGTTCCCCAGCCCCAGGAAAAGCTCAATTCATGATTCTCAGAGCTGGAGGGCACCGAGCAGACTGTCTTCCTGCCTGAGTCCCTGGACCCCATGCCCTCCTTGTGTTGTTACCCAGCGCAAATGACTCTGATGGACTTTGGGTCCTAATTTGAATTCACTGTTAGAGGAAGCAGATAAAGTGTGGGAGTTCCTTTCAATTAATTTTTTACATGTAATTATTTTGTGTGAGACAAAAACAATAATGTAATTTAAAAATGAAGAGAGAGAGAGAGAAAGAGAGAGAGAGAGAGAGAAAGAATCTGGTCAGTGACTGATTTGTTTTTAGAGACTCAAGAGGCTAAAATACAGAGCAGAGTTTATTACTCTAGGTGTTCAGGAGCCTCAGCTGGCCCCCACATCAACTGGCAGAATCCGGAGGACTCTGTCCTTTGACACCTGTAGCAAGCCTCTGATTTCTCCTTCCTTCTGTCATAAATCTGGGTGGGGATAGGGCAGCGCTGCCCTTCCTCACACCTCTCAGCCTCCCCAGATCTAACCAACCAACCAGCCCTGGGTTCTATTTTGATCTCTTCTGAATCCAACACCTGACCTGACCCTGCTCCCTTCATCTTGATGTGAAGGAGAGATAAACATGTTTTTTGCTTAGATCACAAGTCAGAGATGAGAAAAAGACTTGTTTAAAAAAATGTGATGTTTATCTCTTTAGAAGTCAAACCACTGTGTGGGGGAGATTGGTTGTTAACCAACTGAAAAACATCCTTGAACAAATTTTGAGAGGAGGTATAAATGTGAGCCAAAAACAGGAGGCGGGGCCTTTGGAGACTTGGGATAGTTTTGGCTGTTCATTGCCCCGCTTTGAGATGCTCCTAGAGAGAACCGCTTGAGGGAAGGCTTCGAGGCTCCGGGCTCTGACTGAGGTTCTGGGTTCTGGTTGCTCCAGGTTCCAGCAGAAGAAATCCTGCTGATTACACCAGGAGAATTGTTCCTTGGAACTGATATCCTTACAGTTTCATTATTGTATTCTTTACTCCTCTTTTCCTATTGTTTAGGTTAGTCAAGTTATCAGTGAGGTACTTTCAGTTAATAAGTTCATAATAAAATACATTTGTTAAGAAAATTGAGCCTACATTGAGGGACTCTCTATCAGGCTCCAGTCTCTGGGCTCCTGTGTCTGGTCCTGCTCAGCTTTTCTCTCTGCAGTAAACATGAACTCTAAGTGGTCCTCAGGCTCCCAAGTCTCAAGCTCTGTAGACAGTTAAGACCTCTTCCAAGGGCCTGGGTTCCACCTGCCTCCTCTACTGCCTCTGCCCCCAGGTCCCTCTCATCTTCTCTAGGAAGCCTCTGAGCTCACAGGCAGATGCTCACATACTTGCCTGGGATGTATAAGACAGAAACACAGGGCTGAAGCATGCTGTAATCTGACGAAGGACTGACCCCATGAGGTGTCTCCCCAGTAGCCAAAGAGGGCCCCATCATCGTTAGCACCCCTTATCAGGGGGATGGCTTATTTCTGTTTGGAATTTTCTATATTTATTGGGTTAAAGGATTGGGGGTCATGGGGAAAGGAAAAAGAGGAAAGAAGTGTGGAGAAAGGGCAGGACCTGAACGGGAAAGACTGTGCTCAGGTCCCGGCGTTCAGTCCACATGGGTTGGCCTTACTCACTGGGAATGAGAAGGTATGTGTGGAGTGTTGTGAGCGTACCCCTTCCTGGATGCTTTCTTCCAAAGCCAAGGGTAAACTAGACCTATCTGGAGTCTAAGTTTCATCCTGATCTTTCTGCACTGGGGCTGGAAGTTGGTCAAGGCACAGTGGCTGATACCTGTCTTCCCTCTGTGTCTCCAGCCTGGGAGCCAAGCCTGGCTTGTGGTGCATAACTCTGGGGAACTGTGAAAGAAGGCACAATAAGGGTGCAGCCCAAAGATTTCTGAGATGCCCTTGGGATTTCTGGCCCTGGAGCACACACATACCTTCTTCCAGATAGTTAGACAAGAGCAGAAAATGAAATATTAAATATAAAATATGTACTACACAAAAGATATGATATGGAGAGGTTTATTATATGAGCATGGGGGGAGAGGGAAAGGGAAGCACCCCAGAGAGAGATAGAGATAGAGATAGAGATAGAGATAGAGAGAGAGAGAGAGAGACAGAGAGAGAGAGACAGAGAGAGACAGAGAGATAGAGAGACAGAGACAGAGAGACAGAGACAGAGAGACAGAGAGACAGAGACTGACAGACAGACAGTCAGACAAGGTAGGTTTATAATCCTGGGTCATGCCACTCCTAGTGTCAGGTAGGTAGTGACATCATAGGTTGCTAGGCAGACTGGGCCAGTATACTAACAGTATCTGTTAGGGTTCAGGAGGCTCTACAGAGAGACACCAAGTTGAAAGCCTTTAGGTAAGCGCTTTATTAATACCACAAGCTGTCTAATAAGGGGTCTTGGGAATGTTTCAGCCCCTCATGACACAACGAAGTGTCTTTTAAAGATTTCTGAGGTAAAAGGAGGTCTTGCTTCCAGAAGAAGCATGCTGACATGTATGGGGAAGATGGCTGACAGGGTAAAGTGCTTGCTGATCAGGTGTGAGGACTTGAACTGGACCCCTCAGAACCTATGTAAAGCCAGGCATGGGAGAGCCTCTGCGATCCTGGTATTCCTGTGATGAGGTGGAGCGCGGAGACAGGAGAATCCCTGGACTCTCACAAGCCAGCTCGGTAGGATTTAATGGCCGAGGTTCCTTGTTGGTTTGGGGCCTTGTTGTGCCACAAAGAGACCACACTAGGCAACAGATCGAATGCAAGAGGTTGATTGGTGGGGTGGGGGTGGGGTAGTGGTGGCGGTGGTGCAAAAAGGCTGTCCCAGAGTGGGGACATGAGAGAGGGAGTCAGGCAGACAGGGAGCAGAAGGTAGAGAGAGCGGTGATGTCGAGAGGGACCCTGAAAGGATGCACAGGCTGCATAGGAAATATACACAACTAGTGCAAACCGTGAAAAAGCGTCACACCTGGCAGTGGCAGGCGATGACCTGTCTGGTGTCTGCTGGCAGTGCGTTGCTGAGGGCAGGCTGGTGGAGTACCTGATTTCCAACCTTGCTAGCCTGGGGTGAATGGAGAGGGTCGTAAACAACAGGAGGAGACCCTGTCTCAAACGAGGTGGAAAATAAGGACCAACACCCAATGCTGTCTTCTGACCTCCACACATGTGCCAAGGCACATCCATTTCTGCACTCATAATGAGGAATGGGCACACGCATCTTTCACATCCACCAAAAAGAGGGGTTCTTTTTGTTTGTTTGTTTGTTTTTAAGAAAGCAGAGTCATGGTGTAAGACTGCCAAGCCACAACCAAACAAATAAATGCCCAAAGGTGAGTGTGAAGGGGGTGGGGGGCGGTCTCACGTGTGTGTGACTGATGCTAAGAACAGCTCACAACTGCAAGGACCAGTCTTGCTCAAAGATCACTGTAGTCCACCACAGAAAATAAGCACATACACCTGGCTTCTGACTGTCTGCCACATCTTACTAACCCTGTGGCTGAAGATGATGATCTCATGGAGGACACTTGTGCATCTGCCTCATTTGGTCTGTGAAACCTTGCCAGCCACAGCCTCCTTGAACACAGCACCCTGGGCTCTCCCGTGGCCAGCTTCTGCCGGCTCCAGATTATCTTCCCCCAGTCCTTCTCCCTGCCCAGTGAGAAGCCCAGCAGCTGGGAGCCTTGAGGGCACAAGTGTTCAATAAACTAGGGGCTGGCTGTGCTGACTCCAGGCAACAGTTAGTTGAGGACAATCTTCTCCAACTGCAGCTGAACTATGCTGGTAGTCAGTGTTGGTGTGGACGTGGCTTGTCTAGGCTTCCGGGGCAGCCACCCCTACCACCTTTTCTGGAAACTTGAGCCTAGTTTTGACTCTATTTTCAGGCAGGGTTTGCTGTTGTGTAAAGAATAATGGCCCCTCCAAAGATGTCAGCATTTTTTCCATTTTCAGAGAAGCTGGGTACTGAGCAGGGCTGAAGGAGGAACAGACAGTACATGCAATATTTGTCTTTATGCGTATGTGCCTCTGCCTGCCTGCCTTATGTGTTAACTGGAACGTACAGGTCCCAGCTAGAACTTCCACCCAGGTCTGATCTGCTCAGCTGGTGAAGCTGTGGTGTCATTTTCCCAAGGGCTCTTACCTTGCCAGTCCCAGGGCTGCTGAGTGAGGGCCCTGCGTCTGCCCTGGGGACAGCTTGGCAGTGGCCTGAAGGTTTCTAGGAGCTGAGATGCCACACAGGGGTGGGAAAGGCAGGGCTTGTAAAGACAAGGAAGGTGACCAGGGGGCAAGTCTGTCTCCTGTCCTTAGGGAAGAATTAGTAAGCAGACCATTGTGTGGGAATGGCAATAATTAGGCCATTAGGAAACCCCCCCCCATCTGCCCTCTCTGCCCTCTGCCCCAGGGTTGGGCCCTGGACCCACCTAACAATCTAACTCTACTGTAGGTGTCTGGTCTCCATGGAAACTGGGAGTCATTTCACAAACAGAAGATTAGGCCTCATGGGAATGTGGAGGTGAGGAACTCTTAAGAGGCAGAGTTTTCATTTACAGTGCTGTGGAGTGAAGGTGTCAAGCCAAGGCCGCTGAGTCAAACTCAGCTAAGCACAGAGCACAAAGGCTGGTTTCCTGGCGTTCTGCCTGTCAGCAGGATTGCTCTGTTTGCAGAGAGCAATGTGAAGGTGTTCGGGAGCAAACGTTATGGAATTTCTTAAAGTGATGCTTCACGTAGTCTAGTCACTGATTGGGTACGATTTTCTTAGATTTCCTCACAGTGGCAAGATGGCTGCAGGACCTCCAGGTCTCATGTTCTCCAAGCACAGCAGCCAGTGCAGGAAGAAAGAATATCTTCCCATCTCATGACTTTCCCACCACAGGGTCCTGTCTTGACCAGGGTATGCAGTGACTCTTCTAATTCTTCATTGACCAGGTACAGCTCATGTCCACTCCTGGACCAAGAGACTGAAGTCACAACCACTCCTGGACCAAGCACTGAAAAGAGAAGAAACCAACACCAATGAAGAAAGGGATACGTCTGTTTCTTTAATTGTCAGGTTTCTGTAGTGTGTCCTGCCAGCCATCTCTCTTTATTTTTCTTTCCCTCCCTCCTAAATGAATGAAAAAAAGAAATAAAAAGAAAGAATATGACTAGTCCCAGGCTTAGGCACCAGGTGTATGAAAAAAAAAAAAAAAAAAAAAAAAGAAAGAAAGAAAGAAAGAAAAAAGAAAGAAAGAAAGAAAGAAAGAAAGAAAGAAAAAGGAAAGGCCATGGTTTCTCCTAGGTGTGGTGGAGGAGAACATTTATTGTAGATGAAAATGTTACATAGTCGGGGGCCAAGGGCATCTGTGGGAGTCCAGAATTGGTATGACCAGACTGAGCTGTGCCATGTGGGGGGAGGGGCGGGGAACCAGGTGCAACAGCTAGGAGGCCCAGAGGTACAAAGAGTGTAGGTAACCAATATGTCTGGATTATATAGGAAATAGCAGCCCAGCACCTGGGCTGGAGAGTTTAGGGTAGGGACAGGAGGACTCTGTAACAGGCAGGCACTGCCTGTGCAGGGGGAACCTGGTGGCCAGCACAGCTTTGATGTGCTAGCCAGGCGTCTCAGCCATTGGTCCCAGGTTTGAAACCTAACACCTCTCTCCTCCCCCCCCCCCTTGCTTTCCCCCTCCCCTCTTTCTTTGAATCTCTTTGACAAGGTCTCATGCATCCAAGGTTTGCCTTAAGCCTGCTGTGCAGCTGAGGTTAACCTTGAACGCTTGATCCTTCTGCCTCCGCCTAGGTACTAATGTTACAGGTGAGCACAGCGGCTGCTCTCCTGGCCCTTTGCCTGTGAGCAGGATTGCCCGAGTTTATGTGCCACCGGAGACCAGACCCAGGGCTTCATGATGCTAGGCAAGCTCTGCTCACTGAGTCATCCTCAATCTTAGCCCTTCACTTTCTGTAACAGAGAGGGTATGTGGCAGACACGTTTGGCTCCTCATCACCTGGTGACTTTTTGAGTTCTCCCAGAAAACAAAACAAAACAAAAACAAAAAACAAAAACAAAACCAACATTTCCTACTCCTAAAAATACAAATAATTACATCTTCCAGGAGGACTGTGATGTGGCTCAGGTGGTAGCATGCTTGTCTAATATTGCCCAAGCCCTGCCCTGTATAAGCTGGTTGTGGCAGGGCAGGCCTGTAATCCTGAGCCTAAAGGAGGAAGATCAGACATCCAAGGTCATCCTTGGCAACATGGCAAGCTCAGTGTTAGCCTGTGCTACCTGAGACCCTTCTAGGGCCAACCTACCACCTGAGTCTCCTTCTAGGGCCTCAGGGCCTCAGGGTGTGCAAAGGTTATTACACACCCTTTATTGAGTGGCGACCATTTCTACTTGGGTAAATACACAGACAACCCGAACTTTAGCCCACAGGCTTCTTGCTCTGATGATAAAGCATCTGAGGGTGAGGCGTGAGTGGTAGGCTCAGTGGAATCGTCCTCCCCTGGTCCAGCCTGGCACAAATTCCAAATGGATGTGCAAGAGAAAAGCACTGAACTGTCCCAGTAGGTGGAAGTTTCTCACCAGCAGTACCCTGACAGACGTATCTCACAGCCCCGTGCAGTGAGGAACAGGCAATAAGCCCTGGACAGAAAGGTGTCTCCTCCTAGGTTCTCAGGTTCTCATGCACCCTAAAGGTTATTGCACTCCCTGTATTGAGTGGTGACCGTCTTTACTTGGGTAAAGGCAAGATTTCCTCAAGTGTGTGCATCGGACTCACACCCCAGCAGCTGGGAAGCTGTCATCTAGAAGACACTAGACAGGCACTTGGTTTGAGTTGGTGGCCAGCTGAGTGCCTGGGGCTTTGCTGGTCTGAATGGTTTTAAAGGCAGAGCAAACAGAAGGGCTTCTGGAGACTTCAAGCCGTCGTAGGAGCACACTGCATGGCTGCCTTGGGGTCAGAAGCAAACTTTAAAAACTCCCATGGAACTGTCTGTCCAGTTTCTTCGTGGATCTGGACCAGCTGGCTGGGTGCCTGGCAAGGCAAGGTCAATATCTCCTCACAAGAGGGACATCTCTGTCGCGCTTTCACTAGCTTCAGTATGACTACTCCAGGGTACAAAGACCTGCTCCTGACTTAGAACTTTGCCAAGATAGAGACAACTAGACCAAGGTTAGGAGGAGGAGGAGCCATTCAGAGATCCACAGGAAGATGGCATCTCTATCTTGCAGTGTCCTCGCCAATGTGAAGAGCTCTTGACCTGAGCTTACTGTCCTGTGTTTTGCCCTAATAGACTAAAATATGGAGTCAAGTCACCAAGCATGGGGGCTTGGGGGGTGGGGGGGAGGGGACACCCTTGGAGTCCTGACTAGGGCAAGAGGCCATTTTATAACACCTACCTGTTCCTCTGTGAGAAGTAGCTGGGCAGTAGTAGAAACTTAAGCGATGTTACCAGGACTCAAAATGTGTGCTTGCTCATGGCTTCTTTTGCAAAATAAAGAATATTTGGTGGTCCAGGCTTTGTGGTACATACTATTAATCCCAGCACTCAGGAGGCAGAACCAGGTGGATCTCTGTGAGCTTCAGGCCAGCCTAGTCTACATAGTGAGTTCCCGGAGAATGAAGGCTATGCAGAAAGACCCTGTCTCAAAGAACCTAAAGCAACAAGAATATGTGGTAGGGTATATTTATAGATTAAAAAAAAAAAGATAGGGTCTCATATAGCCCAGGTTAGCCTTGAACTTACTATGTTGCAGGAGATAACTGTGAGCCCCTGATCCTCCTCCCTCTGCATCCCTAGTGCTAGGATTAAAGACATGCACCACCATACCTGGTTTATGTGGTGCCAGGAACTAACCCTAAGGCATCATGGGTGCTAAGCAAGCACTCTACCAACTAACCTACATCCTGATCCATATTTATGGACTTCTTTTTACCTACACTGATGATTCTTTCTTTTTTCTTTTTTTTAAATTTAATTAATTTATTCAGATTACATCTAAATTGTTATCCTATCCCTTGTGTCTTCCCATTCCTCCCTCCCTCCCTCCCACTTTCACCCTATTCCCCTCCCCTATGTCTGTGACTGAGGGGACCTCCTCCCCCACTATATGATCATAGGCTATCAAGTCTCATCTTAGTAGCCTGCTTATCCTTTCTCTGAATGCTACTAGGCCTCCCCACCAAGGGGAAGTGGTTACACTGATGATTCTTAATTGCTCTGCTGTATGAGTCGCAAATCTCATGGTCTCAGGATCTGAAAGCCCTTGTTAGGACAGTTCCTCTCCAGAGTGTACTGCTACCATGGTCCTACTGTACCTGCCCTCAGAAGATGTGTGGAGCCCAGAGGTTCCCAGTGTCCACCCTTCAACTTGCAAGATTTCCCCGGGGGCCCATGAGTGAGCCTGGAACGTTTCGCTGGCTACTGCTGTTACCTGCCTTCAGGAGGCACTGAAAGCCGTACTAGACTCCATTGTTGCTGGGCCGGTGCCTGGAAAGAATGACGTCAGACTCTGGCTGCAAGTCAGGACTATTTTTAGCAGCTGATTGGCTGGCAGGAGGTTGGCAGCCTACGTATAAGGTGAGGCAGAGGTGGAGTCCTGAGGTTCCAGTCTGGCACAGCCAGAGAGGCCAGCTCTGTACAGTGGCCTCCTTTCTTTCCAGCTTGGGTTCCATGTATGGCTCCCCTGGAGCCATCATCCATGAAGCTGGGCTTGGCAGCACTAAGTATACTGATATGAATACCCTACCCTGCTCTCGCTGCGAGAGCAAACCATGGCGAGGATGATTCTGTGCTGCCTGGTACAGGCCCCCAGCCCCTCGCCGTGTGGAAGTAGCATCACAGTGACTCAGAGGGGTCTTGTGCAAGTTCAAGGAGAAACGGGCATCATGCTCAGCCACTAGGACACGTTGCTCGCATCGGCCTCTGGGAAGGTGTCTGAGGAAGTCAGGGCTTTGGCCTTCTAGCTGCCTTCAGGCCCCCAGGGTCCCTGGGCTCCAGCCAGGTTCCCTGTGGGAGCTACCTTCCCTGCCGATTTCTGAGGTCATAAAGTACAGTAAAGTACAATAAAGTCAATGTGTACAAGTATAGAAGAAGCCACTCTCACCTCAGAGAAGCCCCATGCCGAATCAAATAAGCTACTCCTGGGCCCTCAGAGAGGGCATTGGCCTCAAGATCAGATGGTACAGCCAGGTTCAAGATGTCCCTTTTGGGTAAAAGCCTGTCTTTTGGAAAATGTCAGCGAAAGAATTATATTGCGTAGGTGAGCTGTAGGACTTCTCAGTTCTGATTAAGGGCCCTGACTAAGCTTGATCCTCAGGGACCTTGTGAACAGGGCCCGGGGACTCAGCGTTTCCCAGCCATGTTCCTCTGCAACCTTTGAGTCCCCCTCCCTGGGCTGGCATGTGACACAGTGGTCAGGTGTACAAGATCCTGGATTTCCCAGGCTGCATCCCCAGCACGACAACAGCAACAATTACAATACAGTAGGCTTAAAAGGTGAAGGTTTCTGAGATAGAGTGGGCACTGTGGACTGTCCACACATGGGGCAGCCACCATCATAAGGCACACAGGACACACAGGAAACCCCAAGCTGCCCTCACTGCCCTCACTGCCACATTCTCCTTCTTCCCAAAGTTGCTTTCCATCTCTACAGTGTTGCCTTTTCTACAACCCCCGTACACACACACACACACACACACACACACACACACACACACACACACACCTGGAAGTCATTATCTTTCCAGGAGTTCCTGCCATCGGCTTGCCTCAGTGGTGGAGTGTAACCTGAAAGCAAGATCAACCTTGTTCTTCAAGAGGCTTTGGTGAGAATGTTTATGGCAGCAACAGAAGGCAAACCGAATCTAGGAGTTTGACAGAGTTTTAGTTATTGAGTAACAGCTAGTGGAAAGTGGTTAAGAAATTAACAACAGAAAGCAAACTGAATCTAGTAGTGTGACAGTTTTAGTTATTGAGTAACAGTTAGTGAAAAGTGGTAAGGAATTAAGTAACAGCCGGGCATGGTGGCACATGCCTTTAATCCCAGCACTTGGGAGGCAGAGGCAGGCGGATCGCTGTGAGTTCGAGGCCAGCCTGGTCTACAAAGCTAGTCCAGGACAGCCAAGACTACACAGAGAAATCCTGTCTCGAAAAACCAAAAACCAAAAATAAACAAAAAACAAAACAAAACAAAAGAAAGAAAGAAAGAAAAAAGAAATTAAGTAACAACTGAAGGGGCTCTGGCTTGAACACGGACAGCATGGCTCTGGCAGGCCCTGTCCTCCCAGGTTCCCTCTACCTTGTTAAAAACTCTTAAATTACATCCCCAAAGATCGCCTCTTATTGGCTATTTCCTCCTCCTGTGGCTGACTACCAAGGTCCAGCTATCAAAGTACTGAAGTTGCCCCTCTTCCCGCCTGCGTCCGGGCGCGCAGGTTTCCTGTCAGCTGACGTCTAGCTCTCCAGTCGCTGCGGTAGGTCAGAGCATCCAGTGCGGGCAGGACTCAGGTCTCATCCGCCATGGAGCGGGCCACCCCTCCGCCAGCTTCCAGTCCGACTTGGATTTCTGCCCAGATTGTGGCTCGGTCCTGCTGCTGCCTGGAGCTCAGGATACTGTCATCTGCCCTCGCTGCCGCTTCTCCATCGACATGCGAGATTTCTAAGGGAAGGTTGTGAAGACCTCCGTTGTGTCCATAAACTGAGGGCAGCCATACCTACGTCTGTGGACGAAGGATCTGAATCCCAGGGACCAGTGATTGACAGGCGCTGCTCTTGATGCGGTCACGAGGGAATGGCTTACCACACCAGACAGATGCGCTCAGCGATGAAGAACAGACTGTCTTCTATACCTGTATCAACTGCAAGTTTCAGGAAAAGGAAGATTCTTGACCTTATCTTCAGCAGCTCAGCTATGATACTTTCTTCCTCTTGGAAGGTGAAGATATTGGTCCTTTGGTGCCTTCTCCATCCCCTCTGGTTACAGTGCTTCGTCCTCAGAATGAGGTCACCGCCCCAGACTCTTCCCTCCCCTAGTTGAATTGACTAAAGTTATATTTTCTAAGAAAAAAACAAAACAAAACAAAAAACAAAGTATTGAAGTTGAGCAATTAAAAGCCCCATTTGGCTCACCTAATTAACATACCCAATTAAAATTAAATACCTCAGGCTGGAGAGATGGCTTAGAGGTTAAGAGCACTGGCTGCTTTTTCCAAAAGTTCTGAGTTCGATTCCCAGCAACCACATGGTGGCTCACAACCATCTATAATGAGATCCTGGTGTCCTCTTCTGGCTCTAGCTGGCAAGCAGAACACTGTACACATAATAAATCTTAAAAAAAAAAAAACAAAAAAACCCCAAACCAAAAAAACAACCTCATCCTAACACCAGGTTTCTGCTTGTACCTTTATAAACTACCATTTTCTTTTCTGCCACACTTGTCTGCTCTCTGTCCAGAGACAGTCTTTTGTCATCGTCCCCCCCAACAAATACCCCTCCCCCTCTCCTGTGCCCCTTTCCTCCCTTTGTTTCCTTCCCTTTCTCCCTCTTCCTCTATCTCCTGTTTTTGTTCCTTATCCCTACCCTCGTCTCTCTAGGGCAAATAAAGCTTCTACGCTGACACCTTGGTCTTGGGGGTCCTAAGCTGATACTTTTCCTTTCATATGGTCCTGTGACTTGGATTTGGTCTACAGAACTCCCTAGCCCCCAACCCAGGTCTCGAACACTCAGACCTCATGATCTCCTCATCCAGCAGCAGCTGATCCTTGCTGTCCTAAACAGTCTCCAGGTAATCAGGTGACAGCTGTGGAGTTTCGGGTGTCCCTGCTCTGTCCCGTGGGATTGGAGAGCCTGCACCCCATGATCTTCATTGATTATGTGGATTTCCTTGGACACCAGACAGGCACACTCTGTTCAGTTCAGCTTGGTTGGAAGTTTTCTTTTCACTTTTGGTGGCCACACCACTGGAATCCAGTGTCTGTTCCTAACCCTCCACAAATCCTGTCTGACAGGTTCTGGATTTCTCTTCCTGCTATTGTCCCTCTCTTGGTGGTCCTGAGCTGACACTTTTCCAACAACAACAACAAACAACAACAACACAATAGTTAAATCCAGGAAAAACAAAATGTACAAAAAAGAAAAAATAACCATAGCATCCTAAGTGTCTAAGTTGAGACAATGTCTATGGGTCATAATGACACTAAAAGTAAAACAAGGATTTGGTCACAGATTGTGATAGTTCTGAATATAGTGAGTAAGATATTATATTGACAGTCTACGGAGATTTGTGCTGTGCATGAAGGAAAAATAAAACAAAAAGGAATAAGAATATTGTTACTAATAGTTAGCAATGTGGAAGGAAAAAGCCAAAAAGCAGCTGGGAGGGTCAACAGAAGGTAAGCCCAAGAAAAGGAATCAGAGGTGGGGAAGGAGTGCTTATTGACAGAGCCTTGCATCACTAGTGACTTTCCAAGCAATGTCATAAGAAAAAAAAAAAATCACACTCCCAAAGGGAGAAATCTGGTCAAAGACTTGACCCCAAATACCATCCTAGGCTCCACAACATGATTGCCAAAAGCCTGACAACCTAATTTCAATCCTCCACACCTGCCTTCTAGGGAGGCAGAGCATGGATCGCAGTTTTGTATGTTGCCTGTCCACTGGTACAAGCGAGTGTGAACTTCAGCCTTCCTGGGCCGTGCACAAAGCCACCACAGTCGCGTCTTTGCTACCTGTAGCTTCCATCTCCGCTATCAAGTTGTGAGGGAGGGCCCTTATCTCTTCCCTGTAGGAAGAGCTTGGCTACCTGCCCTGCCTTCTTTCCTTGGTGTGGGCAGACAAATGCTATTGATCCACCCTTACCTGCACCACTGTGCCTTGGGAGCCACTTTTAAAGTGACTCTCCCAGGCTCAGCCCTTGTGTGGAGCTGTGGCTTTGCCTCTGGAAGGTCATGCGTGAAGAAGGACTGTCCTCAGAACCCAGTGCAGCGAGCAATGATCACTGTCATCGCCCTTCAAGGCTTATGGTCTCTTATGAGATGGTACCTACACCAGATCCATTCTGATGGTGAGGGGGGTCTTCTGGCAGATCCTGTGCATGTAAGTCCACATATCACCATACTCCCCACGTTGTTTTTCGTTATGGTGTTTATCATAGCAACTGGTACCAAATCAGGACACCAAGCATTTCCACTTGAGGGTGCCTGTGCTTCACCATTGTGCCACAACGGCTCTCAGCATCTGCTCTCAACAAATGTGGCCAGGACAGCTACAAGTATGGCTCAACACTAAACTATCAACTTAAAATACAAGGTTCCCCCCCCCCCCTGATTGTTTTGGTAACTTAATTGCATTATTCTTCAATGTGAACTTATTTTTATTTTTTGCAACGTGAGAGGCTGAACATACCTGCTAGGCCTTGACGCTTCCTTATGTAGTGCTGGACATTGCCTGTACATTGATGAAGGCTTCCTAAGGGCTCCAGCCAAGCAGAAAAGGCTTTTGTGGCGCATGATCCCTGCTGAGGTTCTGGCCAAACTCCATGAGATGAATATTGAAGGCCCAGAGGCTGGCAAAGACACTCACTGAGAGAAGGCAGTAGGTGAGGGATGAAGGGACCGTGGTGGGTCAGGAAGAATATTTTAGGCAGAAGTAGAGTGGTCCTAGGAGGTCCATGAACAGTAAGTCTAGAAAGGTCAGTTGTGAAGCCAAGGATGGTTCATCAGGCCCAGTGACCTAGGCAGCTCCACTCACCTGTGATACCCACTGTGGATCTCCCACTCCCCTTCAACATGACCTTTCACAAAAGGTCCCTGAGACCTACAATGGCTCAAAGGAGGATTCTATAATCTCACATGGTGAAAAGTAATGCTCAGTCAGAAGAAACTGAATTTAGCATTTGGCATTTGCACTTTTCCTGGACTAGCCTTAGGTGGTACCAGGTTTCCCAGAGATTTGGAGCAATGGTAGCAATTGCAGCCCCAGTCAGCCCCCAGATCATGAGAGGAAAGAGTGGACACTGAGCAGAGTTGTGCTGCTGAGCCAGTGTGAGGTGTGTCAGGTGATTACACACTTGTGTTTATGCTCTGTTCAACCTACTGAGGATTTTTCTGAAACATGACACCATCTTGGGTGGAAAGGCATCTGTCTGGTGATTATCGCTGTTATTGGATCCAGTGCCATGTGGTTATTATCCAAAGTACGTTTCCCTTGGGGTCTCCTTGGCAAATGTGTCCCCAGAGTGGTAACAGAAGGGTGTTTCCTGCCCCTCACTCTCCCTGGCTCATGTGTAGGGAGGTGCTCTCCTCTCTCTGTGCCCTAGGTCATGGGGCCTTCACAGTCGGCCTGGCCTAACCTGCCTCCCCACATTCCTTCTCATTTACCCTGGCTGCTGCCCCGACAGGCTGGAGCAGGCTGCCTCAGCAGAAAGATGCATTGCAATTCTAGTACAAAAAGGTTTAGGCTACAGTGTTGTGAAGAGTGTCCTTGGGGATCAGAAAAGGGTTAAAAAGACACTGGTGCTCAAGAGATGCCCCAGGCAGAGAGAGGTATCACTGGTGGCTTCAAAGAGGGAGCTTGGGATGTGTGGCCTGGCAAATGGCTCTATTGATCTAACCTCAGTTTCCTCACCTGGATCTCACAGGGAGAGTGGACATCATACTGGCACAACACAGTATTTCTGAGCACAGACAGAGATCTTAAAGCAACAAGACCCAGCCTCAGCTGGGGCACCGCAGGCATCTGCTTGTGGACCTGGATCAGCTCGTCCCATAACAAACCTAAATGCTGCTTCTCCCCAGAGTCTTCCTGTACCAGGATAGCGAACACATCCTATGCCTCCCACACTTCCCTTTTCCTACCTCCCACACCCTTTTCTACCCAGAATGTTTAGAAAGGATGTAAAAGCTTGTAACATTGGCTAGAAGGAGAACTGGTCTAGAGGCTTGTTAATCTAAGAGAGGTTTTTTTTATCTTTTGAATTTTGTGTCTTTATCTTGTTCCCCAGGTATTTCTTGCTCACTCTTCCCTGAGTTCTTTCTGTTAAATGACCATAGAGCTCTTTATTAGCCACCCACGCAAAAAAAAAACCAAGGTTATTGTTACGTACCTCTCAGCTTAATCCTATCTGCCTCCTGCACTGTTTTTGCCTTTGGAGAACCTGTGGCCTCTTCTGAATGTCATATCCATCTTCTCATGGCCCCAGAGCACCTGCAAAAGGCACCAGCTTGCCATCAGTGCCTGGCCCTCCACGGTGCACCTCTGGGCTCTGGGGTCAGGGTTTAAAGGTGGTGTCCTTATGTATTTGCTGGAGGTGCTGAGGATCGAACCTAGGGCCTGATGCACTCTATTGCTGAGACACAGCACCAGCTCCAGCCTTTGGGTCCCTAGCAAGCTGAGCCTCGCCAGTGCGTTCTAGGAGTCAAGTAGACGATTCCTTGTGTCTGAATTGGATGGTGGAGTTGGATGGCATTGCTTCCTCCACTCTTCCAGTTGGTGGGCGTTGAGGGTTCTGATGAGTGCCTTGCTTCATCCTGACCGCTAACCACAACAACAAAAAGCCACTGCTGACCCTGGGTGGCTGTAGGACAGCAGGAGTCTCTGGCCACCCAAGAGGAGGGACGTGGGAAACCTGGTGACTACCAGAAGCTGGGTGAAGAACGTTCTCCAGTTCTGGGGGGTCTGACATCCGGGCCCTGGCAGGTTTGGTGTCTAGGGAGGACTTCTGGTTCAAAGATGGCGCCTTCTGTTACATTATCCCATAGAGGAGGGAGAAATCTCACCTCTCCAGCTTCCAACAAGGATATGAGGCTCATTCGTAAGGGGTCCCCCATGAGATCCAGTCACCCCTCCACCCTCTGCCCCTGAAAAGGTCCTACCCCTAATACCAGCCCCTTGGATGTTAGGGTTTGAAGCATGCATTGGGGGTAAAGGCCTAGACACCCTTTGTGTCAGTGGGCGTGAACGTTGTTAGAACTCACTGTGCCTTCCTGCCTTGTTTCCCGTGTCTTGCATGCTGTGGGAGGCTCTAGAGTCTAGGGAATCAGAGTCAGGAAGATACCTCTGTGCCCTCCAGAAGGCAGAGAAACCTCTGCTGCCCCAAGAGCTGATTCGTGGCTTGGCCCTTAAGATGATGTTTGGAGGCTCATAATTCTGTCCCATACTGATGGCATCAAGCATGTTTTCTCTCCCCTTTGGGGACACAGTCACGGGAACTGGCTGAGGCAGGTTTTTGCATCCAGGGAAAGTAGTTCCACGCTGGTGAAAACAATGCCAAGTCATCGCCCCACCGCCCACCTGCCAGCTTCTAATTACTGATGGGCAGATGGGGAGAAGCTAGCTAATGCCAGCCATGCCCTAAGCGCTGATGCACCTTTCACAGGCTGATGGTGTGGTACAGGGAAGGTAGCCCCATGTGACTGTCCCTGTCACAAGTAAGGAGAGACTGCTACCCTACTGACAGGAGCCCAGCTCTGACCCCAGTGCTGTCTCCCCTCAGAGGAAATATGGCCAGACTGTGGAGCCTTGCCACCCTGATTCAGGCTTGGTCCCTGAAGTCTCCTAAAGAATGGCTCCCTGGGGCAACCTCACTCTGATGAAGTTTTACCAGTCCTCTGGCTCCACCCACTGCAACCAGCTCCTCACCCATCTCTCCCTCTCCTCTCCCATTGCTCCTCCCCTTGCAGGAGCCAATAAGCTAGAGTGGCCTTGCCTGGATACCCACCCACCGTTCTTGTCTTTCCTCAAGGCACATTTTCATTCTTCTTCCATTATTATTTTGGTGTGTGTGTGTGTGTGTGTGTGTGTGTGTGTGTGTGTGTGTGTGTGTGTATTCATGCATGTTCCTGTGTGCACATAAGTATGCATGCTGAGACCAGAGGATAAACTTGTAGTTTCCCCAGGAGCCATCCAACTGTTTTTTAACACAGGGAGTCTCACTGGCCTGGAGCTTGCAAAGCATGCTAGGCTGGCTGATGAACAGGCCACAGGGACCTGTCTGTCTGTCTCCACCTTCCCAGCCTGGAGACCACAAATGTGTACCACCATATCTTGAATGTTTTAGCTGCAATTCTGGAGCTTGAACTCAGGTCCTCATGCCTGTTTGGCAAGCCCTCGACCTACTGAGCCAGTCCCACGGCCCCTTGAAGGCTCATTTTCCAAACCCAAGGTGTTCCTGTCCTATGCAGGAAGCCTGCCTCTACCCAGCAGCATGCTTCCCCTTCCCTGCGCCTTCAGGTTCCAGCCACCACTCACTGCATGCTGACTTTACGCCATGCACTATGCTCCGGACTCTGGAACTACTGTTTCTGTCTTCCCAACCATACCGCCGAGTAGCTGGCATCACCCATATTTAAAGAAGGGTTAGGGTTAGATATATTTGAGGCAGAAACTATTGAGGACTTGCTTAGCCTGTCTTGGCAGAGTTTGGCCGTCTACTCTGCCTGCATCTAAACTTGCCCATTTTTAGGCAGAATTCTGTCTGTGGCAGAAATAAGGACATTTTACCCAGTGGCTGGTTTGCCACATTTGAAGCCAACACCATAAGGAAGTTCTTTGATGCTCATCATCCTCTTTGGCCATCAAGATAGATGTTTTACATTAATAGAGATGAGATATGGTAGATATTAATTTACATTCAGAAATTTAGACCCAACAACATAGGAAAGATGTTTACTTCAAGTTTGCCAAATACAAATGGCCAAATCACTATAAATGTAACATTTATGTAATTCCTGATTGTCTTGTGGTTCTTCCTGATGTGTGTAGTTTATTTTACTTGTGTGTAAAAATATAAATGAATATGTTAAAAAAGAAACATAATCAAAATAATTTAAATAACCAAAAAGAAAACAAAGCAAAACAAAATGAAGGGAACACAGTGAGGGGAACTTTGGAGGCTGGATCAAGCCAATGCAGCCAGCACTGGCTCAAGGTTGTCACAACCTCTGCATACCTGCAGCCAGCCTGCCCCACAAGGCTGCCGGCCTCTTCCCAGCCCCGGAGAGGGATCTCCTGTCAGGCTGTGAAGACCTGATGCTGGACTCACTTTAGTCTGGCGCCCTGGATACAGGCTACTGACTTAGCCTCCAGCTTCCACTTCTGGGGCAACAGAAGGTCCCGCTCTCTCCTGCCCCACAGGTGGAAGTGAGGAATGTCATTCGTGGTTATTTCCTGTGGGCTGTGAGCACTGCTATGTATGTGTGCACTTGTGCCTCTAGGCACCAGTGTGCAGCCCATGAGGTCACTTTCAGGCCTCATTCCTCAGCCTTGATTTCCTGCATGAAACTTAAAGCAAGAACAAACAAGGTGCTTGTTTGGGCCTGCAGAACATGTATGTATATGTGTGTTTGTACAGTGTATGTGTAAGTACATATCCATATGAGTATTTTTGCATGTCTGTATGTTTGCATGCACTTTCCATGTATATATGAGTAGGTATATGCATGTATGTATTTGTGGTATGTGTGTTGTGTGTGCATGTGTATATATGTATATCTGTACATGTGTGTGCATGTTGTGTTTGTGTGGACATGTGTTTCCCTATTGTGTACAGATCCTAGAACAGTCCTCTCATTCAAGTGCTAACCAGGCCCAACATTGTTTCTGAGATGAGGCTGAGGGGTGGTAAGGCCATAGACCTCAATACAGTTCTGATCCTTAAGGTAGATGCAAATCTTGTCTGACAGCTCAGGGGAGTGGCCAATTTAGGATTTTAACTGCATGTCTCCAGTTTGTCATGCAATGAGTTCCCAAGTATCAGGTGCTTTTGGGAGGTGCACAGCTTGAGCAAGTGATGATGTAGGGACCTACCAACCTCACCCCTGCCAACCAATAAGAGACAGGAGAGTCAATTTGCCAAAAGAAGATACAAGACAAGGCCCATGGGGGGCCAGGGAAAGCTTTCTTCTCCTACACAACAAAACAAACAAAACACCAGCAATATCATATACTGGTGGGGCCTTTGCTGTGAGTGTTCTAGCTCATGGCTTTACATAAGAGGAAGCTGAGCCGGAAGCTGTCAGTAGTCTTACACCCAGCATGTGACCACACAAGGCCAAAGGACACTGGACACAGACTCTTGTCTTCTAAGTTAGTGCTTCTCAAAGAGACTGTTACCTAGCTGGGGCTGGGGGCAGTGGGGAGAGCTACTCCCAGGCCCTCAGAACTTGGGTGGACTCAGCTGTCTGAGTGGTAAGGGGTCCACATTGAAGGCCCCGAAAGACCTTCAAATAACCGTCACTTTTGTTGGGCCTCTCTCTCCTATGTAAGTCACTGTATACAATGATGCTAAAGACACAGGTGACGTTGGGGAGGAGGGGAACCCAATCATGTCCCTACCTTCTTTGAGCCTAAAATGTGTCTCCAGAGGCCTGGACCTGAACCACCCTTGGTCTCTGGGCTGTTTCAGCCAAAGAAGGAATTCTAACCAAGATCCCTGGTCAGGCTTCCCAGCCAGTGCCAAAAGCCCCAAGGAGCCCAAGGAGCCTAAGGAGCCACAAAGAACTGCAAGAAGTTTCCAGAAACAGTGGCTAAAGGGAGTGAGCGAGATCCACAGAGACAGGTCGCATTTCTGGTTGGGATCTCGCGGCTAACTGAGCAATCCTGCAGATATACTTCCGTTTATGTTTTCTAGTACCTTCTTCAGATTTGAAGGCTGACCAGGGGCACACGCCCATAGTCCCAGGCGCTCCTCTGGAGGCTGATGTGGGAGCATTGCTTGAGACCAGATTTGGAGACCAGCCCACACATCACAGTGAGATCCTAGCTTAACAAGGAAAAACTCACTGGGAACTAACAGGGACAGTTTTGAAGATTTTGTGCCTTGGACTTTTTTCCTCTAGGAGATCAATTGGGACAGTTTTGAAAAGTCTATGCCTTTGTTTCAGCCTCCCAGACTCACAGACGTTCTGACAGATGTGCTTGAACTCTGGTGGCTAAAATCTCAGACATATGGAGGCAGCAGGAAAGCAGCACTGCCCTCTTGATGGCTAATGTGCCACTGCTTGAGAACATAGAAGGTTTTTTACGCTGGTTCCACTTCCTCTTCTCCTTCCTAACAGCTTAGACAAAGTGACACAAAAGGCCAAATCAAAATGCAGACCATCATCTGTGAGACAAAATAAAACAGAAACAAAGGTGAAACCACTTTAAGGAAATGCACAATGTAAGAATAATCTAAGGATGGATAAAAAAGCTTTCCAGATGTACAGAGCCACCCAGAAGAGGTAAAGCCAAGCCCAGCCCGCCTTGTCCCACCTTATCTCCTCACTGTGTACCTCAAGAATACCAAAGTTCTGGTATCTTGCCAACTGGAATGGAATGTCCTTTAAAAAGCCACTATGTGTGTGCCAGGTATGGTAGTGCATGCCTGTAACCTCAGCACTTGGGAGGCAGAGGCAGCTGGATCCTTGTGAATTCGAGTCCAGCCTGGTCTACAAAGTGAGTCCAGGACAGGCAAGCCTACACAGAGAAACCCTGTCTCAAAAAACCAAACCAACCAAACATAAAAAAAAGCCCACAAAAACAAAACCACAGAACGCCAGCCCCAAAACTAAAACTAAAACTAAAATAAAATAAAATCAAAAGCCACCATGTGGTCATACTGAGTTAGCCCAGAACACTTGTGAAACAAGGTGTCCCCCAGTGCAAGGATTGGTCTACCATGGCCCTTTCTAGAAACTCTCCTGTCTGGAAAGGGCCTGAGGAGTCTTGGGTCAGGACCAGGCTTTTGGGCTAAGTCCCAGGTCTCCCTGGGGTCCTAGCACTCCATTCCTCAAGTTCTGAGCTTTTGGCCTATTCTAGAGGACACTCTAATTCTCAGAAGCTTTGTGTAAAGAGTCTCAATGGCTGCCAAAGCCACAGGTCTGCTTAGACTTTGAATGTGTCTCAGATGTCACCTCTTTAGAAGAAGGCAGCCATGGCACATAGGAAAGGGGCAGAGTAGGTCTCCTGTCATCTCTCTTGAGGGGATTGTTGCACTTACATCCCACAGCCACACTACTGTCACAGAAACATGGGGACAGAGAGGTGAAGTCAAGGCCTAGACTCTCATCTCCCTGCCTGCCTGCAAGGCCCGAGGTGGGGACCCCAAACCGTAGACCCAATGATCAACTCCCAGTAGCCATATTTATCCTCAGAGCCTGGAGATGGTGACAGATGAGGAAAGCTGTTGGCTTGCATCTAACCTGGCCATGTTAGCCATCCAGAGAAATGAGTTTCCTTCTGCCTGACTTGGAAATGAGGTTGGAGGCCTCAGCACAACCTTGCCCCACCACGCAGCACACCTTTATCAGGGCTTTGGTTACCTACAAGCTGTTCCCTTAGTGGCCTTCCTTGGGAACTCTACCTGCATGTTAAGTTCATGAATAATTCACCTTGGCAAGGATCATGGAGGCAGCTAAGAGTCAAAGCTCCCAGCCAGGCAGGCTGCAGCATGGAGGTAAGTGATGCTGCAGGCAGAGGCAGGAGTCAGGAATTTGGAGAGGGTGCCAGTTCTGCAAATTCTCCTACCATTCTCTGTCATTCTAGGTAAGGTCAGACCACAGCAGTCTTGCAGAAGCTAAAAGCATGGCCCGAGGAGGCTCAGCATGGAGCCAGAGGCCAACCCAGTCACCATCCCAACACTCCCTCTCTTTCCTGCTACTGTCCTAAGGGTGAAAAAGTGCACAGATTGGTTGTGGTCTCTGTTGCCATTAAGAGGCGCCTCAGTTAAACCTTAGCCATCACCCGTGACCTCAGGCAATGAGCCAGGTCGCGCTGGGATGCTGGCTCTGAAGACGTGAAACTAGGATGTTTCCAGCAGGACTCATCACCAAGCTCCTCACACAGGGAAGTGACAGTTTCCCATTTGTCTGAGGCATGTCGCCTCAGTCCTGTCTGCCTAAGAGATGACAGTACCCGCCAGGGGTCTGACCTGTCTCCTTTTCTACTCAAACAAAGCAAAACACTAGGTTAATGCACATTTGCCTTCTGGAACCTTGGGAAGCTGCCTTAACGGTTTTCTGTCTACTTTCTTTTCTAGACTGCTAACATCTTCTATCTGGAAGCAGAGCAAGCTCCTTGCCTTTGACCCTTATGACCTTTGAGAAAAGTGAGAGAAGATGAAAGAAGCCAAACCTGTCAGGTGCTAGATCTCCTCGGTGCTAATCAGACACCGGCAGTTCTCACACAGTATCTTTTGAGACTTAGAGTCAGATTTTTGGTACTGTTAGTGTTCTTCAAGACTATCTCCTCCAGTAGCTGCCTGGCTCTCCTTTGCAGAGACAACAGGTTCTCCCAGCCTGAGTGTATTAGCACAGGAACTGTCTCACTATGAAGAGCTCAGTGTGTGTGTGTGTGTGTGTGTGTGTGTGTGTGTGTGTGTGTGTATGTGTGTCTATGTGTATGTGTCTGTGTCTGTCTATGTGTGTGTCTGTGTGCATGTGTGTGTGTGTGTCTGTATATATTTGTGTCTATGTGTATGTGTGTGTCTGTGTCTATGTGTGTGTCTGTGTGTGTGTGTCTGTATGTATTTGTGTCTATGTATACGTGTGTGTCTGTGTCTATATGTGTCTGTGTGCATGTGTGTGTGGGTGTGTGGGTGTGTGCATGTGTGCATGGAAACTGTGTAGAATGACCCCCGGCTAGTGGAGAGAGCTGACAGGTGATTGGCTGTTGGCAGGATCTTGGAGCATGTGTATGCTTTTACTTACCGCTGGGAGGATTTCCTCTCTCAGTGGCCCAGCCTGCTCTGTGTCCTATTGTAGGCCTTCTTTGATGTGACGCTCACTGGTACTCTCTCTTCTACTTGTCCAGCTCCCAGTGCTCAGCCCCCATGCCAGGGACACAGCTCTCTTTGGGAAGCCAGATCCTTTCCTTTCTTCCTCTTTCTTCTCTTTTTGATTGTTCATTCACTTATTCACTAGTACATCTGTATGTACAAAATACCCTCTGGATGCCAGGGAATCACCTGCCCTCACTGTGGACATCTGTCTTCAGGGCATTTGGGATAAGCCATCTTCATCCTAGAGTGTCAACAGCAGCCACAGAGCACAACCTGCTCAGATCCATCCCGCCATCTCCCCTCTGCCTCCAGTGATGTGACTGTGTCCACAATAGGCTGCCTCTCACAGCCTGAGGACTACAGGGCCTTTTTCTTAGAACAATCTGTGATCTTGGCTCGATGGTTAACAGCATTGATTGATCTTTTAAAGGACCCTGGTTCAATTCCCAGCACCCACAAGGTGCCTCACAACCATCTATAACCATGGTTTCCCAGATGCAGCATTGAAAGCATGACTTGTACAAGGAATGAAACTGGGGAGGTGACCATTGTAAAACAGAGAACAATTATCCCAGTCATCTGGTAATGTGCTTAAAGCTGATTCATTTTATTGGATACAAAGAACTCAGTAAAGCTGGAGAAAAATCCATTTTATTTAACAAGTCTTGGCATATGTAGGTAAGGGAAGATATACAAAATGTTTAAAAGTGATTGTTTATTATTGTTGTTGTTGTTGTTATTATTACTATTATTATTTATTATTTGAAACAGATGGTTTCTCTGTGTAGCCCTGGTTGTCCTAGAATTCACTTTGTAGACCAAGCTGGCCTCACACTCAGAGATCTGCTTATCTCTGCCTCCTGAATGCTGGAATTAAAGGTGTGTGCCACCACCATGCAGCTATTAAATTTTATTATTTTTATGTATATGGATACTTTATCCACATGCAGGTGTATGTATCATGTGCATGCATTGCCCAGAGAGGTGTGGGAAGCTGTGCTAAATTCTGCCATGTCAGAAATCCCGTGCTTCTTCACCAACCCTACATCTGACAAAGGTCTAATATCCAAAATATATAAAGAACTCAAGAAATTAAACACCACCAAGCCAAATAACCCAATTGAGAAATTGGGCTTGGAACTAAACAGAGAATTCTCAACAGAGGAATATCAAATGGCTGAGAAACACTTAAAGAAATGCTCAACCTCCTTAGTCATCAGGGAAATGCAAATCAAAACAACTCTGAGATTCCATCTTACACCCATCAGAATGGCTAAGATCAAAAATTCAAGTGACACCACATGCTGGCGAGGATGTGTAGAGAGAGGAACACTTCTTCATTGCTGGTGTGAATGCAAACTAGTACAGCCACTTTGTTAATCTATCTGGTGCTATCTCAGAAAACTGGGAATAGGGCTTCCTCAAGACCCAGCTATTCCACTCCTTGGAATATACCCAGAAGATGCTCCAGCACACAACAAGAAAATTTGCTCAACCATTTTCATAGTAGCCTTATTCATAATAGCCAGAACATGGAAACAGCCTAAGTGTCCCTCAATAGAAGAATGGATAAAGAAACTGGTACATATACACTATGGAATACTATTCAGCTATTAAAAACAAGGAATTCCCGAAATTTGTGGATAAATAGATTGAGCTAGAAATGATCATAATGAGTGAGTTAACCCAGAAGCAGAAAGACTCAAATGGTATATACTCACTTATATCTGCATATTAGCCCAAGGGGCATGTCCCATGAAAGCCTTCACTTACCAGGAACTGCGACAGAGGAGAGGACATTCTAGTGGGACTCTAGATGAGAGAAGCATGAGAGAATGGCAAAGTAGAAGGATCCAGAGGGTTCTAGAAACCTACAAGTAGAACATTATGATAGGCATATTTGGGCCCCAGGGTCCCGCTCAAACTAAGGCACCAGCCAAGGACAATACAGGCCGTAAACTTTAAACCCCTACCCAGATCTAGCCAATGGTCAGAACATTCTCCACAGTAGAGTGGAGAGTGGGATATGACTTTCTCACGTACTCTGGTGCCTCACATTTGACCATGTCCCCTGGAGGGGGAGACCTGGTAGCACTCAGAGGAAGGACAACAGGTTACCAAGAAGAGACTTGATACCCTATGAGCATATACAGGGGGAGGTAATCCCCCTCAGGAACAGTCATAGGGGAGGGGAATAAGGGGAAAATGGGAGGGAGGGAAGAATGAGAGGATACAAGGGATAGGATAACGATTGAGATGTAACAAAAATAAATTAATAAAAAAAGAAAAGAAAAGAAATTCCGTGCTTAGGCTGCACACTGTGACCTTCCAGCTACTGAGCTCTGCCGGAGGAGGTCTTTGTGTTCCAGGCCTCCTTGGACTATTTACCTTTGAAAGAAGTAGGGAAATCCCTACTGAGAAACACCTGGAGGGTTAAAGACGTTCTTACAGAGAGCTGTTCAGGCTACTGTGTTCTTGCCTTGGGACCTAGGGAGACAGGGATCAGAATAGATCCTATTGACCTTACTATATAAAGTCTTACTCTTCCACATTAAAGAGAATATTGATCAGACATTTCCTGACTTGATTTATTATTTCTCACATCTCTGTACTCTATTTTCAATCCCCACTCCCTCTTTCAGGTGAACCTTGATTTGATTTTTCCCATGGGCGGGGGCACGACAGAGAGGCCAGTAGATCCCCCTAGGATTAGAGTTATAGAAGGTTGTGAGCTTCTTTGGTGCTGGGAATTGAACCTGGATCCTCTGGAAGAACAGTCAGTATTCTTAACCACTGAGCCATCTCTATAGCCCCTAAAAAGGAATGTGTGTGTGTGTGTGTGTGTGCGTGTGTGTGTGTGTGTGTGTGTGTGTGTCTGTGTGTGAGCATGTGTGTTATGCAGTTTGAATGCACACATGTAAATGTGAGTACACACACTCATGTTCTCCCAGAGGTCAGGGGGAAACCTTGGGTGTCCTGCTCTACCACTTTCTACCCTATTCCCTTGAGACAGAGTCTCAGTACACCTGGAGCTGATCTAGCTGCTGCCAATCCTCAGCAGTGTCCCTTTCTCCAGTCCCTCACAGCACTGTGGTTATGGGCACACTCAAGCATGCACAGTTCTGTATGTGGATGAGGAAGATTTGAACTTGGTTTCTCAGGCTTCTGAAGAAGTACTCTTACCCACTGAGCCCACTGAGCACCCAACCCAGACAAAATGAAATATATATATTGACTGGAAAACAAAAATACCTCCTAAAGAAATAAAAATAACATTTTCTGTCATTGAAACAAAACACTGTCTTTGCATCGATTACCTGGATATTAAGAAGTGACTATAAGCCAAAAAGTAATTTCAATATTCACATTGTTTAATTAGGTTTTTAGTTTTATTTGATTCTGGTGGCACATGGGTAGTATTCCTCAGAAGGACTCCATCTTGAGGTTTACCTTTTAGTTTAAGCAAATGTTATGTGTGTGAATGTTTGCCTGCGTATATGTATGTGTGCCACATTTGTGCAGTGCCCTCAGAGGTCAGAAGGGGTTATCAAACCCCCTGAGGCCGGGGTTGCAGATGGGTTTGAGCCTACCTGTAGGTGCTAAGAACCGAACCTCCGTCCTCTACAAGAGCAACAAGTGCTTTTAACCAATGAGGCCTCTCTCAAGTCCCTAGTGTATGATTTTTGTTTTGTTTTGTTGGTTTTATTTAGAGATAAGGTCTTGCTCTACAGGACTGGCTGACCTTCAACTCCTGACCGTCCAGCCTTTGCTTCCCAAGAGCTGAGAACACAGATGTGCATCGCCCCACCCAACTTCTTACTGCTTCATGTGTTCCTGCAGCTGCCTGGGCCCTTCTTTAAGAAGACATTTCTGGGGCGGGAGAGATGGCTCAGCGGTTAACAGCACTGCCTGCTCTTCAGGAGGTCCTGAGTTCAATTCCCAGCACCACACGGTGGCTCACAGCATCTCTAATGAGACCTGGTGCCCTCTTCTGGTGGGCGGGTGTCCATGCAGGCAGAGCACTCATACATAAAATATAATTCCAATTTGCTGATGGGTAGAATGGCATCTGTAGACTGAGGCATTTCAGGGAATGGAATTGTGTCCAGTGAGGTCTGACCCGTCAGCCCTGTAAAGAGGAGGAAACACTGCTGACATTGTTATCCGGGAGTCAGATGTTCTCACAGCTTCTGTGCCCCAGAGGAGACTTCCTCTATGGATATCATTATAAGGCAAATTATTAAAGAACGTATTCGATGCTTTGCCAAATTTAAATTTAAAAACCACAGGTCCTTGAATGTCATCCCACTCTGATACCCAATATCCATATAGTCAATTAAAATATAGCCGGGCAGTGGTGGCACGTGCCTTTAATCCCAGCACTTGGGAGGCAGAGACAGGTGGATCCCTGTGAGTTCGAGGCCAGCCTGGTCTACAATGCGAGTCCAGGACAGCCAAGGCTACACAGAGAAACTCTGTCTCAAAAAACCAACCAACCAAACAAACAAACAAAATAAATAAAATATAAGCAATGAAAGTTGCCAAGCACCTTCCACTCTGGGCGGGAGTCACTTCAGCTGCTTCTTGTGTGTGACTGAGTTTTCAATAATTGTAGTAGTTTGCTAAAGGCTTTAAAAGAACAAATTTTTGGCCATCTGTCTGATGACTGATGAAAAACTTCTGTTTGGGAACAACATACTGCTCAATTTTGTAGGCCTTGATTGCAATATGTATACATGCACACATAACACACACACTCATGGGCAAGCATGTGCACACACATCTCTGTCTCCCTATCTCCATCCGTCTCTGTCTCTCACTCTCTCTACACAGACACACACACACACACACACACACACACACACACACACACACACACACACACACACACCTAGCATCACTGTGAGCAATTTAGTGGAGTCAACAAACTCCTGTCCTCAAAGCTGCACAGGTCTGAAGTCTGAGACTGGCTGCAAAGGGAGAACACACCCTGCCCCATTAAATAAGGGGGTGGCTACCAGGGCTGTAGACGTAAAACATCCTTGCAAATTCTGATATCAGCGACTGTTTACTTCAGTTAAAGTCCCATTGCCCCACAGTCAACTCAATAATAGCACGTGCTACCATAATGCCCAATGGTGCCATCATTTTATTTTTGTGTCATCATTAGAAAAACAAAAGATTGTATCAACCATGTTGGAGATTTAACTGAATTCACATTCACACCTTGCATTTTCAAAAACAACAAATGACATGGGCTTCATCGAATGAGAGTTCAAAAGCCTTGCTGTTACTTAGGGACTTGAATAAAAACTAAGCCATTATTTAAATTACTGTAATTGGCTTTTCTGTTTGAAGCATCTGATAACAGGCACATTAAACTGGCCTCACTTAACTGTGAGATTCAGCGCCTGGGAGGAGCACCCTGAGAGCCATTTCCTCATCACTCAAATTTACAAGAAAAGATGAAATTGAAAGTATGTGTTGAATTAGAAGTGGCCATTGGGCTGGGTGTGGTGGCGCACGTCTTTAATCCCGGCACTTGGGAGGCAGAGCCAGGCAGATCGATGTGAGTTCAAGGCCAGCCTGGTCTACCATGCGAATCCAGGACAGCCAGACAGCCAGGGCTACACAGAGAAATCCTGTCTTGAAAAACAAAAAACAAAAAACAAAAAACAAAAAACAAAACAAAAAAAAGAGGTGGGCACTGGTCCCTAAGTTGCCGTACACCAGAAACCCACACCTAGTGTGTGTGGGGTGTGTGTGGGGCATGAGGGGTAGGGGTGTTTGGCTTCAAAATGGCTCCTTGATTTGAAGATGCCCCAGGCTGATTAGAAGATCTGTAGCCTCTGACATCATTGCGCTTGTGAGGTATACATTGGATGGGGTTTGTTTGCAGCGGTGGAACCTTTCAGAGTTAAGGTAGACTGAGAGACCATGTGGAGGAGCGTCCTTGGGCAGGATTAATGCAGTTTTTGGGACCCTGGGTTAGTTCTTAGGAGAACAGGCTATTGGCCTCTGCCCTCTCGCTGACCCAGCCCATCATGTGGTCACTCCTTTCACACATTCTCACCCTGGTGCTGTCGCCTGGCCCGGCTGCCACAAGTGCCTGCAATGTCGCCTTAACATAACATTCAGGCTGCAAAAAATACATTTATTTTCTTTATTAATACCCAGCCTCATACATTTTATTACAGCAACAGAAAATTGAGTCAAACTGTGGATGGCTGAATTTTCACAAATGCTCTGTGTGTGTTAGAGTTAATAGTCACTTCCTTTGTGTAGTGGTTAGCACTCTGGATTTTCAACTTATAATTGCTTCTGTTTTTATTCTGAGAAACAAATTTAATAACTAAATTCTTTGATTTGGCATGCATTTTTATTCTATTAAGAGTTTGTTTCAAACAGTCACATGTGTGGCCAAACAATGTGATAGTATGTAGCCCATGGGTACCTGCCCTGTGCGCTGTGTTTTATTGCTCGGTCTCCGTGTCCTACACAAATCTCCCAGAAACCAACAAGCAGTTTCTCCTGGCTCTCCCTGATCTGTCCAGCTACTGTCTCCTGCCTTCTACAACTCTCTGCCTCACTGCTGGCCACTGTACAGTCAGTAGACACACATGCCAGCAGGGCTCTGGCAGTGGTCACCGCACACTTCAGGTTGCGTGGCGCCAGCCCCATCTGCATGTCTGGTTGTGTTGTTTTTACAGGCAGTTTTTATTGTGAAGTCTTTCAAGTATTTTAAAATTGCATTTATTGATCATTTCGTGGTGGCAGGGAGCAGGTATGGAAGGCAGAGGACAGCTTGCAGGAGTCGGTTCTCAGGTTCCATCATGTGCCCCATAGGACAGTGCAAAGATGGCTTGACAGCAGGTACCTTGACTTGTCTTTCCTCAGTAAGCCATCTTGTTGGGCTGTGGGACTGCTACAGGGCAAAAGTTGAGGGAAATATTTCTGCTGAAGCACTGGTTGGGTTCTTAGACCCCCAAAGGCCCGGTCAAGATCTGTCAAGGGACCCCATGAAGACCTCGTAGGCTTCATTAACAATAGGATGAACAGGCCAGTGCAGCACCCAGGACCCTGGAGAGGAACGGTGCATGCTCCTTGGTGGGTAATCAGGTGGCAGCAATGGCTCTCCACAGCCACCCTCTGAATGCCTGACTCTGGCCTGGAAGCTCGCACTAGATGAAGGGCTCATTCACTGTAGCCAGGTGCTGAGCTGGATCCTAGGCAGCCAGTTCTGGTTAGTGCATACCACTTACGGGGCAGGAGTCACACAGAGTGTCAACAGTATGTTGCTTGTACTGTTCTAAAGGAGGGATTTAGTTGACATGGAGGAGCAGTGGCTTCATGATGTCTGTGTCCCAGCTCAGATCAGCCAGCAGTCAGTGAGACATCTGTTCACTCTGTGCTTCTCCAGCAAGGAGACTGCACAGGGCTGGCTAAGAAGCCCAGGACTCTATTTTAGACATGCTGCTTAACAGGTGGGGTCCGCTGGAGAGGCCACTTTCTCACCTGTCACTTTCTGGTGTCACTCACTGGGTCATGTTCTCTTTCCACGATGTCACCAGGTGCTATGACGTGGAACTCGAGTCTCCCGTTCCTTTTGCATTGATCAACGCGATGTCTTTGTAAGAACAGCTGACTCGCATCACCCAGGACGGTAATGTGGGGAAGACAGAAACGCTGACCAGTAGTTTCTTCAACCTGTTGGCCTTTACCAAGGGTTTTCATTGTGGCCGTGGAGACTTGTCCTGTGGCGCAGGACTCTGAGGAGGACCAGTAAGAGTGGGTGGAGCCTGGAGGATGTCTACAGACCTATGATGAGGTGGTAGCCAGGCTTAGATGACCTCTGTTCGTCACATCCATACTTAGGAAGGAATAGGGACACAACCACATACTAGTGTGTGTGTGTGTGTGTGTGTGTGTGTGTGTGTGTGTGTGTGTGTAGCCAGCTCTGTGATGTCCTCATTTCCCCCATGTGTCAGGAAGTCCTTTTGATCTAGGATAAATTGTGGTGACTACAGGAGTTCATTTTGTTCCTAGCTCATAATGCTGAAGCCTTTGCACTCTTTTGCACACGTTCTTTTGCAGTTTTGCACACGTCCTTCTTTTCTGCTGCTATAGTCACCACTGTCCTGATTTTTTCAGGTCATCTGGGCCAGGCATGTCTTCTTTAAAGCCTGTGTACAGGGTCCCCCGCTCCCAGGGACCATGTCCCACAGTGTCTGCTGTGCAGGGCCATGGGTGAGCCACTCCCTTTCCAGCATGGCCTTAAATCTTCTGCTGCTCAGGACGACAGAGTCACCAAGTCGCTAGAGCAGAAAGTCCCTGTCGTTTTTCTGTTGCAGAGAGAGACTTTCATCTGTGGCTCCTTGATGCTCATAACCATTATCTTTTGTCTTCAAGATGCACGGTGTCATCTCCAATCTCTTACACATGCATGTGCTGTTGGCTTTATTTCAGACCATATAATTAGACAATGCCAGGCTCCGTAAGAGCTGGGGACTGACAGACAAGCCACCACATGACCTCACTCCCGGTGGGTGGGGCTGGCCCAGGAGCTGCCAGGTATCCCCAGAGCATGGGGTCCTGCAGTTTCTCAGGCTGTGTCTGGTCCCCTGCCCACCACTTTCCATTCCTTGTTCTGTGTCCAAATCTTCCTCTATAAATGGTGACCCCAGGCCTGCGATGGCATTCAGGGTAGAACCCTGAAATCTGAGGTCCGTTCTGCTGCTTTAACCCCTTTATGCCCTGATCAAGTCTCTTAATCTACCTGTGCCTCAGTTTCCTCAACACCAATAGCCAATTAACACTTGGCCTCCTCCTCTGCAAACCCCAACAAGATTTGGCTTGAGAACTGAGCATTTCTGGGAGGTGAATAGCCCATAAATCCAAACTGTCATTACAATAAACCTAATTACAGGCCTATCAGAAGGCTGAGGAGGGCCCCCCACAAAAATGAGGGGCTCCTTACCTTGGGAAAAGGGGTCACTATCTATGGGTGCTGGATCCTTGATCCTGCATTCAGCTTGGAGCTTGCTGTTGTCCTGCCGGGCACTTCGCGCATGAGTTATGGGCCTGGGTGCTCAGCCACCTGCTTCATCACCTCTTTGTCTCTGCTGCTTCGGGTATTGGTTTGATAATGTCCCACCCCAAGGAAAAGATGTCTTTGTTCTGGAAGGAAGAGGAATGAGGCCATCTATCCAGAGGGTAGCCAGGGATGAGCTTTACCAAACCTTTCATCCCTATAGTTGGACCAACTGGTTCACCAATAGGGCATTGCCTCACTCCAGTTGAGGAAACCTTGTGTCTCACTGCAGAAAGCAGCTCTAGCCTCTGAACCCCCTCAACATTGCCACCGTTTGCACGTTTGAGTCAGGCACTCCCACTATGAAAGGTACCTGTTTCCTTCACGGACACACATGAATGAGCCACATGTTCTGGGAACTGCCTCTTGGCATGTCAAGGCCAATTTCAATCTGTGACTCCATCAAAACTGAAAAGGAAAAAAGGGAAAACACAAAGAAAACCCACCCTGTCTAATTCCCCAAACCCTTGTAGGAAGATGGTTAGCCTGAGGGTTTCCTGGCCCAGTGCTCAGCAGGGTGACTGTGTGTCTACCCTCCCTCCCTTCTTCACGGTCCTGATCTGAGGTGCCCACACGTCCCTTTTGATCTGGGAACCAGCCTAGCCCCTGTGTCACAGGCCTCACCTAGCAGGATGGAGGGTCCTTTCTCGGCTTGCTCCTGCCCCGGGCCTCTGAGCAAAGTTGTAATTTCTGCAGCTCTTGTCCTCTTTTGGTTGCAGCCTTAGTTCAATTTGAGCAGCACTAGCCTTGGACTGAGGACTGTATGAAACCCACACGGAGAGCTTCATCCAACGTTGCCATGTACAAGATGACTAGCGCAAAGGACACAGTTGTTTGTCACCATACTCCCTGTCAGTTTTGAAGGAGAGGTTGGAAACAACTGTGAAGCAACCCTGTTTGTTTCCCCTCAGGAGAGGAATGGGCAGTCTCCATATTGGTGGCACCTGTAGCTTATTTGGTTTTGTAATTAAGGATATACTCTGAACACCCTTGTATCTAGGCGACACCCAGGCCTCTTGCTAGGTGCCCATGCTTGAGTAGCTAGCTCTCTTGACATCTCACACAGGTCAACTAAGGATGTCTTCAGACATTGCTAATATCCTTTAAGAAGCAAAACCTACCCCTACTGGAACTCATCTGTGAGTCCTCTTTCCCTTTAACAGAAGTAGGGAGACCAGCCTTTCTATATATATCATGGAATGTGCTAGAAGATTCCATAAGGACAATGAATGTGCTACAAAGATGTACCAAATCTTGCTTCTGGCTGGGCAGGGTCTTTCTCTGATGCCACTGAGGGCCTGGTCACCTACATATGCAGGGGATGGGTCACTTTCCTTTTTTTTTCCTGTCCTCCCCTCCTATTGTCTGTTGTTCTTCAATATGGGAGATTGTCTTGTACTTTCTTGGTGCTGGTCAATACCTTGGCAATACCTTATCATCAACTCACAAAATCAGTTCAACATGTCCTCCGTGCAGGCTGGCAGGGGGAGGGAGGTGTTGATTTTGAGACATGCAAGATACAGTCCAATCCTGGGCTCCCAAAATATGGCACAGAAATGGAAGATCAAATGGAAGAGACAGGATCACAACAGTTCATGATGGAAATGGGGTGTTCATACAGCCCGAGGCCTCAGTCCTTCATCATGGTGACATAGCTCCCCAAAGGGACCCGGCATTCTTAGAAGACTGGATTTGGAGACAGGTCCTTATAGAAGTAATTAAAGTTAAATATGGTTACTAGAGTAACCCTCATCCCACATGAATGGTACCTTTAAAAAAGGATATCATGACACAGACACACGCAGAGACCACCAAGTGAGGACAAAAGAAGATGTCATCCGCACACCAAGGGGACAAGTCCCAAGAGAACCCAGTCTGGGGACTTCCAGCCTTCAGGAGTGAGAGAAGATAAACATGCTTTAAGCGGCTGGCCTGTGGTGTTCAGCCCCAAAACACTTACATGGGCAAGTGTGTGTTATTGTGGTGGTGGTGATGGTGGGTTTTTTGTTTGTTTGTTTGGTTGGTTTTTTAGCTTCTGTTTTTCAAGACAGGGTTTCTCTTGTAGTCTTGGCTGTTCTGGACTCACTTGTAGACCAGGCTGGCCTTAAACTCACAGAGATCCGCCTGCCTCTGCTTCCTGAGTGCAGGGATTACAGGTGTGTGCCATCACATCTGGAGCTGGGCGTGGGCTTTCCTTTCTGGAGGGGACTCAGGCCTTAGGAGAGAATTGATATTTAGGGCCTCCGGAGAACTTGGACTTCTCTCGCAGGAGGTTCATTTTCCTCTGAGAAATTCCTGAAAGACAGTTGGGAATGTGAGGTCTGGCCTCAGTGGCTTATCAGGCCCTGGAGCCACAGCAGTGCAGGCAATGTGGTATGGCCACAAACATCTTCCTCCTGGGCTGGGCTGTACTGTGGCCTGGCTGGCCTCACAGTGATGTTCTCTGTGGCGCGAGAGAGGGCATCACCTCAAGTCCCTAAAAGTCAGAACTAAAGTTGAGCAGATCCCAGGACAGAAACCTCGTGTCAAGGGCAGGCCAGGCCTGAGGTGAGGCCTGTGGCTTTGATCCTGTACTGAGTGATTCTAGGCCCACCAGCTTTTCACAGACCCACCCGGGGAACTCAGCTGTGCGAAGCCATTAGTTCCCCATACCTTCCTTGTGAGGCAAATGCTAAACTAGATGGATGAAAGTCCTGCTATTCAGGCCACGGGGTTCTTTGCTTAGACAAACCCAGAGCAGCATGGATAGGACATTATAGCCTAGAGTCTGGGGGGGGGGCTTACAGGCATGATAAAATCATGGGCAGGGAGCTCAGAAGCCCACTACACACACACACACACACACACACACACACACACACACACACACACACACGCCCCATCACAGTGATCCACCATACTGCTTTGCTGTATTTCAGAGGCTCTTGGGTACTACATCCATCATTGCAGGAGAAGAGGTTATGAGGACAGAGCCATGTGGGACACACAGTCCCTGATCACAATCAGCCAGTGTGGAAGCACTGGAGGGTTCTAACAGAGGATAGTGTTCTCTTGCCCGGGAATGAACTTTCCTCTTCTTTTTATTTATTTTATTTTAGGTTTTTTTTGGGGGGGGGGGTTTCGAGACAGGGTTTCTCTGTTGTAACCTTGGCTGTCCTGCACTCACTTTGTAGACCAGGCTGGCCTTGAACTCACAGGGATCCACCTGCCTCTGCCTCCCCGAGCTCTAGGATCACAGGCACACACCACCACACGTGGCAGCAGAATGAGTTTTCTTAAAGCTAGGAGATGGTTCCTTCCACAGCTGCTACAAATAGCTTCTCCATCTGCCCTGTTCCTGTCAGCTAGAAATGCTGGGGGCTCTGCGGAGTGGGCTCATTTCTCAGGAGTTACCCCAATCCAGGCCACTCCATGACTTTTCAGTCTTTAAACTTTCTCAAAGGTATACTGACTCCATCATAGGAGAAAAATATCAGGGGCAGCTACAGCTCGTTTTCCTGACCTACAGAGATAGACTAGAGGGTTCGTCTGTCGGAAAGCACAGCATGCACAGCGATCAATCCTGTTTGTTCTCTACTGAAGCCACACACACCTGAGCTGCCTTTCAGCTGCTGCCTATGCTAAATGCAGCCGCCAGCAGCGTCTTCTCGCTTTTCTAGAGGGCGTAGGTGACTGTTACCAGATCCCGCGCTAGCGTCACCACAGAAAGCTCTCATGAACCAGTCCACACTGACACCCATCTTTTAACATCCTGAGACTTGCATCATCATCATTATTATTTTATTTTTTTTCCCTTAGAATTATTTTCTATTAAATCGCAAACATACAACAGCTTCTTAACTCTATACACACACTTAAATTTTTAAAGGAAAAGTGCTAGGTCATATTATACCATGGTGCTGGCTAATAGCTCTTCAAAACTTTTGAGAAAAAAAATCTTCAAAAAAAGGTTTCACATGTCACAGGAAACTTTCACATTTAACATTATCAAAGAAGGACTGCTTCTACATTCTTACAAAGACCACTAGAATGAAACAACAATTAGAAAGCTAAGAAACTGTCTCAAAGGCATTTTTTTTTTACAATCCTTTCTTACAGTACGGCAATGTTATTAGATAATCCGGTCCATTCACAAGATGGCTCTCGGCGTCTGCTCTGCTGTCTTCTGCCACACCACTGCGTATTTATGTATGACTGAGGTAAGAGTTTCCTTAACAGTGTTATTTTGATAACCTGAGGCTGTTCTGTTACCTCTGGGCTCTCGTCCTCTCCTGTTTATACAGTGAGGCCCATGGTGAGTCGGAATAAGCTCGGTATCGACTCCTCCCACCAGAGCCCCCCCTTCCTCCGCTTGCTCCACCATACGGTCCTCCCATGTTCTGCCACCAGCAAAGTCTCCCCTCTTTATCGGGCCATAATTAGAAGGCTCCTGGTTATAATTTCCCAAGTCTCTGTAGTTCCCACTTGCATAGCTCCTTTCTCCAAAGTTGCCCCTCCGCAGCCCCCACCCTGGTTGCCATACCCAGGTCCTCCACTGCCGTTTTCTCCTCTTCCTCCTCCTTCCTCCTCCATACCCATTATTGCCACCCTCTGAATCCACATCCATTTCCACATCCATCAGATGGTCCACTAAGGTTGTGTCCTGGGCCTGGTCCCAAAGCAGCCACCGCCATCACAAGACTCCTCAAAGCCGAAGTTTCCTCCTCGTCCATTACTAGAACTTCGGACTTCCTGCATTTCCTGTCTAGACAATGCCTTTCTAACTTCTGCATTGTGACTATTGATGGTGTGATATTTTTGCAATATGATTTTACCCACAGGATCATGGCCATTAAAAGTAACAAAACCAAAGCCTCTTTTCTTTCCGGACTGCCTATCAGTAATTATTTCAATTTTTCCAATATTCTTCAAAGCAATCTCTAAGGCGGTGTTCCTCAGTATCTTCTTTAATCCCACCAACAACAAAGAGCTTCCTCACAGTCACGTGGGCTCCTGGTTTTCCAGACTCTTCTCTTGCTACAGCACGTTTTGGCTCAACTACCCTACCATTAATGGAGTGAGGCCTTGCAGCCATGGCAGCATCAACCTCGGCCGTGGATGAGAGAGTTACAAAGCCAAATCCTCTTGATCTTTTGCTTGCCGGATCCCTCATGACCGCACAGTCTGTTAGCTTTCCCCATTGCTCATAGTAGTCTCTCAAACTTTCTTCTGTGGTTTCAAAGCTTAAGCCACCAATAAAGAGTTTATGAAACTGTTCCCGCTCTCTTTTTCCTCTCCAAAGGAACGGTTTCTAAAGTTGTCTCCATTCGCAGGCACAAGTCTCTTCTGCCCAATTTCCAGCAGCTGAGTGAGATGAGAAAGGCCTCCTTAGACACACACGTGCTCCCCCCCCCACACACACACTCACACACTCATACACTCCTGACACTGTGGTGAGATAGCCACTGTACTGCCAGAAGCTCCTGAACAGAAGACCAGGCACCGCTGCTTTATTATTTTAATAATAATAATAATAATAATAATAATAATAATAATACATTATTTTATTAATAATAATACATTAAAAACAATTAGTGTGTGTGTGTGTGTGTGTGTGTGTGTGTGTGTGTGTGCGTGCGCCTTGCCACTTATGTGAAGATCAGAGGCCATTTACGGAATCTTGTCTCTCCTTTCACCCTCACATAGGCTCTGAGAATTGAACTCAGGTCAGGACTGTGTGACAGGCTCTTTTACCTGCTGAGCCATCTCATCGGCCACTGCAATGTCGTATTCTGACCTTCCTTCAGGGTCCTCATTGTGTTACTGTCAAAAAAAGCCTGAGCAGCGCCTATTAAGGTTATGAGCTGGATCTGTAACAAGACCGCCTCAGTCCCCTACCCTGAGGGAGAGCGCTCCTTAATGTGGCTGCCTATTGCCCTCTCCAGCGTCTCCTTCTCCACGCTTAAATCGTGCACTGCTTGCTGACCTGAGCATGCACAGAGCCCCACACATTACAAAAGAGTCCCCAGCTCCCAGGTCAAGGACCACCATGAGCCCACAGATCTGGTGCCTGTCTCCAAGCTGTGTGGCGCCCACAGAAGGGCTAATAAGTGTCTTCAGCAATGAACACAGCACTCGGTAAACTTCCTGGGAGGGTCTGTAGGCTAAGGTTTCTAACCCCGAGAATGTCCTTCCAGAAGATCAGGCCCTTGTTTTCTTGGCTCCCAGGTGGTGTCGCGGTGAGGTCATACCTGGAGCTTCCAGGAGGAGCTCCCTTATCAGATCCTTTCTCCTAGGGTTTGGCCAGAATCCACAGGCCCAGCCCATATAGGTGCCCCACCCGAGGGGCAGTGAAGGGGACAGTGCCAGGGTACCTCCCTCTGAGGTCCAGCCCCCAGAGGAGAGTGCCCCCTAGAGGTGCCAATGTATCTGTGATGGGCAGAGGAGACTCCATGTGGCCTGTGTTTCACTACTGCTCCCGGGAAGGCTGGTGTGAGGTCATTTCCGGTTCCATTTTCCCAGCTGTGACATGTGGCTGAGGAGTGAACCCTGCATGCTCACCCTGAGCGTGGGCCTGCCTTAGCTCTCAGTTCGGGCTGCAAGTACCTTCATGGATCTGAGGAGCACTGCTATCCAGAGTCCCCAAGAGACATAAGGCTGAGCTCTCCTTTTCCTACCTTCTGAGGCTTGAGTGTGGGGACAGCTTTGGCTGTGACCACTGGTTATCAGGGTTTAGACAAAGACTCCTAGAATTTAGGGACAATTAACCATTCTGTTCCACTCTTTGTGGGGAGCTGTGCCCTGAAATCATTGGGGGCTTGCTCATGGACAGGGCTTACCTCTTGCACTGGTTACTCCACCTCAGCAATCACCCTGTAGCTTTTGTCTGTGTGTCACTTTCTGAAAGGATCTTGGCACGGGTTTCTCTCACATGACAGTCATCTAATATGAAGGGAAGCACACGATGCGGTTCCAGAAGGGACCATGGGGGTGGGACCCTCCATGGGAAGACAAGGAAGAGCTGGGTATGGTGCTCCCACCAGTGTGCTCCCCAGGAGCAGGAGCCCTCATCAGAGCAGTGTTGAGGCCGTTTGTGGACAAGCGTCTGCAGTGCAGCAGCTGTTCAACTGCTCCTATCAGAACAATGCTACTCTTAGTGCGATCTCTGAAGATGCTGAACAGATTGCGAGGTGATTCACTTCAGTTCCATGGCTTCCAGGCAGGTTCTCTGTCACATCCTGCACCTGAACCACACTCTCAATGGAATCTGCTTAATCCTATTATCTTACTTGGGGTTTTACGTTAGCTTGGGCTGGCCTGGCCCTAAGAGGCAGCTGCCCTTTTGACATTCCAAAGCGTCTCCGTTTCCGTCTTTCCCTGGACCTGGGTGAGAACAAGATGTGTCTCTGCATACTAGCAAGAGTACCTAGTGGGGCATGTCTAAGCTGCAGCAATGCTATGGCACTGCTGGGCTCAGGGGTTGGGAGCAACCTAGGAGGAAGCTCACCCCACACTGGTTTGTTTGGTTTTTGAGCTGGGGTTCTTACACATGGTGCTGGTGCTTGAAAACACTGGAAATTGGCTCATGCACAGATTCTGACCAAACTTTAAGCAGAGTCAAAACACCAGGTGGGAGCATGCATGTGTCAGCTGGCCCTTTCAAGTCTGATGCTGGTGGTTCCAGGACTACCCTGTCTGTGCAAACTGCTCTCTGGGAACCTGTCCTTTTTCAGAGGTCTGTACTTGTCCGAGGTGATGGGAGGGGATACCCTGGGAGCCAGCCAGTGGGTTCATTTTCAGGAAGCTTGGGCTCCTTTTCTGGTCCCACATATAGTTCTGTGCACCATGATATTCTAGAGTACAACCCTCAGAAATCGTGAGGTAAGAGGGCATGACAGGGACTTTAGGGTCTCTCCCTGCTCCTGATTCATACATTTGTCCCTGCAGAGGAACACGATGCAGGGCTTGGGTAAGAAGCATGAAGAAGGGCTCACCAAGTTGCACATGGCAGGGCAAGGGATCCTTGTGAAGAGCCTGGGTACCAACTCACGCTCACATTTGTTCTGCCTTCTGTATCCTGACTGGAAACTGGTGGCAGGGTAGGCTTTGCTTCTAGATGCCTTTAGGACCGACGGAGGCATGGCAGAGCCAGCCCTGGATAGGTTGGTAAGTGGGCGGGTGAGCGGATAGGTGGATGGATGATGATTTAAGGGAAGGTGGAGGGGTAGATAGATGAGGAATAGGATGAGTAGATACATGGACAGATGCTAATTAGATGAGCAAATAGGTGGGAGATGAATGGATGTTGGAGGGACTGAAGAGTGAGTAGACAGACGGAAACGGGGTGTGGATGGGTGGACGGTGGATGGTTGGGTGAACGATGCTCACCTCTGGGGTCTGAGGCTCGGATTCACTGCCCACACCACGCTAGTCCATCCCTGTGGAGGTGGAGTGCCTGGGTGGAGGGTGCTATCTGGGAGGATTAAGTGCGAGACAAAGAGGATGTGAGGGGTCCGAGAAGGAGCAACAGAGTGGTGCAGGGGGACAGGAGAGGGGAGGAGGAGAGCGGCCGAAGTAAACCGAGGCCTGTCACTTTGAAGGTTCCCCTGTTGCAAGCCCAATTATGTCTAATAACAGCTTGCAGCGCCTTGGCGCCTTTCTCCTGGAGCTCAAAGCCTTCACTGACATTCCTCAGAGGGAAGAGGAGGTGTGCTATTATCATCACTGCTTAATGCTGAAGAAACGAGAGCCAGGAAAGTGGAGGGTCTTGCCCACAGTTACAGGCTCCTGGGTCAGAGAAGGGACTAAGCAGAAGGAACACATCTCCCTACACCGGGAGTGCTGCTGGACCTTCTGAGTTGCATTCCTGGTTTGCCTGAACTTTCCCAGGGCCTAGGAGAGAATTAGAATTAGTAAGTCACAGATTCTGACGACACACTGCGAGTTCCAAGCGATGACAAGGTCTTCCATATCAAGGGCATCCTGACAGGGCAACCCACGTGAGTGACTCCTCTTAAGCCATTTGTTGCATCAAGACTGGGACTATCTGGGGGTGAATTTGGAGTGCAGAGGCCAAGGTTAATCTTTGGGGGTGTGGCCTAGGGTCTGTGAAGCCGGAGTCTGCCCTTAGACGCCTACGGGCTTCTCTTCCTTTCTTACAGCTACACATGGCTCCTCTGATCTTAGTTTCTCATCTTATCACTCCCTCTGATGAGTGGGCTCTACTCTTCCATGGAACCCACCCTTTCTCAGTTTGCTCTTCCATTTCTCTCTCTTCCCTGCAAACACTTAGCCACAGTCCTCTCTGTCAACAGGTCAGGGTCTGTGGGTTCTACAGGAGGATAGAGGTAGGTGGTTGACATTCCTGTGGCCTGAGTCACAGGTAAACTGTCAAGGCAGCACCACCCAGCTTCCCTGCTCCCCCTCCCTGTGAAAAACAACCAGAGCCAGGCAGCCAAGAATGTCCCCGAAGGGCCAACTTAAGGGCGTTGTTTCTTGGCTTCCTCCCCAGAAGCACTCTTTGTATCTTTATTGAAATGAGGAAAATGTAGTGTTATTGATCTTCAGTGGCTGCAGGGAAGTCTTGTGCAGACTGGCACAGAGCTGCTGATCATCTTGTGCCTGGGGCAGAGAGTCTTTGAGGGCTCCTTCCTGAGCGTTCCCAGGCTCTGCTGATGGTCATGTGGTACCCTGTCTGAGGCACAGGCTACCCAGCTTCAAGCTCTGAGCAGAGGGTGAAGGTGGCTCATGCACCAACGTGCATGGACTCCATGAGGTTCTTTCTGCTTCAGCAGTTGGTCTGGGGCCCCATGGGAACACCCCACACTCTAGAGATGAGCATGGCAGTTCTTGGCACTTGTCTCTTAGGCCTACAGGCAGTAGGTAAAAGATTGACCCGTGGAAGATGGGTGGGCGGGTGATGATACAGGAACAGTGTGTGATAGATGGCTAATGAGTGGACGGTGCATGGATGGTGGATGGTGGAGGAATGAGACGGATGGAGGAGCAACAAGATCCTGAGTAATAAGGAAGAGATTTGTGGTTTCTGCCAAATTAGCCTTTGCAGCAGGCTGTCCAATGAAATGCTTACAGAGGCTGAGCTTCAGTATGAAGCATAGAGTGAGCAGCCTATGCAGGACACGGGCACGGAAGGGCAGGCAACAGGATAGGTGACACGGGTAGCCAAGGGGAGAAGGGTACTCAGAAGCCTGTGCGGGCTGAGAATAGGGCAGCGTGGCCTTTGGCTCTCTGCATCTGCCTGTTCTCATGCCAGCAGCACCAGCCAGACTGGCGTTCCTGGGAGTCTAACCTGAGGCTCAGCCCTGTTATGTTGACAAGGGCTTCAGGTGGCCCAATTATACCCATCCTTTCACTGGGCGCCTTTTATCCAGTGCACAGGGCTGTGATTACACCGCCATCTTACAAGGGACACAAAACTAAGGCATTCAGGATGGGGCCCTTTAAACTTCTCTGACTTCGTGAGCTGCCAGTAAAGACTTGGGCCAGGGTGGAAGGAGGGGCTGGAGGGAGCTCTGGCTCTGGTCACTGGATCTCTGGGGTAGCTAGTAAAGGCTGAAAAAGAAGGTGCCTCAGTACAGCCTGCCCAGCCAGGCCTCCACGCCATCCCATGGAGCCTCTGACACCCACAAAGGCCAGCAGTGACACTCCTTATTAAAAGTGGAGAGGGCTCTGCTTACAACAGAATCAACCGGAAGTGCTCAGAGCTTCCGGAAGCCACAGAGTGTTTCAGGTGGAAAAGGCATTAATATTCTGTCACAGTTAAAAACTCAAGGCTTGATGGCCTTCCACAGCACAGAGAGAAGACCTGAATTCCAAAGCCCTGATTACGTTTGAAGCTTTGTCCATATTCTAAGTGGGAACTGACATCTGGACCTTAATTTTGTTTTGTTTTTCGAGATAGGGTTTCTCTGTGTATCCATGGCTGTCATGGACTCCCTTTGAAGACCAGACTGGCCTGGAAACTCCCAGAAATCTGCCTGCCTCGGCACCCCTGAGTGCTGGGATTACAGGTATGTGCCACCATACCTGGTTCCTGGATTTTAATTTAACCTAAATATTATTTTGTTTTAAAAAGAGAAGTCTTAATCAGGACTTTGGTCCTGATGGTTGGTGTGTTTATACCTGGATAGCAACAAATACAAACTTGAGGAAAGACCCACCAACCCAAACCAAACCAGGTATGCCTTCATAATTGGAGTTCCTCAGGGTCAGGTTTTCTACCTTGGGCTCTGACTGTGTGGGCTGCTGCCTCCTCGTGGGCTTTCAGAGTGGGCTGCAGGCCTAGGTGGCCCCAGTGGGCCTCCACCTGGGTCAGCTCCGAACAACACAGGCTCCTCAATCCACCTATCATGGAAGACAATGAAAGCCACCTGTGGCTGAGAAGGCTACCAAGTAACTTGTTATTGACAGACCCTCCTGGGGGCCATACTGAGAGTGACGCCTTTTCTCCTATTCACTGAATTATGTCCCACAGAGACAAATTCTTGTCCCAGTCTTCAGGGATGGTTGCCCTATGTCCTGGTGCAGAGGCCTACTGCACTCAGTAGAAACACACTACACATCTACTCTAGCAAGTCCTCCTCAGGAGCATCACGTCTAATCACATTGGTCCTGGGCCCCACAGATAGATCTAGAGAGGACCCCACTTGCTATACACCTTCTCCCCAGCAACTCTTAAGAAGCAGCATAATCCACCTTCAAGAGGTCACAGAGTGCCAAGATTGCAAACACTGCCCCTCTCAGGGGCACCATTTCAGGGCCTGATGTGCATCACTCATGCCCAAAGCCAGCAGGGCCGTTTCAGGTATGGGCGTTCTTCTCCTCCTTCCCCAATCCATGACCCCACGCAGTCTCTACTCAGCTTTCCTTCTGTACAGTGGTTGAATTGTGTACCCCCAAAGTCATGGTCAAGTCATAGCCCCAGTACCGACTAGTGAGCATTTGCACACCAAATCTTTATTGATATGATCAAAGTCAGATGAGGGTACACTGAACCTGGTGATCCCTACTTTCAAGAAGAATGTCCTTTTAAGAACAGAGAATCGGGGCTGGAATGATGGCTCAGAGGTTAAGAGCACTGGCTGCTCTTCCAAAGGTCATGAGTTCAAGTCCCAGCAACCACATAATGACTCACAACCATCTATAGTGCGATCTGATGCCTTCTTCTGGAGTGCAAGTGTACATACATACAGAACACTGTAAACATAAATAAATCTTAAAAAAAAAAAAAGAACAGAGAAGGGGCAGGGGCTGGAGAGATGGCTCAGAGGTTAAGGGCACTGACTGCTCCTCCAGAGATCCTGAGTTCAATTCCCAGCAACCACATGGTGGCTCACAACCATGTGAGCCCTCTTCTAGCATAAAAAAACAAAAACAAAAACAAAAACAAAACAAAACAAAACAAAGAAACAGAGAAGGTCACATAGAGATCCCAAGGTCTAGAGAGGACCAGACCATGTGAAGACTAGGCTCGAGACAGGAGAGATGTGGCTACAGGCCACAAAATGCTACGGGTGTTGGTATTTCAGAAGCTTGGAGCAAGGACAAAAACAGAGTACTTCTAGGAGTTGCTAGAATTCTGTTATTTGAAGCCATGCAGTGAAATTCTGTCAGATGAGGCCACCTGGATTGAGGTCCATTATGACAGGAGCTCTGACAAGCTAAGACCAAGGATAGGTCCAGGTTGACATATCAATGTTTTCTCCAGCCAGTGGAAGCCAAGCCTCATCTCTTTTTTCTTTCCTACCTCACAAGCCACCTCTTTTTGTTATAGGGTTACGAGTGGAACAAGAGAAAGGGAAGGAAAGTCATTTGGAAGCATGTCACCTGCCCAGGAAAGGAGGTGTCCTGAGTGCCTGGACCATCTGAAGGGTGTAGCCAGAGCATGACACGGAAGGGGAGAGAGTCATAAACCAAAATAAAGGAGTGACGGTAGGGCTGGGAAGGTAGCTCAGGCAGGCAGTGGAGCGCTTTCTGTGCAAAAATGAAGACCTGAGTTCTATCCCCCACACCCCAGCTCTGGAGAGAAGGGGACAGGTTTGTTGTTAGCTGGCCAGCCTAATCAAATCAGTGAGCCCCAGGTCCTAGTGGAAGAGTCTATCTCAAAACCAGAACAGAACAGCAACAACTAAGCAATAAGGTGGAGACCAACAAGATTGCTCAGTGGGGAAAGGCACCGAGGAGTCTGATAACATGAGTTTGATCCCTAGGACCTACATGATGAAGGAGAGTACAGACTCCCACAAATTGTCCTTTGACACATCACACACACACACACACACCACACACACACACAGAGACACACACACACAGACACACACACAGACACACACACATGCAGACCCACACACAAACACACATGCACACACAGACACACACACAGACACACACACAGACACACACACACACACACACACACACACACACACACACACACACGGGAGTGGGGGCACAGAGAGACAGAGACAGAGACAGAAAGAGAAAGGGAAAGAGACAGTCAGACAGAGACAGAGACAAAGATAGGGAAAAACAGAGACAGACAGAGATGGAGATAGGAGAGACAAAGTCAGAGGAGATATCCATGTAGCTTTAGGGACAATTATTTCGGTCTCCGACAATGCGCATGTAGGAATTGACTCTCTAGCCATGATCTAAAAGGGTAAAAAGGGTAATTTCCAGTCAGTGACTGGGCAATGATATAAATCTCTACAAAGCGGTTGACAGAGATCTGTGCAACATGACCAAACACCCGTTGTGCTATGGCCACCCTGGCACTGTGCAATGGAGCGCCGCTTTATCCCTTTAATCATGGCCTGAGTTGCTCATCACTGCTTCTACAGTCTGTAAAAGGCAAGTATGTTGCCTCATCAGTTCCCTTGTGCGGAGCCTCGTGAGTCACCCTAGGGCTTTTAAGGATGAATGGACGGTGAGCCGGCTTCTCAGGGAGATTAGCGATAAGTCACGGCCACACTTGCCAGGCCTGGTTGGAGCTGACTCAGGTGGGCCAGGGTGTGGTGGCAAGATACACGGATGACACAGGATTGCAGATGTGACAATTCTACCTCCTCCACGGAGACACAGCCACACATGGTGGACCATTTCTCCACTTGGTTATTTCATCGTGCTGTGTGCGGATGCTGTATAGACAGGTGTATCTGACACATTCCTGTTACGGGTTGCATGTGAAACGCCACCTACCGACTCCTTGTTTGAACACTAATTCCCAGCTAATCATGTGTTTCAGGAGGCTGTGTGACGAGGCTAGGAGAGCCTACAATCTGAGTGCTGGGAGAGAGGCAGACTGTGGGTGCCTGGTTTATGAGGTTTCAGAGGGGAACATAGATTTCTATTAGTGACTTTTCTGTGACTAAGTGCACAGTAAGAAGCAGCCTACAGAAGGGTTTGTTTTGGTTCACAGTTTGAGGGCACAGTGCTCACCATGGAAGGCACAGTGGCAGGAGTGAGAGGCAGCTGGTCACATTGCATCTAGAGTGGCAAGCAGAGAGATGAATATTGATGCTCAGCTAACTTTACCTCTATATTCAGGCCAGGACCACTGCCCATAGACTAGTGTCACCCACAGCTGACATGTTCTTTTCACCTCAGTCACCCTATCCTAGACACTCGCTCATAGACATGCCCAGGCACTATCACCCAGGCGATGCTAGGTCCTGTCAGGCTGCCTATCAGTACTAACCTTCACAGACGTGCGGGCAAAGAACTTGGCTATCTGTTGATCATGCCTTGAAAATAGAATGAGGATGAATCTAAAACCAATGGGTTAACTTATTTGATGAAACAGACTTCGAGACAGCACAGCCTCCAGGCTACGGCATGGTTACTGCTGGCTGCCTGTAGCAAGGTTTACAGTGAAGATTCTGATTGAGAAGTGGAACAGAATGGTATGAAGAATGTGCACTTTAGTTAAAAAAAAAAAAAAGAAAGAAACAGAAGAGTGTAAAGTTACATTACAGGGTGGATTAAGACAAAGTGACTGCAATTGTGAGAAAGGTTAAGTGCCCCCCCAAAGAAAAGCCTTAACTCCACACTGGGGGCAGTATTGGAGGTAACTTTAGAGCAAGCTCTCACTCACTGACGACTCTGGGGCATAAAACCCAAAACAAATTAAAAGGAGAGTTTCTAAGAAGACAGAGCTCAAAGGGCACCTTGCTCAAACCCTGACTGTGGCTGGACACTGCCTAGGGAAATGGTTTCCATGGTTATTTGCCCAGGCACTAGGCACCCCGAGGCTGCTGCACTTCGGCCCAGGCGGTGCCAGGCTGTGTCTGGCAGCAGAACTTGGTGCTATCCACACGGTGCTAGTTTCCCAGGGAAGTGAAATGCAAGAAGTGTGAGGGATGATTGGATCCAGTCATGCTTCGTGTGTCCAAGTCCAAAGACAGGCATTCGCCATGGTGCTTTCCAAGCTAGGCAAGCCCGAGCTCAACAAAACTGCTCTGCTTTTAGTTTTATGAAGCCAGGGTCTCATTTACTTCAGTTTGGTCTGAAACTCCTCATGGAACCCACGATGACTTTGAAGTCTAGGCTGCCTGTCTCCACTCCCTAAGTACTTGGAGTCACTGATATGTACCACATTGTCTACCTAAAAACAACATTTTAAAGTCCCCTAAAGGCGGAGGCCCTTCTATATTGTGATCTGGGAAAGGCTTGGAAGAGAACGCACAAACCAAGGCAGGCACAGAACAACCATGAAGGAACCTTTTGAGAGCTCAGAGACACTCCTTCCACATGTCCTAACGAGGCAGTGGTGTGGGGCTGGAGAGATGGCTCAGTGGTTTAGAGCACCACCTGCTCTTCCAGAGGTCCTGAGTTCAGTTCCCAGCAACCACATGGTGGCTCACAGCCATCTGTAATGTGATCTGATGTCCTCTTCTGCAGATAAAGCGCTCATATACAATAAATAATAAACAAATAAATCTTTAAAAAAAAGAGTCAGTGGTGTGTGGGAAGAAAACTCAGTCGCTGTTGAGGAAGATGCTTTAGTGGCAGCATTAAAAGAAATGAAGGCAGCCATTTTTGTAAAACATATCACAAAGGTGGGGGTGGGGGGACAGCCAGAACCTTGCTGGTCCCAGATCTCTTGTGTAGAGTGCAAGGTAGAGATACCTGCCTGGAGTCTGTGCACGGGCCTGTGCTGTCTCCATGGTATGAACGTGGGCATCTCTGTTCGGTTGCTAATACACTCCAGGGTCATTTGCAGGTTTGGGTGGTTATTAATGAATTGCCATGAGCAGTCTACCCTTATCTGACCGGATTGTCTGAGAGTTAATTCATCACTCCTTTTCTTCCCTTTCTTTCTCTCTGGGGTCTCTGTCTGGTGACTCACATTGCTGAGGACCTTGTGCAGGAACACAATGGATAACAAGCAAACAAGTTTCAATAAAACTTTATTTATAGAAGTAGGCACTAGGACCAGAGCTTGTTAGACCCTGGTGTGAAAGGTTGGAGGAGCTGGCCGACTTTTGAGCCAGGTAGAGAGGAAACCTGGGACAGGCAAGGAAGCTTAGGACATAAGGTTCTTTTCCTTGCTGCTATCCCCTTCCCTCACTGTTTTTTTTTTTAATCACAATTAACAGGACAATGGGTTTTACAGATTGCCTCTAATCAAGTTTAATTCTACACAGTCTGGCCCCAGCAGAGTCATCAGCAACTGTAAATGGAGAGGGAACAAGTGCTGATACTTAGGCTAATGGTCTTCGAGTTTTTAAAAACTTTTAAGACTCTGTGTGTGTGTGTGTGTGTGTGTGTGTGTGTGTGTGTGTGTGTGTCTGTGTGTCTGTGTGTGTGTCTGTGTCCATGTGGGAGTTCAGTACCCAGAGGCTAGAAGAGGGCATTGGATACCCTGGAACTGGAGAGTTGCCACCTGCCATATTCACATGGAATCAAACCTAGATTATCTGCAGAAGCCGCCAGTGCCCTCAACCACTGAGGCATCCAGCCCTCAGGAGAAGCTACTTTGAAAGATGCTGGCCCTGGTCATCTGGGCGACTGTGCTGCCTCCCCTGGCAGAGGACACTGGCGTTGTCCACCATGAATCTTGCAGGTAGAAAGTGAGGTGCTCAAGTTCCAGCTGACCCCACATAGCTTGTCAGTGTTTTTCCTGGAACCCACAGTGGCGCTGAGAAGCTCAGCTGAGGAGAGCCTCATTTTCATTCCACCTGGAAGATGAGCAGAGGAAGTGATGCAGATGTAATTTCAGAGGACATGAGGCCACCACAGAAAGGGGACATTCACTGTGTACTAACCTTGATGGACCTTTTCTGAGTGACCCAGGAGGGTGGGGACCGGACGGGACTGTGGACGTGAAGATTCCACTCATGCATCACGCACCCCGTGTCAGGCCTGTATGTCAGGCATTGTCCAGCGTCTCACGGGATGCATGGCAGCCCTATAGATGAAGATAGACTATGCCTGTTTTACAGAGGGCATGGTGTTTCTAAAAAACTATAGCTTTAAGATTGCGCAATCCAGCCACTGACCATTATGTCAAACTCATCACTTCACCGTGCAAAGGTCTAAGGCTGTTTCTTGCTATTGATACGCTGTCCTAGTTTGAACTCTGTAGCTGTGATAAATCACTGTCCAAACAAACATGGGGGAAAAAAGAACATATTTGGTTTGTATTTTCTTTTTGTTTTTTTTCTAAAGGTTTATTTACTTATTATTATTATGTATATAGTGGTCTACATGTACACCTGCAGGCCAGAAGAGGGCATGGGATCACATTGTAGATGGCTGTGAGCCACCATGTGGTTGCTGGGGATTGAACTCAGGACCTCAGGAAAGGCAGTCAGTGTACTTAACCTCTGAGCCATCTCTTCAGGCCTGGCTTGTAGTTTCCATATCACAGTCTATTGAGAAAAGTCAGAGCAGGAACTCAAAGCAGGGACCTGAAGGGAGGGGGACCGTGGAGGATGCGGCTCTCTCTGGGTTGCTCAGCTTCTTTTCTTATGTATCCCAGGCTCACCTGCCTAGGGTGGCATTGTCCACAGTGGGCTGGGCCCTCCTACAGTAATGAACAATTAAGGAAATGCCCCACGGGTTATGCCCACAGGCCACCCTAATGGAGTAAACCCTCAGTTGAGGTTCCCTCTTCCCAGGACTCTAGCTTATACCAAGTTGACAAAAACTACCCAACACGTATGCCTTGGTAACCATGGGGACATAAGTTTGCCATTTTGCCATGGTCAGGAACAATAATGTGGGGGCATTCGTGTTTCAGGTGCACTGGGATGGAGCTTTTGTCAGGGCTACTGAGTGGATGTGAGGGGAGTGTGGGAAGTCTCTCCTTCCTTGCTTTTAAAGTTGTCAAGTGCCGTGTCTTTGTGCGTGGCCCACTGATGGCAATGCACATGAGTGTGTGCTGACTCAGCCCCACAGGGAGAGACACCCTGGGATGAACTGTACACAGCTGTCAGAGGGAGTTTCCCTGACTCTGAGTCAGCTAACACACTAGGGATGGGCTGTGGGAAGGGAGCATCATACACCAGACAGGCTCAGAATCCAAGCAAAGCCATATCCTCACACTGAACACTGCAGCCCCTGAGGCATCACTGATCCCCCAAGCCTGGATGGGCAGGAGGCCCCCACAGACCCTCTTACACAGTGAGGACTCACACACATTGATGACTGAGACAGGTGTTTCTGGGACATATGTGCCTCCTATTTCTACTCCCTGGTATATACACTGGTTCAATAGTGTCTCTCCAAATTTAAGGTTCCCAGAAATTAACTGAAAGTGAAGTCTTTACAGATACAATTAGTTAAATTAAAATGAGTTAAATTAAATTAAAGTGAGTTCATTTAAGTTAGTGAAAATAAAGTGAGATCATGGTACATTCGAATGACATGCCCAAATCGGATACGTCTGCTTCCTTATATAGAAAGACATGAGACACACATCTGTGCATGTATAAGTACACACACACACACACACACACACACACACACACACACACACACACACGGAAGGAGGTGTATGTAGATGTGGTGTGAGGTATATAGAGTACATGTGGCCTGTGTAGTGTGTGATCTCTAGTGCCACTACTTGTGAGAATTGTGAGATGTGTAGTGTTTGTATGGTATATGGTATATATTGTTTATATGGTATGTGGCCCTCTGTCCTCAGTGGTTCCCATCCATCCATCCGTCCATCCTCCCTGCTATCACTTGAGCTTTCTGCCTGGAGCTCTCCGTCTCTCAAGATTTATTATTTATTATGTGTACAGTGTTCTCTCTGCATGTGTGCCTGCAGGCCAGAAGATGGCACCAGATCTCATTATAGATAGTTGTGAGCCACCAAGTGGTTGCTGGGAATTGAATTCAGGACCTCTGGAAGAGAAGCCAGTGCTCTTAACCTCTGAGCCATCTCTCCAGCCCACCTGGAGCTCTCTTGATCCTCCTGTGGTCATGTTTCTCACTCTTCTTTTCTGCCTTCTGCTCAAATACCTCTCTGAGTTGCTGCCACAGACAGTTTTGAGTTTGTGCCTGTCTGCAATGTTCAAGCACATGGCCCAGAAAGTGTGGGTGATGCCTTCACCTTGGAAAACTGACAGCGGCCCTCCAGGCTGATGTAGTGGCCCTGAAGCTGGGTGGCAAGTTGATCATTCATCACTGGTTGTTTTTATTTGTAAGGACTCAGAATAGTTTCAGCTCTTACCATCTCTAGGTTGTTATAGCTCAGAGGTGAAGTGTCCCTCACTGGCTCCTTTATTTGAACTCTTTGGTCTTTATATGATACCTGTTTGGGGGAGCTTATGGGGTTCAGTTAGAGGAAATAGACCATGAGGGGACAGACGTTGAGGCTTATTATGTATAGCCTGGCCCTGCTTCCTGCCCATTCTGCTTTCTGTTCTGGCCAGATGTGAGCAAGCAGCTTCAGTCTCTTGCTAGTCTGATGGACTATACCCTCAGATTGTGAGTCAAAATTAATCTCTCCTTTCTTATTTCTTGTCAAATGTTTGGTAACAGTAAGGAAGAAATAACTGATTCAGTGGCCCAGAAAGCCTTGTCACTGCAGGGGGAAGAACTCTGGGCTCCCGAGGGATCTGTTCCAAAGTCTAGGGCTGATTCAAGTCTCTTAGGAGGAATCCTGAGTCATTGTCACAGTCATGCATCTCTGCCTGGCAGAGTGGCCTGAGTTCCCATGAGGGTGAGTTCCTGGCAGCTCTTCTGTTCTTATGACAATGCGGGCAGCTCCTTCTCAACAACTACTGGCCCATTCTATTCTCTTTACTGGAAACATAAGTACGAGGTTGGTCTCTTTAACTAAGTGAGCTGACGTTTCATTGCTCCCACTAGAAGTGTGACAGAAATGCCTGTTATGGACTTGCTGCTGAATACAAGATCCCGCTGCCATTTTCACTTTCAAAGAACGGTTATGTTCATTATATTATATTACATTATATTAATTTGTTTGTTTGTTTGCTATGTTGGGGGTATATGTGTGCCATGGCACACATGTGGAGACCAGAGAAAAATCTGTGGCGTCTCATTCTACCACGTTGATCATGAGATTGGATTCAGGTCGTCAGGCTTGACCACAGCTGCCTTTACCTATGGAGCCATCTTGCTGTCCTCTGTTTTCATTTCCTAAGTTTCATTCTATTTTAGGTTTTTAAAAAAATCAGTGGAAAACAGCAAAGTATTTTAGTCCATCCCCAACAAATTATGTCACTGAATAATAACTTAATGCAGTGCCCAGTATAAGGATGTTCCCTCTAAACAATGAGTGAAGATGGTCTTTTTTTAATTTTTAAAAAATTTAAAACTTTTTATTGATTCTTTGTGAGTTTCACATCATGTACCTCAGTCCCACTCATCTCCCTTTCCCTTCAAATCCACCCTTCATTCCTGCAACCCTCCCAAATAAAGGACACACACACATACACACACACATACACACACACACACATACACACATACACACACACATACACACATACACACACACATACACACATACACACACACACACATACACCCCCCCCCACCACCACCTCCAACAACAACAAAAACAGCATAGAAAACCATCTTATCATGGAAGCTGCATTGTGTCACAGTGTGTGCCACAGTACACCCCTCTGTCCTCACATCTTCATTTGCAAATGTTCATTGCAATGAGTCACTGGTCAGATCTTTGGCTTCTGCGACACCATCAGTATTGGCTCCTCATCGGGACTCCTCCCGGTTATCCTGTTGTTGCCCTGTGTCATGGAGACCCTGCAGCTTTGGATCAGCAGGACTGGATCTTTCACATGCCCCAACCATTTGCAGATTTTAGGGTGGGCCAATATGGAGTCCTGGGTCTGGGCCTGGGTGTTAGCTGAGCTAGTTAGCAAGTCTGTTCTCCCTTATCCACACCACCAGGGCGAGCTCTCCACCACTGTTCCAGCTAGGCCACCCAATGCCACTATAGGCAGGTAGCAGGGTCAGCTCTCTTGCTGTCATGTGCTTAGGCTGGTCCACGTGCACCCATGTCTCCAGACCCAGCTGCACCGTGCTGCCCAGTCAAGGTGTGGGACCCACTCTTGCAAGTGCTGCAGCCTGTGAGGGTCACCCATGCCATCTACATCAGGGACAGCTCCACTGTTGCTCAGGTAAGATGTGAGGCCAGCTCTTCAGAATGATACAGATCGTGGGGGGGCAGGGGAGGACTAGCTCTCCAGTTCTTATGGCCCCAGGCCAGCTCTTCCAGCTATTGCAGGTGGTGATGGGGAAGGGAGAGAGCATCATGCTACTTCACACCAGGTGAGTGGTGGGGCCAGCTCTCCTGTACTCATACCCTTGAGGCTGGGTTATGTGCACCTGCTCCACCAGGACCAGCTCTTCTGAGCTGCCCAGATGACATGCAGGACTCATTCTCCCAAGCTCTGCAGCCAGAGAGGGGCAGGGACAGCTCACCTGTTCTGATGACCCCAGGGCCAGCTCTTCTGACTGCCGCAGGTGGTGAGGGCCAAGTGTGTGTGTGTGGGGGGAAGGCATCACTCTCACATCCATGTGGCCTCACAGGCAGATGAGTAGGAGGGACAACTCTCTCACGCTTTCTTCCTCAGGACTAGCTCACCTGCATTGCCTCTGACACTATGGTCAGCTCTGCTGTACTGTCTAGGTGAGGTACAGGGCCTTCTCTTTCAAGTGCTGCAGCTGGTGAGAGGCAAGTGGGTTCCATTGTGGTTCCTTCTTAGCTCAAGTTCAGTTCCCAATGCTGCTAACTTTATGAACGTCTCCTGACCCATACTGGGTCCAGGAAGCAATGAATGCGTCTGTCTGTGCCCAGTATAGACTTCTCCTTGCTTGGCTCTCCATAGTTTACTTGGTAAGTGAGATTGTTGACAGTCTTTGTTGAGTCAAAGATTTAGGTTTTATTGCTTTGTTTTTTTATTCATGAGACAAAGACTCCTATAGCTCAAGCTGTTCTTGAGCTCTCTATGTAGCTGAGGATAACCTTGAACTCCTGATCTCCTTGCCTCCACTCCTAAGCCCTGAGAGTACAGATGTGGGCCAGCACATCCAGTTTATGCTGTGACTTGGATTAAACCCAGGGCTTTGCTTATACTAGACAAGGGCACCATCTGCTAAGCCATATTCCCACTCCTGCATGCTACATTTCAATGGCACATTTTAGCTCTGCCAGTATATGGAACCAAGTGACATACCTGGCTACAGAGGCCAGGAGGCTCTACCGACACTTACCACATAATGTGTGGAGTGGTTATTCCCATGGGCAGTCTCTATGTATCTCTCCCTTTTTGTCTTGTCACATGAGCATGGGTTTCAAGTGTTATCAACACAAAACCTCATAATCCAGCTATCTCCATAGGAACCTAGTCCTGAGCTAGGCATGAGGGATGACTCCAAGGTGTGTTGATTAAATGAATGAATGAGAGGCACTGGTTAGTTCATTCTAAGCAGAAGGAGAGCCAAGGAAGTGTCCATTCTCCAGAGTCTTGGGCACGCATAAAGTCTGCCAGTGCGTCCATGCCAGAAGCTGTCATGTGTGCAATGGCGGCCTGCCTCTTCCTTTTCTAGATCCCATGTCTCACAGGGCTGCCTGCTTCTCGTCTCAGGAAGCCAGCCAGAGTGAGGCCCTGAGCTGGGCTGCCTGGGCTTGTTCCCAGACCAGGCAATGAGCTCCCTATGCTGGCTCCAGGATCCTGTCCTGGCGGCTGCATCAAAGCTCCGTCTAGCCCTAAGGGCTGGAGTTGCTGGAGGTGGCAGCACATTCCTGTGGGTCTTGGCAGGGAGATGTTCCACAAAGTACAGATGAGAAGTCTGAAGGCCACAAGATGCATTCTGAACCTGTGTACACAAAGGCTGTCCGTGAACTCGAGGCCAGATCTGAGTGGCCACCCAGGGAGGCAGGGCTGTGGATACTGTTAGCACTGGTGGTCAGTGTCTGTTGGCAACACTTCTGAGCAATGAAGTTTATACCTCCTCCCACCTCCAACCTCTCCTTCCCAATCCATCTGTAGAGAAGGCCCTCAGTGCATGCTTGGCTGAAGATCTGTCACTATTTAGCAAGCTCTAGAAGGCGGAGATTTGGGCAGGACAACTCAAAATTGTACTTTGCGACTGCTTTTGCTAAGAACAAAATAAATGCCCGGTATTGTTACAAAGTCCACTCTGAGGAGTGGTAATGTCACCCTTCTGAGTGGCCAAGGGTACTATGTGTATTTTCACAACTGGGCAAGAGATGAGCTTCGGAAACCCATTGCCCACCGCACTATACTTGTGGTCATGGCTGTCTTCCGTCAAGATGTTGAGGGTGCGGCTAGGTAGCTCAGATGAAAATAGGGCTCCCTCCTCTGGAAGCTGTTGGTCTGTACCCAGGTGGCTGTTCTCTGCTCAGGCTCAGCCAGGTTCCACCCTGCAAGCAGAACAGCCACACTGCCCTTCCACTTGGGGTGTGGCATCGCTGCTGCAGCTTCCTAGCTAATAACATGTATGTGATGAAGCCCAGTTGCTAGGCTGTATCTGGTCGTCTCCAGGGCCGGCACTTGCTGCCAAATCTGAAGGAGAAGCTACCTGGGAGGGCCTGCACCTCTGTGTTGCCATCCCTCCTGCCTAGGATGGGGGCCCACAGGCCCATGATGTCCCTTGGGCACAGAAACCAGTCTCATCTCTACCATCCAGTACCTACTTGTCCATAGCCAGCAGCTTACTGCGAGGTCCTGTCATCTCTGACTTCGTCCATGCTCCTGTTGTGAGAAATGTTTTATTGCACTTCCTTCATTTCTAACAAAAACTGGAGGCCATTAAAAAATTAAGGTGCTATAAAACATGATGTAATAAAAAACAAGGTCTACAAGCTTAACTCACATGGGATAAATGTGGCCATCTGGCATCCTCACCAGGTGGCTCAGCACTCCGGCCACAGGGGATGGAGGAATAAAAGGCCTCATTTGAGAGATTTGTACCTAAGAGTAAGAATTAGGGGCTACACTTTCAAGCTGTGTGGAACTGATGTGTGTTTCTTGCTTTGGAGTAGTCTATTCAAAAAGTGGGTGCTATCCACATCCTCTGGTGACTGGCTGAGCCTCAGGCTACTGCAAACCCCTAAAAAGACAGGGTGGAAAGGGAAGGAAGATATTACTTTTCAAGGCACACTTGCAATACTGATGAAAGTCATTAAAAATAACCATGCAGGGCTGGAGAGATGGCTCAGAGATTAAGAGCACTGACTGCTCTTCCATAGCTCCTGAGTTCAGTTCCCAACAACCATATGGTAGCTCACAACCTTCTATAATGTGATATGATGCCCTCTTCTGGCCTGCAGGTGTATGTGCAGGCAGAGCACTGTAAATAAATAAACAAATCTATTTTTAAAACCATACAGAACATTACAAAAGCTTAAATCACACATCAAATGCCACATATTAATAGTAGAAGACTTCAACACTCTTCTCTCACCAGTGAACAGACCATAAAAACAGAAACTAAACAGAGAAATAATGATATTAATGGATGTTATGAACCAAATGGACCCAGTAGATATCTACTGAACATTCCATTCAAATACAAAAGAATATACTCTTCTCAGCACCTCATGGAACTTTCTCCAAAACTGACAACATAGCTAGTCACAAAGCAAGCTTCAACAGATATAAAAAAATTGAAACAACACCTTATGTTTTATCAGATTACCATGGATTAAAACTGGACTTCAGAAACAATAGAAAGCTTACAAACTCATGGAAACTAAACAACTCTCTGCTCAATGACAATTGGATCAAGGAGGAAATAAAGAAAGAAATTGAAGACTTTCTAGAATTCAATAAATATGAAGGCCCAATATAATCCAGCTTATGGGACACAATGAAAGCAGTGCTAAGAGGAAAGTTCATAGCACTAAGTGCCCTCCTAAGGAAAGGAGAAATCTCATACTAGCAATTTAATGCACACCTGAAATCTCTACAACAAGAAGAAGCAAGCACAGCCAAGAGGAGTAGACAGCAGGAAATAATCAAACTCAGGGATGAAATCAATAATTCAGAAACAATACAAAGAATAAACAAAACCAAGATCTGGTTCTTTGAGAAAATCAATAAGATAGACAAACCCTTAGCCAAACTAACCAAAAAGCAGAGAGCCAGTATCCAAATTAACAATATCAGAAATGAAAAGGGGGCATAACAACAGACATTGAGGAAATCCAAAGAATCATTAGGTCTTACTTCAAAACCTGTACTCCACAAAATTTGAAAACATAAATGAAATGGATAATTTTTTGATAGATACTACTTACTAACTTTAAACCAAGATTAGGTAAACAATTTAAATAGAGCTATAAACCCCAAGGAAATAGAAACAATCATTAAAGGCCTCCCAAGCAAAAAAAGCCATGGGCCACACAATTTTAGTGCAAAATTCTACCAGACTTTCAAAGAAAAGTTAATACCAATACTCCTCAAACTATTCCACAAAATAGAAAAAGAAGGAACATTATCAAACTTGTTCTATGAGGTCACAGTCATCTTGATACCTAAACTACACAAAGACCTAACAAAGATAGAGAATTTTAGGCCAATCTCCTTCATGTACATTGATGCAAAAATAATCAATAAAATACTCACTGAATCCAACAACACATAAAAAACACCATCCACTATGATCCCAGGGATGCAGGGGTGGTTCAACATATGAAAATCCATTCATATAACCCACCATATAAACAAACTGAAAGAAAAAAACCATATGGTCATCTCATTGAGGCTGAAAAAGCCTTTAACAAAATCCAACACCCCTTCATGTTAAAAGTCTTGGAGAGATCAGGAATACAAGACACATACCTAAACACAATAAAGGCAATATTCAGCCAACCAATAGCAATATCAAGTTAAATGGAGAGAAACTTAAAGCAATTCCACTAAATCAGGGGCCAGACAAGGCTGCCCACTATCTCTGTATCTATTCAATATAGTACTTCATGTTATAGAAAGAGCAATAAGACAACTAAAGGAGATCAAGGGGACAAAATTTGGAAAGGAAGAAGTCAAAGTATTGCTATTCCCAGATGATATGATAGTATACACAAGTGACCCCCAAAATTCTACCAGAGAACTTTTATAGCCAATAAACACCTTCAGCAAGGTGGTTAGATAAAAATTTAACTCAACCAAATCAGTATCCTCCCTTTATACAAGAAATAAATGGGTTGAGAAAGAAATTAGGGAAACAACATACAACAGCCACAAATAATATAAAATATCTTGATATAACTCTAAGCAAGCAAGTGAAAGACTTTTATGACAAGAACTTCAAGTCTTTGAAGAAAGAAATTGAAGAAAATATTAGAAGATGGAAAGATCTCTCGTGCTCATGGATCGGGAGGATCACCATAGTAAAAATGGCCATCCTACCAAAAGCAATCTACAGATTCAATGCAATTCCAATCAAAATTCCAACACAATTCTTCACAGACCTTGAAAGAGCAGTTCTCAACTTCATAAGGAAAAACAAACAAACAAAGGATAGCTAAAACAATATTGTACAACAAATTGTATCTGGAGATATCTCCATCCCTGACTTCAAGTTGTACTACAGAGCAACAGCAATAAAAACTGCATGGTCCTGGTATAGAAATAGACTGGTTGATCAATGGAATTGAATTAAAGACCCAGGAATAAACCCTAAGGACACCTGATTTTGACAAAGAAGCCAAAGTCATACAAGGGGGTGGGGGGAAGAAAAGAAAAAGAAAGCACCTTCAACGAATGGTGCTGGTCTAACTGGATGTCTGCATGTTGAAGAATGCAAATAGATCCATATTTTTCACCCTGCACGAAACTAAAGTCCCCACTCTCAGAGACCCACTGCTTCACTCTGTTCATCTTCGGGAAAGTGGTGTTAGAGCCCAGCTCCTGCTCACATGCTCAACAGCCCTCGGGATAAACAGTTGCAAAAGCTGCCATTTGGGTAAGTCGTACTCTGCACACAGGTGACCCAGGGTTAGGCCCAGCAGGAGCATCTCAGAGATATATCTGACTTGTATTTTTATCTGCGTTCTTTTTTTTTTTTTAAACCACTTTACAGTCTGATCCCAGCCCCTTCCTTCTCTCTCTCCAGTTCCACCCTCATGCCCCCTTCCCCCATCTCCCCTCCTTCTTCTCAGAGAAGGGGAGGAGCCTAAGGGGTACCAAACCACCATGGCACCTCAAGTCACTGCAGGACTAAGTGCATCTTCTTTCACTAAGGCCAGACAAGGCAGCCGAGCTAGAGGAAAGGGATCAAAAGGCAAGCAACATAGACAGCCCCTACTCCCATTGTTAGGGGACCACACGATGAGCAAGCTGCACATCTGCTACATGGTCTAGGTCCAGCCCACGCATGCTCTTTGGTTGGAGTTTAGTTTCTGTGAGCCTCCATGGGCCCAGGTTAGTTTACTCTGTAGGTCTTCTTATGATATCCTTGACCCCTCTGAATCAATCCTTCCACTCTTCCACAAAACTTCCCAAGCCCAGCCTATGTTTGGCTGTGGGTCTCTGTATATGTTTCCATCCACTTCTGGCTGTAGCCTCTCAGAAGGCAGTTATGCTAGGCTCCTGTCTGCAAGCACAGCAGCGTATCACTAATAGTCTCAGGAGTTGGCTCTCTCCCATGGGGTGTGCCTCAAGATGGGCCAGTCATTGGTTGTGGAAGACTAGCTTTGACATCACGGGGGAAACTGAGGTAGGGAGTAGATCTTAGTGGTGACTGACCACTCTGCAGATTTTCTCTGAGGGTAACTTTCCAGGCCAGAACTGATTGTTACTGGCATTGGCTTCCACTGATAGCAGTAAACTGAGGGGCCAGAACTTAATTGTTCTTGGTGGCAGACCAGATGCTGGTAGCTTCCTGGCGTGGGCTTCCACTGGTGGTGGCAAGCATCAAAAAAGAAAGAAAAGAAGGAGAGAAAAAGACCACACACACATACACACACACATGCGCAAGCATGTGCACTCATACACATTTGATGATGAAGTAAGACAGACTCCAGCCATAGGTTCTAACAAGCATCTTCTTAACTTCACACAGACACACACATAATATACATACATATATTGGATGGATGGAGCAAACTTCAGAGAGCGAGCTCAACCCATCCTTGTTATTGTACATATACACGTATACATAAATATATACATTTGATGGATGGAGCAACCTCTGAAGAGCGAGTTCCAATCCAGCCTTACACACATACACATACGTACATTTTGGTGGGTGGAACAAACTCCAAAGATTGAGTTCTAGCCCACCCTGCTATTGCACACACACACACACACACACACACACACACACACACACACACCTGATGGATTAAACTCCAAAGAGCTTATATATCCCAGCAAGATCTACCTAAAAATCATAATGCAGTTACATTCTATTTTTCTTTAAGAGACCGATTACAATGAGTAGACATAAGAAAAGCATGTTCCCCGATACCCTCACGTGATCAAATGTTTTACATATTATGGCTAAGGAACCAATACGGAAAACAAGTTATTCCCAAGAACTCATACATACTTGTGGCTAAGCAACTAGTTATATATTAACACAGTGTGAGCAAACAAAGTAATTTCTCAGCCAGGTGGGGTTTTTTGTTTTTTGTTTTTGTTTTTGTTTTTTGTTTTTTTACTGGCAGGCTGCAATTTGCAGTTACAAGGGAAGACTTAATTATCTTAAAAAATAATATTATAAAAAATGAAAGAGAATGACAAATCTAAACTTTTAGGTAGAAAGCAATCAGCCATTTCTACTTTAAATCTTCAAGGCATGCATCTGCTCATTAATAATTTTTATTAAATCACATCAGGAAGCTGAGGGCAAATGGGTACAAGAAATTAATTACCCTTGAGGCCTAGCTTCAGTGAGAGAGTCACATCAGCCAGTGCTAATTGGGGTATTGTCTTCGCTCACCAACCTCAAAAGGTCTCTGGCTTTACGATTAAAAGAGTAGTACTCTTTTCATGAAAATACACTTGGCATATACAGAATTTAAAAATAAAATAAATCTTAAGAAATAAAAGCAAGTCCAGGTTTATCCAGAGTTTATTGTTGGACTTCAGAAAAGTTTCCAGAAGTCACAGGTGAAATCTATTCCAGCACAAGACGTAAGAGCAGTCCCTGCCCTCAGGCCGGTTCTGACAAGCAGGACCATTCTTAGGATCCTGATCAAGAAGGCAGCATGTTGCCACTGTGCAATTTACCTTGTATCTTGCAGCCCTCCCACCATGTATGTTAGTTTCCAAAGAAATGGCCACAAGCCCCTCCCTGCAAAGCACTACCAGAAGTTACTCAATGCTCTGGGAAGGCCTTTGGTCTTGGCCCTGTGGTTAACGGAAGCTGTCAATTTGTCCTTACTCAAGCCACAATGCCAGAATAAGAGACAAGTGCGTGCTCCCTGCTGACCAGAAGGTGTCAGCTTCTCATTTCTGCACTGTGATTGGCATTTGACTCAACTGCTCTACCACTGATCTGCATCCCTAGCCCTCTTTTACTTTCTGTTTTTGAGATAGCATCTTACCGAATTGCCAGATCCGGCCTTAGTTGGCCCTGGAGTTTCCAGAACCTGGAACTGGCAGTCTTGCCTCAGGCTCCTGAGTAGCGGAGATGAAAGGCCAGCACCACAAGATGCTGCTCAGCTGCCCTTTGCAATAGAAAGCCAAGGTCCCCTCCAGATGGAGACATCTTGAGTGTGCAGCTGAGAGCCGACTGCCTCAACCTGCTTCCATGTCTGAACACATGCACATGTCACCCTCATGTCATCACATACACACACACACACACACACACACACACACACACACACACACACGCACATGCACACACACGCGCACACCCACACGCAGAGAGAGAGAGAGAGAGAGAGAGAGAGAGAGAGAGAGAGAGAGGGAGGGAGGGAGGGAGGGAGAGGGAGGGAGGGAGGGAGGGAGGGAGGGAGGGAGGAGAGAGAGAGAGAGAGAGAGAGAGAGAGAGAGAGAGAGAGAGAGAGAGAGAGAGAGAGAACCGAGTACCATCAGGGGAAAGGAATGAGTGATTGGATATAAGGCAAAGTTTTCACCCTGACAAGTCATGCCTTTCCTGGTCCCTCTGTTTTCTGGCTTTCTTGGAGCTCACTCCAGGGCCACCCCGCTACCAGCCATAATCTTAGCTATGCAACAGCTGCTGTCCTTGCCTGCAGGGAGCACAAGTTCAGTGGCAGACAGCACATACAAAGACAGCTCACGGGCACTGCATGGAAATGCCTGGTGGAGGTACCTCCCGTGCGCCACAGGCTCCAGGTGGCTTCTTGGAGGAGGCCACAGTGACAGAGGGCAGAACGTAGCTCAGAGGGAGAGAGCACATGAGGTTTGCTGGTTAGACACATCCTGGCTGCACAGGTACCCCAGATGGCAACAGGAAGTAGACAAAAGAGTGAGAGATGGACCCTGAGTGTGGGCAGAATGGACACTTGCTGTGGATTTATCTGGAAAACAGAGGGAACTGAAGTGGTGTAGTTGGGCTGCTAGGTGAATGTGAGCTTTCTCCATAGTCGCTGCCAGCGCATGTGGGCGGGTGGGTAGCAGCCTGAAGTGACAAGGAAGGCTTGGCTTTCCTGGAGTGTGGGACGAGGGAAACAGCATTTGAGAATTGGTGAAGCTCCCCTCTATCTGGCCGTGGAGGTGACCTGGAGAATGAAACCACAGCTGGGCAGGGGCCAGGCCCCATCTGAGAGCCTTCTGGTCACCTGCAGCAAGAAGAGGGTGAGGAGCAGCCACAGGGGCAGGGCTCAGCTCCTGCTATGCAATGGGAGGTGCTGTCTGTAGCCTCACAGCATGGTCATAGACATCATCTTCAGTAGACATGGAGGAAGGTTCAGGAGTAAGGCCTGGGCAGGACAGGAACTGGTGGAGCGAGTGGCTTCCTCCTCCTTAATGCCAGCCCTGGCTGAATATACCACCCAAGTTGACTTCACCTCTTTTCTCAGCTCCTGCAGGGCCTGCAATGCCAGTGCTAGCCAAGGCTGTAGTCACGCACCCTCTACTACAGAGCTAGGTGTTCTTGCTGTTGAGGTGGGAAGGCTGAGACCAATGTGGTTTTGGTACTTGTTCGTCCACCTATATGTTGGTCTTGGTATACTTGGCTTGGAGCTGCAACATCCCAGTCTCTGCTTCCATCTGCACACAGACTCCTCCATGCGTTCTGATTCTTAGGGCCTGCCTCACTTCTGCCTGACCTCACCTAATATTGATTGACTCCATCCTATTTCCAAATGGGGTCACCGCCACAGGCACAGGGGTTTAGGGCTTGAACACAAGACTGAATGGTGGGGCGTGACCAGCACCTACCGCCTCTGGGACAGGCAAGCCATTCCTGAGAACTCAGCCTTGGGATGCTCAGGGGTTTAGCTGTGAAACATCAGTCTCTGTCTTCCTTAGCAAGTCTCTCCATACACACCCTTGTGGGACCCAGGCTGCTGGCCCTGGCTCAGCACTGCTAGCTCACCAAGGAGCCTCCATTCCACACTGGGAAGGGACCGAGTTGTGTGCATGGGAGGGGCTTTAAGGGTAGGAGAGAGATGTGGTTAAGCCTCTGCAGGGGGTCATGAGCCTCTTAGCTGTGAGCCTTACAGCAGCCCCACAGCCCCAACTGTAAGAAGGCGTCACATGGCACCCTTCTCAAGGGCTGTGGAGGGTTAAGTGACATGGGTCTGATTCTCAAGAACAAACCTATAGCCCTGTGTTGTTCTTGGCTTGGCTCTGCTCCTCACTTGCAGCGTTAGTAGCATCACCTTTGGGATCCCTTCCAGGTCTTTGCAGCTACTTGTCACCTGCACAAACAGTTATGTAGCTGCTCTGGACCGAGTTTGCCTTGCACGACAGCTCAGTCCCCAAAGCACAGGGTAGACTTCCTGGTGAGCATCCCAGTCAGGGCCTGGACAGTGCTGTAGTGTCCCCTGCTGGGTTCAGTGGGTGTCTGTTGCTGTCAATAGTTTCAAGTATAAAACTGTCATGTCACTGCATCACCACTAAAAGATTTTAGAACTTTTCTTTCAGGCATCAAGACCATGGTAGGAAGAGAGGAAAGAGAAAGACAGCCTGGGCTGTTAGGTTAGGCAGCTTAGGGAAGGTGGAAGCTGTGAGACTGGAAGGCCTGAGCCACTTTGCCAGATTCTGCATGGAAGGTGTGAGAAGAGGCCATATTTGAATCCACAGCCCAGAGGGTGTGCTTGGAGGGAAACAGTTACAGACATGGCGAGCTGGAGAGGTCCTTGTCGGGTGCCTTGCTCAGCCTCACTGCTGAGACCTTAAAGGAAGTGAGTCTTTCTCCCTGATTCTGTCACTCCAGGAGTCCTGCCCACTGGAGCTTGGATTAAGATCACAGTACTGAGGAGGCAGAGGCAGGAGGATAGCCAGGACTATGCAGCAAATAACATTGTCTCTAAACAAACGTGTTCTTCTGAATGGGGTCGCTTGAGACAAAGCAACCCTAGATCCAAGGGAACAAGAGCCAGACGTGAGTGACCAGAACCAGGAAACATGGGTTCAGGATGAATGACACTGTTACATGGACTTTTATTGTCACAGAACAAAAGGCAGCCATGAGTCAACATATTCACCAAACCCATTAGAGAGGACATCAACTAGTGGGTTACAGAAAGTAGGGAAATCTCTGCTGTGGGTCTCAGGTACTATCTGATGGCATTCTTAATATACCCCAAAGTGTTAACTGAAAGTCAAAAGATCAGACACAGAATCAGCGATCAGTGACAGGGACTAGAGACAGCCCGAGATAATTCCAATTCTTTATCTACCACTTCCCAACTTTTGGTCATCAGGCTCTTTAAGAAAATTGAAGATTTTCCAGAGAACTTCAGTTTACAGTCCACCATATTGGCAGAGCATCACATTTTATGTATACAAAAACTAGATGTTTCTCTGTCCCATTGCATAAGGTAGTCAATGGTGCAGTCTTCAGGGAAGAAAAATAGCTGCAAACGCCATTAAGGAATGAACTGGAGGAATGGTTCAGTGGTTAAAAGTGTTTGCTGCTCTTACGGAGGATCTGAGTTTTCAGAACCCATATCAGGGGTCTTAACCCTCTCTGACTCCAGATTCAGAGAATCCGATAGCTTCCAGCTTCCACAGGCTCTCACACATGATATGATTTCCTTTTCAGTCTTCTACGTCTGACATAACGTTTATAGGTACATACCGCAGGAACACAGTACTTAACATCAACGTGATCAAGAATAAGTGTGGGTAGAGCAGTTGCTGTGCAACATGAGAATCTGAGTTCAGATGCCCTGAGCCAGGCGTACAGAAAGGGCCTGTGGCAAGTAAGTTAGCTTCCTGCAGACAGTCCACTGTTTGCATGGTCTATGATGAATGCCCCCTGAAGTGGCAAGGTCTGTTGTTCTGCGTCCAGCGGGGGGGGGGGCCTGGGTCCCACCGCCTGTGGGTTGATGTAGGTTTCACATCCTCTGGGCTTGTCCAGGTGCTGCTTGCTTCCAGATGAAAATGGGATGGACCTTGAGGTCTAAGGTCCCAAGGTCCCGTCTCTTGCTCAGGGGCAACATAGAGTGCTCAGAGTGAGGCCCGTTGCCTGCGCGCTGGGCCAGGTTCCTGGTCTCTCTGAGGGAAGTGGAAAATGAGTTTTCCATGAGGTGTTACAGTTAGCTCTTTTAGAATGAGACTGCTGGTATCAGGAGGCAGTGGAGACTCAGAATCTCTACAAGCCTGTGATGATACCAAAAGTGTTTCAGTTCCTTGTCTGAGCTGCTGTGCTAACCATGGCAGAGACAGCAGGTGGATGTCTGAAGCCTGCTGGCAGGCAGCTCCACTGGCAGGCCTGGCAGTGCTTCACTGGGGGTCAGCACCGAGCTATTGGAAGTGCTGGAGCAGGCCCCAGGGGCTGCAAAGGCAGTTCTGCCTTCCCTGCCTGACCACCAGGCATCCAGCAGCCACTGCTCCCCCTGGAATGAATGGAGTCTCAGTCATGGTGGAGGAGTGGTGAGCAAGAGAGCCCGGGAGCACAGCAGCCTTTATAAACCTTGGGAAGTGGGGAGGGGTTTTGAGGATGAACATGTCTGATTTGCTGGGGCTAAGGGTGCCAGGATGTTTAATCTACATATAGTGGTACAGTACCTCATTTTACAGGAAGTAAATTCTCCAGAAATAGAGACATCACAGATCTCTTTACAACAAAGGGAGCAGAGCTCTAATAGAAGTCACTCTGCAACACTGCCCATATACTTCTTAGTGGCAAAATATGAATATTTTGATAGTTTTCAAACCCCAGCTAACTGTGCTATGTGCTCCTTGAAGATTCGTTTAACTGGGAAGTGTGAGCTAGTGAAGTCACTGCTGTGTTTCCCATACCATGTGTGAAGGCTTTATGGGTCATGTATGCATCTACACAAACATTTCCCAGAGTACAAGGGAAGGAAGCTCCTTCTTTCAGCAGGTCCTCTATTGTGAGTGCTGGGCCAGGCTGTCACCTCCTCTACAACTCCAGTCCCCAGGTAGGGACCAGGTCCCCAGTGGGATGCTCGGGGAAGAGAAGGTGCCCCCATCTACAAACCACTACCAGGGTCGCAGCTTGCTGGCTTGGGGGCTGTCGCATGGTACCTTAAGCTTTGCAGTAAGGCTTGTGGGTGCTGAGCTGTTACTTGGAGGTGTACCTCTGTGCCATTATGTGGCAGCCTTGTTAAAAGAGCCAGTGGCTTCTTTACACTTCCACAGCCTGTCCCAGAGTACTTGTGACCTCAGCCAATGGTGCTCCTGGGTGGTCACTTTCCTTCTCACTGCCGTGTGCCCCACACCAGTCAGAGTTCAATGTTCTCAGGGCATAAGACAGGCACAGGCCTGTGCTTGAGGCCCAATGGCCATGACCACATGACTTGAATACTTCCTGTATCAAGTGCCAAGCATGGGGGCATTTCAAGGTCACAGGTAGCATGAAGAGGTGAGATAAAATAAGAAAGGCAGGAAAAGTACAGTAACCACACCATGGCAATCTGAGGATGAGAGACTGCTGAAGGAAGGTAAAACCAGTGACGACAGCTGAGACTTGAACCGAGTGAATCATCCTCCTGACTCCTAAGTTACAGTCTGGCAAGGGTGGGACATTTATTGCAGGTTGAACCTTGCTCCTTCCACTCCTACACTGAGGGAGGGGGAGGGGCTGGGAAAAGCCAGGCTAGAGACTAGATCAGCTGAGGAAACCCTCACAATAGTCCAATCAACCCTGTACTTGCTATTTTTTTTTTTTTAGATTTTATTTATTTTATATATGAGTGCTCCATTTATATATACACCCGCAGGCCAGCAGAGGACATCAGATTCCAGTATAGATGGTTGTGAGCCACCATATGGTTGCTGGGAAATGAACTCAGGACCTCTGGAAGAGAACACAGTGCTCTTATCCCCTGAGCCATCTCTCCAGCCCTCATACTTGCTATTTTTACGTCAATCTGACACAAGGTAGAGTCATCAGAGGAGGGAGCCTCCACTGAGAAAATGCCTCCATAAGATCAGGCTGTAGGCACCCCGTAGGGCATTTTCTTAGTTAATGATTGATGGGGGCGGGTTCAACCATTATGGGTGGGGATTATCCTTGGGCTGGTGGTCCTGGGTTCTATAAGAAAGCAGGCTGAGCAAGCCATGAGGAACAGGCCAAGAAGCAGCAACACTCCACAGCCTCTGCATCAGCTCCTGGCTCCAGGTTCCTGCCCTGTTTGAGTTTCAGCACCTTTGATGATGAACTGTGGTGTGGAACTTTTAAGATGAACAAACCCTTTCTTCCTCGCGTTTCTTTGGCCATGGTGTTCCATTACAGCAGTAGTAACTCAACTAAGACAAGCCTTCTTACATAGATGCATGTCATGTGCCACAGGGTTCTTTCTATTTTAACGCAGCCGTGTAACGCACCCCTATATTGCACAACACTTAAGGATAAGATAGAAAGTCTTTGAAAACATTTTAGATCTTGAGGAGGCAGCACGGACCACAGACACTGTGTGACCTGCCTCAGGTAGGCCTACTCCAGTGCTCGTGGTAAGTCTGCTTTGTAGAGTGCTCAGCACTCATCTCAGGACTTTCATGAGATGCCCAGGGAATGACTAAGGCAGAGCTGAGGCACAACCCTGGAAATACTTCTTATTTCCTCTGTTTGTCAAATATTCAGATAGCTACTCCAAACCACGCCTCAGAGGTTCACCAGGTCTCATTCCAGCTGGACAAGATGAAATGCCAAACCTATGACCTAGCCACCGGCACCAACCAAGCTCTCATATGCTGGCTCATCCATGCAGGGAGGCCTCAGCTCCATCTTTGCTCAGCTCCTCTGCGGGCTGCCTATGGACCCTGCCTGTGAAGTCAGACTGAACATATCCCACACAGCTGTCTTTTTGTGGATGGGGCAGGGAAGAGAGAAGCCATACAGGGGTTGTGTTCACACACCAACTCATCTTACATGGCTGTGTCCAGTGTGGCGGGGATGGTATGGAGGGCAGTACAAACTGGCTCAATTAGCTGGCATGAGACTCATAGACACTGACCACTGCAGGCTCCAGACACTAGCCAAGCAGAGGGACCGGGCCTATACATCGAGGAACTCTTGGGACTCTGTGCCTGGGTGTAGCTCCCTGTGTGCTGAGTGTGGAGCGGTCTCATGGGACCTAACTCTTCAGGTGCTGAGTTTGGGGTGATCCCACAGAGAGCTCTTTGGGTAAATAAGACATCGCTAAGATGTAGCTCTTTTAAGAACCGCCCAATTTGTTATGTTTCAAGGACAAATGCCAACCCCGCCCGTGGGTCCAGCTTACCTTAATTCCCATCTCGGTGTGTCTGCCAGGTCACACAGCAGGCATTAGGCCCTCAGGGCCCGGTACCCCTGTGGAACACGTGCTTCTGAAGAGGGGCATTTCCTTTCTTTGCTTCAGAGGCTGCATATGCTTTGCCTCCACCCATGAACAAAAGCAGATCACACCTGTGTTTAAGGAATGTATTTCTCTTATCAAAATGTACAACTCAGGCAGCATAGAGGGCCAGAGGGCTGCGTATGCATTAGCTACTGCTGTGTAACAGGTAATCCCCGTCAAGTGGCTCTGAACATCACTTACTTAAGCTTCTGTGAGTTTAGGGTCCCTGCAGATGGGCCAAGTTCTTCACATGCCACATCCACCTGGGCCAGCTCTCTGCAAGGCCCCTTGGTGGACTTTGTGTTGTTTGCCTCAGTTCCCTGTTGTCTGCTGGTCAGAGTTCTTCCCCACCTCAATCAGTCTCTTCCTCAGTTGGCCAGCTTAGAAGTGTGAACAGAAGAAGGCTGCCGAGTGATGGAAGGTGGAAGATGGCAGGGGCGATCTGGCAGGGGTGATGTTTGCTGTCTTTCTCGGGTCCAACTCACAGAATGAGGTAAACACAGGGAGCCAGCAAGGTGGGAGAGTGTATGTGAGCTCCCGCTGGCTGCTGTGACAATAATCATGGACCAGATAGCCTGTGCTAGTTGGTTACTGTAATAAATGCCAGGTACAGTCAACTTACGAAGAAGAAAGACTTACTTGGCTCACAGTTTTGAAGTTTCAGCTCATGGTCAGCGGGCCCTCATGCTCTGGGCATGGGGCGAGGCAGGGCGTCATGAAGGGATGACGTTAGGGAACTGCTCACCTCATGGCCAGATGTACAAAATGAGAGGATGGAATCCCACAATTCCTTCAAGATTACCTTGAGTGACCTAACTCCTCGCTTTAGGCCCTTCCTCCTGAAGGTTCCATCACCTCCTGACTGCTCCAAGGTGAAGACTAACTCTCAGTACAGGCCTGTGGAGCACAGTCTAGAGCCTACCCCCAGCAGGTTAGGGTTGACGTAACAGAAACGTTTGCCTGCAGCTTTTGAGGCCAGAGTGTGGAATCCAGTGTACCAGGGCTGCTCTTCCGGTGATACCCATGGAGAAGAGTCCTTCCGGGCGCATGAAGGTCCCCTGCCCAAGTAAGGGGGAAGCTTAGCATCACAAAAGGACTAAAAGTGAGGCTTTCAAGAGGTTTCACAGATTAAAGCCATCACCATGGGACTGGGCTAGTGCCCTGCGGGTGGATTGGTGATCATTGTGGGAGTTAGTTTAAAGAGATGGTTCATGCGTTAATGTCAACACGGGACTGTGCTGGCTATCATAGGAATGGACTGGTAACCATGGGGTGGGTTGGTTATTATGGCAGTGAGCTGGTTATAGCAGGTCGGTTGTGGAAGTTGGTGGGTTGTCATGGGAGTGTGTCCCAGATGGACAGGATGACTTTCTTCCTTTCTGTACCATTCGCTTGCCCTCTTCCATGTTATATGCCTGCCCTGGATCTCTACTGTCCAACCTCCAGAGCTGTAAATGAAGCATGTTTCTACCATGTGCGGCTGCCAAAATGTGAGGCTCCTGCAGCCCCACAGCCAAGATCCATCCTTGCGTTTTCCTGTCACCTATGTGATTTTTGAAAGCTTTGGTGTCCGTGACTTACTCTTGTCCATTTTGGTAGTGGCCTCTACCTCTCTGTAGCTTCTCTTGATGTGTCTCAGTCCTAATGTTTCCTTTTTAGGGAAATAAGTCATACTCTGTTAGCTTCTATATTTTATCATCTGGCCTCTCTTCCCTTGATTATACACACAAATGTCCTGTCTCCAAATGAGGCCATAGGCACATGTGTGGGGCGTGGCTTCAGCACCTCCCATGACTTCGTGGGTAAGCACTGAGGCCAGACATGGCAGTGCTTGTGAAGGGTCTACCTAAGCTTTGCACACTGGGGAGTCTCAGCCCGTGGTGACCATAGCTGGAAATCAAACTATCTGATCTTCCTTGACAATGTGGAAGTGCCTAGATTTCATCCAGAGTGGAAAATAGGGTAGGCAGTTGAGTCTCAGGACCCATGGTAGTGTTTGGGTGACTGAGTCTATAAGCTCTAAGCTTGTACCTCCCTGATACCCACAGGCATGCTGTAGGCCACAGCACACCAAGGTACAGATGCTACTCAAGACAGAATTGCAAACTTACTTAAAATATTATGAGAATGTTTTGTGATTTTTTTTTCTTTTTTTTCTTTTGTAGCTCAATTGTATTGTTCTCACGGATGGCCTTTATAGACAGCATCTGTCACCATGTCAAAGGGCTGGACACGCCTGCCAGGGTGTAGGCTGTCTTAGAAGCTATCAGCACAGGCATCTGGAAGCAGGTGGGTGCCTGTGAGCTACAGTGCTGGCTTAGGGTCAAACCTTCTCTGTAGGGCTTCCAGGAGGGACACTGAGATTTCACACCACCAGAGTCAGTTCTTAGTCCTGATTTGCTTTTTTTGATTGTATTGTTGCCCTTGCTGTGTGGACCAAGCTTGCATCAAACTTGTGGCCATCCTCCTGCCTCTGTCTCCCAAATGCTAGGTCTCTAGACCAGGGAGTGAAGACCCATAGGCCCAGGAGATTTGCTTTTCAAGTTGTTCCTCACTACCTAACAGCAAATTATTTTATTTTTCAAAATTTATTTTTAAGGTGGTTTTGGTGGCACACACCTTTAATCCGACACTTGAGTGGTAGAGGCAGGTGGATCTCTAAGTGTCAGGCTAGCCTGGTCTATAGAGTAAGTTCCAGGACAGCCAAGACTACATAGAGAAACCCTGTCTTGAAAAATAAAACATTTATTTTTAATTGTGTGCATGCATGTTTGCATGCAAGAGCTCATGTGTGTGTGTGTGTGTGTGTGTGTGTGTGTGTGTTGTCTCATTGCCTTCTTCTCTGTCACTCTTTCTTTCTCCTCTAGAATTAAAGACACTTTGACATTTCTCTGTGTGACAGTGTTTTTGTTTTGTTTTGTTGCTTTCCTCTTTTTGACTGGTTGAGGCCAGAAGGAGAGAGGGCTCAGTGACTCTACCAAGGGCATATCTTCAATTTTCAAGACACTCAAGTCTCAGGCCCAGTTGAGCTTATCTGAGTCTTTACTTGGTGGTAGAAGCCTGGTCTCTTTGCCCCAGGGTCAACAGCAACTCTTAGTCACAGAGTAAATCATTAACCAGCTCTATAGAAAAAGGCACAGAGCACACACACACATACTTACCAGCATCAGTGGTGGCTTTCTTTGCTTACAAAGCATGAAGGCAGTGAGTGTTGGGCTTGGGGGGTAGTGTGCAAACAGTACAGTTTACAACCTAGAAAGACGCTCAGATTTCAAAGCAGAGTTTTAACACCCATTGTCCCACTTGATCAGGAAAGGCCCTTCTTGAGGATGGAAAAATCCAGTGCTAGCTAGTCTCTTCCGTTCCCAGTGGCTTTGTTTTCCTTTAAAGTGGCTGCCTTCTCCTGTCTTTGTGCTAATTATCAACCAGCATTAGGTATCACCTGGCAGGATAGAAACAGCCCAAACACGTCACTGCCCTCCTCCCGTTGCTAGGCAACGACTCCTTCACCTGAGATGGACAAAATGGGTTAGGAGAGATTCTATAAAGAAGCCTCCGTTTCAGGTCAGTGCAGTGGCCCTTGGGAAGGAGACAGGACAGGGTAGCCTCTCTTGGGACCACCCACTCAAGTGACTTCATTGTTCCTCCTTCCCCCTAGCCCTCAATTCAATGTGCTTGACAATGACAACCCTGGGTGTGGCTCAGTGTGTGTTACCTAGCACTGTCCCCTGAGAGAAATTCTGCCCCATCTACTGACTCATCACTCAGCCTTCACCTCATTATTACAGGTGACTGTTCATGCTGTTCAATTCGATGCTCCCAGCCTCAGTGACAGTAGCTTTCAAGTGTTTGCATTCAAGCTTAGGTGTTCCTCCGGAGGTGCTGAGGCCAACATCTTGCACCATTCGAGAGACGCAGAGCAGGTGGCAGGGAAGGATGTGGAAAACAGTCAGCCTTCGGTTACACAAATGCCACACAGTTATCTGAATGCCAGTCCTGCTGTCTACTGACCATGCCGCTGTGGGCACTTGCATCTTGTTGGAATCTTTTTATTTGTATTTTTTTCCCTCTTGTTAAAAAAAAAAAGTAGGCTTAAGGTCTGTTGCTTTACCAGCTGAGCCACACCTGAGACTTCTAAAGTTTTTGTTTGGTTTTGGGTTTTTCAAGAAGGGTTTCTCTGTGTAGCCTTGGCTGTCCTGGACTCGCTTTGTAGACCAGCCTGGCCTTGAGCTCACAGAAATCCATCTGCTTCTGCCTCTCTGAGTGCAAGGATTACAGACAGGCGTGCACCACCAGGCTTGGGGAGTCCTGTGGAAGAGTGGGAGGGAAGAACAGAAGGACGTGGAGGGGACAAGAACTCTGCAAGGAGACCAACAGAGTCAACTGACCTAGACCCATGATGCTCACAGAGATGGAAGCATCAAAGAGCATACACGGACTGGACCTAGGCCCCCTACACATACGTAACCAATGGGCAGTTTGATCTTCATGTGGGTTCCCTAGTAAACTGAGTGGGCGCTGTCTATGACATGGACACTGTTGCCTGCTTTTGATCACGTTGCCCTGACTGGGCTGCCTTGCCTGGCCTTAGTGGATGAGGAGGAGCTCAGTCCTCATGAGACTTGATGTGCTGGGGTGGGTTGGGGGGTGCTCCCCTTTTCTGAGGACAAAGGGAGGAGTATACGGGGAGGAGGGTGGGAGGAAGGGATGGGGAGGTGAGGGAGAAGGCTACAGTCAGGATGTAAAGTGGATATATAAATTAAAAATAAGTTAAAATAAAAAGTAGGCACTTTCTCCTGGGAAACATCCTAACAGAAATATGAGCTGTGCAGCAAGAGTGCGTAGGAGGACTGTAACTATAGCAACCAAAAAAAAAAAAAAAAAAAAAAACAAATAAACAAAATAACCTAAAATGAATATTGCTGATAGAAGAACAGTAGCTTTTAAGATTTAAAGGTGTTTGCTGTGCTGGGTTTCATCCTCAGATTCTGCCTAGGCGTACACAAAAAACAAAGGCTACACAAAGATGAGTGGTGTTATTTTGGCATATATGTATGGTGGAATGCCAGGCAGGCAGGAGAGATAGCTCAGTGGTTAGGAGTGCGTATTGTGCTTCCAAAGGACCCAAGTTCGAGTCCCAGCTCCTACACAAAGCAACTCATAACCACTCCAGGGAATCTGACGTGTGCAGCAAAGCTTGTGTGTGGACATGGAAAGAAAGCAAGTCTCTTCTGAGAGGTGTGGATTGGCCCAGTAGAAGCGTGGGAGTCCACATTCTTTGTGAATAAACACTGCTGATGCTGCTGAGGAGATATATAGACTGTCAGTCAGCATTTGCACACACTTGAAACAGTCACAGTAAAACTGACCAAGGCTAGTCCATGATTGCCTCATCCATGACTCTGACAAGATCGAAAAGATGATGTTGAATAAGAGTTTCCGCACTGTTCCTGAAGGCATGTGGGTAACACACCCTTAACATTATTTTGTTTGGAGTCTGCGGGTGCAGCTCACTTGGTAGAATGTTTGACTAGCATGCATGAAGTTCAGTTTTGATGTTCAGCACCACATAAAACTGGGTACAATGATTCACACTTGTGATCCCAGCACGTAGGGAGATGGAGGCAGGAGGATCTGTGTTTGGGGATATGCTCCGCCACATAGAGAGTTTAAAGTCAGACTAGGTTGTATGAGGTTCTGTCTCAAAATGGTTGTAGCTTGTTTTATTTTGATTTTTTGAGACAGTCTCCTACAGCCCAGGTTGGCTTCCAACTTGCTATATAGTACAGGAAGACCTTAAGTTTCTAATCATCTTCTTTCCCCACTTCCTCATCTTCCTTCCCTACTTCCCAAGTGCTGGGAATCCCTTTCAATTTAACAAATCTCTCCTTAGGTGTCACTTATTTATTGCAAAAAAGTAGCCATTGTCCCGTGGAGCATCTCACATGCTGGGTTTGCCATCTCTGCTGTGTTGGATGTTCCCGTTATTTTAGTTTTCAGTACAACAAGAGGAGACCTGGCTAAACACAGCCTCAGCTCTGAGGAATAATGCTGTCCAGGAGGCAGTGTGGTGCTTCTAGGCGGCAAGCTCCGAACGTCCTTCTCCTTCTCCTTCCAAGCCCTGGACTCCTGAACAAGTCACAGGCCCCAGCGTGTGCTCTGCTTCCTGCCCAGGTACAGCCTCAGCATTCTCAGGGTCGCTGGACACCTTTTTTTAACCTGTAGTTTCAAGGGTGGCATCCCACGGCCTGATGTGCTGAGCCCAGGGTTATGTCTTTTTCTACACTCTGGTAACAGAGGTCGCAGTCTGATGAGGGAGACTCTGGGTCAGAGGTGCTTATCTGACACGTTGCTGTATCCCTGATCTTGGGCTGGTTACTGGGATGGGCACGACGGCCACATGGCCCCTTGGTATTCCATTCTCAGGACTCAGATCTGTACTTATAGCACCATATGCTTCTTCTCTGACACTTTCTGAAGGAGAGCACTTGATAAGCTCTGCTCTCTGAAGGGGATAACTTACGGAGTGGATGGTTCCCTGCTGTGCCCCAAGTGCCTGGTCTCATTTGTTGGCTTCTGCAGTAGAGCTGGGACCACCCCCTCGGCTGGCGTGGCAGAAGTCTGTACGAGTTCCATCTGGTTCTTGTAGAGGCCAGGCTAGAGAACTAAAGGGGGTGTGGTAGGGGCTGCACCCACACCATTAAGGTTGTCAGAGTGGCACAGTGTCCTCACCCAGGTTACTATGCAGGTGTCCTAGGAAGTGGGAAACACTCTGTGCTCGCAGAAAGCAGGCTTACTGGCATGTCACTTTCCAGCTGGAAGAATCTGAGCCACGGATGGGGATGCAGCTCAATTGGTAGAGAACTTGCCTGGCGTGCATGAAGCCCAGCATCGTGCAGAAGCCAAGCATAGTGATGCAGTCCCAACACTCAGGGGGTGGAGCCAGGAGGATCAGAAGTTCATAGCTGTCCTCAGCTACATAGCCCGTTCGAGGCCAGCTGGGGCGACACGAAGCCTTAAAAAACAGAATCTGAGCAAGAAATAAGAAAGGGCAAAGTAGTGAGGAAAAGTAGGAATGAAATCAGACCTGGGTTACTAAGTGAGGGCTGTTGTCACCCACAAGTGGGTGGCAGTCTCTCTCCCAGGACCTGGAAAGCAGTAGGGCTCAGGCAGGACACGTGCATCCACCCACCCTTTACCAACTAGCTAGCAAAGTTCCTGAGGATTTTATAATTGCTTCTTGCTCACCAGACAAGGCAGCTCCAGCTGGCTGGCACAGCCCGGGCAGAACCTGCTAGCTGTGGTCACTTTGCCCTGGGGAGTCCGTGTCCCGAGAGTTGTTTGTGGTTACCCTTCTAGACTCATGCACAGAGATCTGGCTCCTGCCCAGACCCTACGCCACATAGATCACAGGGCTTTCCCACATCCCAGCCTCCTTCCTGCCCTTCACTTGTCATTGTGTCCTGGCAATGGCCCTGCAGTGGTATTGCAAGACAGCTACTCCCAGGTTCTGCCTGGGACCATAGCCTAGTGCTGGAGTATCTGCTTAGCATGTGCAAGGTCACAAGGTCCATCCCTAGAAACACACACACAGCCTCCCGTAGCGGTCAAGCCAGTCTGCTGAGAACCAGCTGCCTCTGTTCTTCCCAGCACCACACAGTGAGCAGATTCGCTAGAGGGTGTCATTTGATAATTCTACCAGCATGTCTTTGGGGGAAAATAACAGGGTTTTCTTGCTGATTTACTCTCTGCCTGGGCATTTAGGTAGATGGTATGTGTGTGACTTTAGTAGACTTCATCTGGGCCCCCCAGTGCTGGTGAGTTCCCATAGGTAGTGCAGGAGAGGGCCTGGCTCCCACTACCCTCAGCTGCAGCAACTGCAGCGAGGAGCACTCTGTGTGGGTGGGGCATGGGTCCTATGCTAGGGTCCTGAGAAGTTTGCCTCACAGCAAGAGTGATGGGCTCGCTGTAAACTCTGGGTTCAAGATGGCCTGGGTCAAGCTAATGCGGGGTGTACCCTTGTGTGTCCTGCAAAACAGGAAATGTAGTGGTCACTATGGACTGTCAATGAGACAGGATCTAGAACCACATAGGACATAACCCTCTGGGCATGCCTGTGAGGGAGGATCTAGGCTAAGTTAACTGAGGTGGGCAGCACCATGCCATGGGCTGGTCTCTCAGAGTGAAAGGGAGTAAGCAAGCCTGCTGCCAGCATTCCTTTCTCTGCTTCCTGACTATAGATGCAAAGTGGCCAATGGCCTCAAACTCTTGCCTTTTCCAACATAAACTGTGAGAGAGAGAGATAATAACTCCTTCTTCCTTAAGTTTTTTTTCTATCAGATATGTTGTCACAGTTGCAGGGCAGTAACAGAAAAGGTGGGAAGGAAAACAAAAACAGTTCTCTCATGGGAGGAGAGCACAGCCAACAGCCCATGCTGAAGTTGCAGTCTCAGGGACAGTGCACTCTTGCTCCTTCCCTTCCGCATCCCTGATGGCAGGATGCTCTCAGCTAGGGTGGGGCTGGGTAGCCCCAGAACAGCAGAGATTCTCGGTAATAACAGAGGAACCCAATTAGAGAGGCAGAAGCAGGGCCCTCCCCCTCCACCTGTGCTGCCCACTCCTAGGTATGCCACACAGAACTCCAAGGCTGCCCCATGCATGAGTACAGCCAAGCCCAGGTCCCCTGCCATTCGCCTGCAATGTTCAGAAATCCTGATTAGCCTGAATGTCACAACAACAAGACACACTTGACTCGGAAAACGGAAAACGGCCTCTCAGGGCTGTGGGAGGGGCCAGTCCATCAGGGACCATTGGCCTTCTTATCTGCCTTGTCATAGCGTGTATTTATCTTCAGTTCTTGGGTTATGATCATAAAATGGCTGCTGTAGATCTGGACATTGCTTCTTTGCCCCAAGGGGAAATATCGAATTGGAGAAAGAAAACAGTGTGGGTCTCAGGAAAGCAGAAATTTCTCAGAAGTATCCTGTGTCTACTTCTAGATGAGTCATTTTAGACAGGCCTGTTACCTACCTCTGCGGACAGCAGGGCACCCAAGGTGTCAAGCCCAGGAAGGAACTGCGAGCTACTTGGCAAGCAGGAGCAGCTAGCGCTTGGCTCTAAGTGGCCAGGCTCTACTCTTGGTGCCTTCTGGAAGGTGGGTGACGGTTGGGCAGCCTGCAGATAGCTTTTGCCTTGCCAGCCTGACATCTTTACCAATAGTCAGCTACCACTGGTCTGCCAGTCCCCATTTGATTGCTCCTCCTGCTTGGTGTCTCTTCCCACGGCAGCGCCTGCCTGCCCCTCAGCCCCCCACTTCCAGCATCCCAGGCACCCACTAGGGTAGCCCATGCTTAGGGACAGCTCACCATCGTCTCTGGGTTTCCAAACTAAGGCCTGGCCTTCTTCGCTGTGGTAAGTGGGACCAAGATCCAAAGTTGTGGTAAACATAGTAGCTTAGGAAGAGTCAAAGCTGTCTGGAAATACTGGGTAGCTGCAGGATTCTTTTATTATCCCAGGCAGATGGCCAGGTGAGCATATAGGGCCCCTCTCTGGATGGATCCCTTAGGAAGCTCAGAGGCTGGCATTGCTCTGGATACAGGGTGAGACTCCCTGCCTCCTCCTTAGATTACCTCCCTTCCTCCCTCCCTTCCTCCCTCCCTCCGTCTCTCCCTCTCTCCCTCCCTCCCTCCTTCCCTCCTTCCCTCCATCCCTCCCTCCCTCCGTCCCTGTATGTTTCATCTTGCAGATATCTGTGATCCTGTAGCAGATATGTGATACACAACTCTGGCCACTTACAAGGGGAGGTGGACCTGTTCCCAAAGTGCCTGCTACCGAGGAAGCCACAGGCAGACACCTCAGTACTGTCTCTCTGCCCAGAAAGGTGACACAGGGCACTGACTGAGGCCAGCTAGAAAAACTGTTCATACTTCCTTGCTGTTTGACTTCTTGGATCGATCCTCCACTGTGGGTCACCATTTTAAACTTGAGGAGGAAGGGGAGGAGAGCAAGGGAGAAGGAGACGAGGGGAGGAGAAGCAATGGGGAGACCGAGTGCAAGCCTCTCTTCTTCCTGATAAGCCAGCACTGGGCCAGTCCTGTTGACTGACCCTCCTGTCTTGGTGGTGTCTCCTTAGCTGCCAGCCCTGACATTCAGCATCCCTTACACACTCCAGCATCTTGCAATTTCAAACGTCTCTCACGGGGCTCATCTGCCTGAGACTAGGACTACAGTGATGAACCTGTCTCTGTGACCTCATGGTCCCTGGAACACAAGATTTTCTCTGGCTTCTGGTGGCCCTTTCTCTCTCGTGCACTCTGGAGGGTCTCATTTGGGGTTCATCTGCACAGGGTGGGCCAAGACCTCTGGAAGGTAGACACCTTAACCCATAACGTGTTGTTTGTCCTCTATCTAGGCTGACCTGGAAGAACCTCTAAGTGACCGTGTTCCTACAGAAGTCTGGGCCTGTTGGTCACAGGGTGTGAAGGAAGCTGTGTTCATTTCTCTTTCAGAACCCAGTTTCCCTGTTACTAGCTCCTGTCAATCACTGTGACTCACTATGAACTTCCTGCATCTGTATATCTGTTCCCACATTGATGGCTTTCCTAGGCGACATCAGAGTGTGGTATGATTCCTCTGGCTCAGCATAGTTAATTTGGCAGAACTATCTGGACAGACTAAAGAGTCAGGCGACTGTCAGGGCTACATGGGGTGAGGAGGTCGGTAAGAAGCAGAGGCTTTTGCAAGCCTGGAGTTCTCCTCTACGGATGGGCAAACAGCCTAGATAGCAGAGGCCAACCTTGAACCTCTGATCTTCATGCCTAAACCTCCCAAATGCTAGAGTACGATTTGGAGCAGCGTGGCCAGCCAAGGAGATCCCTAGTTCTGGCCTTTGACTCCCTCTAAGAAAAGAGGTGCCCTGCCTTCACACAGAGCCTGCTTGGGAATTCAAATACCTTAGCCCTGTTTCTGACCCTCTCCCTGCTCTGAGCAGTAGGTGACTTGCAGAGCCCACAGCCTCCCTTGGCCACTGGGAAGGAAGGCAGGAGCCTGACCCCATAGGAGGTTCTGGGTCCAAACCACCACGGAAGTAGCACTGTGTGTGGCATCCCGCTCTCTTTGCTTTGGTACAGGCAGCTGCTGAGGAGCACACTCAGACCTTGCTCCTCACGTGGTGCCTCCTGCACCCCTGCTCTGCTCCTGTGAAGCTAGGGAGCACAAAGCCAGGCCATCCAGCCTCTGCCTCAGCGTTAAAAAAAACCCTGTCTGAGACTACATGGCAGAGACATCAAAGAGGGCCAGAGGTTCTGTTCTGTGTTCTTTAGGCCCCACTCTGCACATCTCAGTGCAATTTGTCTATTTATTTGTTTATGTATTTAGAGTGGTGACTCCGTATCAAGAGGGGAGCTGACTTTACAAGTTCTGAGCCTTCCAGAAAATCGTGAGCTGTTAGCACATGTGTGTCCTAGTCATTGCCCACAGGGAAAGGCAGTTGTTTACCTGCAGCTCTTGGAACCGCATCACAAGTAAATCTCAGGCATGTTGGGAAGCACAAATTACAAGTGGCCTGCTGGCTCTGATGAGCTCTGGCAACAGGGTTGCCTTGGCCTGTTCCCTTAAGCCTGCTACCTTCGCACCTCTTCCCTGTCTATAGCAAAAAAGGCTGCTCTGTGCATCTGGCATGTGGGGTCCAAAGACTCACCAGGAAACTGCCGGCAGCTGGGCCTCTGTCCTTGTGGAGATGCCGAGCCTCCCTTCTCACTCCCGGGCATTGCCACAGCAGAGTCTGCACTGATCTGTGAAAGTAGGAAGAAATAGCTGGTGGTCCCTTGCTCAAACTGATAATCAGTGCCGCCCCTCACTCCTTTCTGCCCCCTTTTCCTCTCTGCCGACTTTGAAGTGCTAACTTTCCCCAAGCCTCTATACTCACATCAGCCCCAGCTCAGACCCCTTTTCCTAACGGTCACCAGGGCAGGGTGTTGTATCCACTGGGCAACCATTCTACAGCCTGGGCAGCATCCCTATCTCCTAACCAGCTTTTCCCTCTTTCTTTTTTATTTTCACCAGCTGCCTAGTGATTTCTGAGTCCAGCTGTGAGACAAGGTTCATGTGAGGCACACGAGGCCCCAGCTTGCCTCTGTGACCTTGTCAGAAGATCTGTCACCTGACAAGCAGCTTTTGTGAAGGTCTCAGTGGGCGACTCCAGCAGGGAAGCTGGGTTGGGAAGGGTCTGCCACAAGGCCACTAAACTGCTTGGAACTGACCAGGCTCTGCTTTGCAGCGGCTCTTGAGCCTCTTCACTCACCAGAACCGCCCGCCCCCCCAGCTTGTCTTTGCTACTTTGTAGTCCCCCCCCTTATCCCACATGTTTTACCTCCTATCACTAGATAAGAGAGAAAGGAGGAGAGAGGGGAGAGGTAGAGATCCTTGAATCTAATTTCTTTCCTTCTTGATCCTTCTTTTAGCAAAACTACTAACAAACGAAAAACAACCCCCATCCCTACCCCCACGACTACCAACCCCGCCTATCATGGCCTTAGGATTTATATACCCTCTGAGAAGTTCCCAGAATTCCAAATGCCACATAATCTCAGAAACTATCTTCTGCTGGCAAAACTATGCCTCTGCTAGAGCACAAGGCAAATCAGAGTCAGCTGTGAAGCAGCCTCAGGCCCTCACACCGGGGATTAAAATGAAAACAGCCGTACAATATTTCTGTGTTTAAAGAAACCAAAATTCCAACATGGTCACTATATTCCCCTCTTTACTGCCTTGGTTTTGTGTCTGGTCCATCTCACTGTGGCTACTCAGGTAGAGGGCTGATGTCATTGTTCCACGTCATAGAACTACCCTCCCCGTAAAGCAGCAGCTCTCTTCCTGTAGGCCATGACCTCTGTGGAGTTGAATGACCCTTTCACAGGGGTCACCTAAAACCATTGGAAAACACAGATATTTGCATTAAGATTCATAACAGTAGCAAGATTACAGTTATGACATAGCAATGAAGAGAATTTTATGGGATGGAGAGTGGGACTGGGGGGGGGAAGAGTAGGGAGGTAGATATGACCATCATATAAAGGGAATAAATAAATAAATTATCTAAACAAAATTTTATGATTGGAGTCACCACAACATGAGGACCTGTATTAAAGGGTCGCAGCATTAGGAAGGTTGAGAGCCACAGCCCTAAAGTGTCAGTGTCCTGCACGGATGAATGCCACTTTGTCAGCACAGCAGGAAGTCCCCACTCAGGATCTCAGAACTTTACTCTTCCCATGGCTGAGGACATACAAGTGGTATGAATGGAGCCAGTGTGTATTTTGTGTGGGTGGAAAGAGAGAGAGAGAGAGGAGTGGAGAAGTTGGCTGTGTCTCTGCCTACGAACTGAAGTTCACAGGGGAAAACCCGCTGCATCTGTGGGATATTCTACAAGCCAGGTAGACTGGTTAGAGCTTGCGGAGTGTTGCAATGTTGCAGATGCAGAGAATGTCACCTTAGGCTATTTTTTCAAGTCCCTTGGTAGCCATTCCCAGCCCACCTCTGTGTCTTTGAATGCACCATCTTAGCAGGCCATTGGTTTTCACCATGCTGAGAGCATCCACCCACCCCCCTCAGCATGTCCTCAGACAGCAACTGAGGCCTGCAGCCAAGGTGCCCTGCCCTGCTATGATCTGCCTGCCTGAGGTTCCCACCAGCGTGTTTGAAAAGTGCCTTGCCTGTGACTGTTCTGTGACTGTGAAAATGGTATGAAGCCAATTCCACCTTGGATCATGGAGTTTTGGGGTAACCTGAATCCCCATTCCCAGGCCACAGTTGCTTGGATTTGGCCCAGAATAAACTACCTCTTGTCCCATTTGAGGCAAGAGTTGTGTTTTGTGTAGACATGCCTCATTCTTCTTATAAATCACTTCCAGCACCATCTTTTCCCCTTCTCTCAGCTCTGGCACTCACCATCCATGCCACACTGAATAGGAAAGCCCCACAGTGCCCACATCAAAGTAACAGTTTGAGGATGCGCTTACCTTCCAAAGCCTGGCTTAGAGTTCTGAGCTGAGTCCCACCTGCGCAGACTCAGCAGCAGATCTAGCTCACCTGTCACGGGTCTTTATTGTTGGAACTGAACGGCCCCACTTCCTCTTATTTGGATACATCCCTGCTATGGGCCATCGTCTAGGGTGGCTGGAGAGTTATGTAATGGCCCTTGAGTTTACTAAAGCCAATGGTGATGGGCTGTAAACCGAGATAGAGATGTTTGAAGGAGGATTACTCTTTGGCAGAGAGTTGGGGGATCATATTAATGAGAAACGAGCACCTGAGAGCACCTCTTTATTCATCCAGGCTCTAAAGATTCTCACTTCTGGCTGTTTGGACCAACACTCCCAATGAGAACAAACACAAAACTGGATAGGATGTCTCTTAAGCCTGTGGGATGGAATTGGAGCCCTGACTAGGCAGTAGAATCGTGCATGTCAAGAGGAAGGCAGAAATCCAGACAGACATGCTAGCTGGGCTCTGTCTTCATCTCTGTGGGTCTGCTGATCTGGGGGGAGATGTTGGGGATTACTATTGACCACGTTGAGAGGCAGGAGGACAGCAGCAGGTCTCAGGCCTGCCAAAGTCAGTGCCCTCATAGCTTCCCGAAGTGAGTGGGAAGCACAAAGGATCACATCCTATGAGTACAGAGGACCTGGAAACAAAGCAAACACAACTAACCCAGACACACCAGTGTCCCTAAAAGTATCTACCAATGACACAGTGTCAAGGTGACCCCAGGTTGGCCACACCTCCAGGTAGGTAGATGAAAGAGGATCATCTCTACATAAAGACATGCCACTGGGGTCAAACTATTGACTACTTCTTCAATGTAAGTGGTTTTCCTTTCAACAAAGATCACCAAAAATACAAGCAGACCTAAGAATACAACTTAGAAGAGACAGAAAGAACAGATGGCAGAGGCAGCCAGGGCTCTAGAAAAAGAATTATCAGGGCTGACAAGATGGTTCTGTGAGTAAGAGCACTTTCCCACCATGCCTGACACACAACCTGAGTTCTGTCCCTGGTACCCACATAGTGGGATAGAACAAGCTGCCTTCTAACCTCTACATGTGTGCACCTTTCCCAGTCCCATACCGATAAATAAAATATTAAAAAAATTAGATAGTCTTAAAAAATTAAACATATATTATACAAGAATGTAAAAGAAAAAAATTAAAATTCAATAGATTCAATAATTAGAGCAGCTCTGAGGGGAAAAAGCAGACATTCTAGAACTGAAAAAAATCTAATAGCAAGTTATGAACACCTTGAGTGTCTTTTTACCAGACATTTAGTCATAGCTGAAGAGAGAACTAATAAATTGACAGACAGGTCACAGGAAAATACACATTCTGAAGGGAGCAGAGATGAAAATCCGAGGAAGACAAGAGACTAGGCACTAGACACAAAGATCACAGTCAATGGACCTAGTTTCAGAAGAAGAGATGGGCTGTCCTGCGCACTGGAGAGTGGCAGAAAAGCAATCTGGGGCTTGATAGTGCATGCATCTCCAGCTGATCCTCCGGCCTCCACATCAAGAGTGATGGAACTCGGGTCAATGCCATGCTCCCGGCTAGACACAGGTAGGTATTTTGTTTGTTTCTCTTAAATTACATTTATTCGTGTGTGTGTGTGTGTGTGTGTGTGTGTGTGTGTGTGTGTGTGTGTGTGTGTTGTACATATGAGTGCTGGTGCTCATCTGTGGATGTTAGAGGACAGCTTGTGGAGTCAGTTCTTTATGTCCACTGTGTGAGTCCTGAGGTTTGAGCTTAGGTCACTAGGCTTTACTTGGTGAGACACCTCAAAGAAACGGGTTCTCTGCTCCCACCATATGGGCTTGAAGTCAGGTTGTCAGGCTTGGTAGCAGGCACCTTTGCCCTTTGAGCCATCTCAGCAGCCCTAGGTAAAACTGTTCTAATATGCGCTGTGCCAGTTAGTTAGTTATCTTGTATCTCACATCTCCCTATTTTTGGGGGGGGGGGAGCTCCAGCAATTGCTGTGCATGCAGCTGAAAATTCTACAGCATAGGCCAGACTCTTCCCTGAAGTTGTTTGGCTCTGGGATCCCTGGTGCATCTGTGAGTCAGGTGTGGTGGTACAAGCCTTTAGTCAGAAGGCGAAGACAGAACGCTGGGAGTTTGAAGCCAGCCTGATCTACATAGTGAGACCCTGTCTCATAAAAAAGGGGGGCGGTGGAGCAACTGGTCCTGGATCAGAGAGATGACTCAGTAGTGTGCCAGCTAGCTTGTGACTATCTAGTCTTCAACTCCATCAGAGACTTAAGAAGGAAATGTTGTCTAGCACTCTAGTTTTATGTCAATTTGACACAATCTAGGATCACTAGAAAGGAGGGAACCTTGACTGAGAAACCACCTCTTTAAGATCAGGCTGTAGAGCATTTTCTTAGTTAGTGATTGACAGAGGAAGGCCCGGCCCACCCTTTGGTTGTTGGCTCTGTACTCTATAAGAAAGCAGGATGAGCAAGCCAGTAAGCAGCACTCCTCAGCGGCATCTGTATCAGCTCCAGATGTCTGCCCTGTTTGGGCTGCTGCACTTGAATTGTTCCTTCAGTGATAAAGTGTGATATGGAAGTGTGAGCCAAATGAATCCTTGACTCCCCATCTTGAATCATGTCATAGTGTTTCATCACAGCAACAGACCTCAACTAGGACATTTGTAAAGTGTCTGTCAAACAAGTATAAAGGCCTGAGTACAGACCCCCCAGCACCCATGTAAAAGCTGGGCCCAGTAGCACACACTTGTAATCCCAGCACTGAGGAGGTAAAGATACGTAGGGCTTGCTGGCCAGCTAGCCTAGCCAAATCAGAGAGCTTCAGGTTCAGTAATAGACCTTGTCTCAAAAAAAAAAAAAAAAAGCTGTAGGGAGATGGCTCAGCAGGTTAAAGGTGCTTACCATTAAGCCTGATGACCCGAGTCATGGATTCATGATGCTCTGGTTTGAGCCCAGGGCTGGATTTTTCTTACTAGTTTTTTAAACACTTTGCTCAATGTTGACATGTAATTTTGGTGTGGAGATTTTAGGGAGATTTTAGTAAAGTGGTAACAGTGACTTTTCCCTTGACGTTGCTGTAATACATAAATCAAAGGTGACTCTTTATAGCCGACATTGCAGCCTCCTGTACTCACTGGCATCTGGTCATGTTTGGTTGTCTTTGCAGGGTTTTCTACATGCGTGCACACAGAATCACAAAGCCTGGGAGATGTGTGATTGATTTTACGTCTTCCTTTCCCCCAAACTAAACCCAGGTCCTTTGCAAGAGCAGCACCAGCAAGTCCTCTTAACTTCTGAGCGGTTTCCCCAGACCCCTCAGTGTTTTATCTTTTCACTTTTAAATGCATCCAGACTCGAGGCAGCACTCTTGGCTCTGATTACCCCCAAGGTAGCATTTCCATGGCCTCTGGGCACCGTCATAATCTGAAAATGGACATGGTGGATGACGCCATGTAACATGCAGACTGTATCCAAGTCCACCTCACTCCTCAGGATGCTTTGTTCGGTCCAGCCTGCAAGCTGTGCTTGGTTGCGGTGCTGATACACCTCTTTGAAGATGGAACAAAACTTGATTGTGTGCGGTAAGAGGCCCTTGGATTTGGGTCACCTGCTGTTTTCAGGTGGCATGCATTTTGTAGAAAGCCAGACACGGTGGCTTATGCCTGTAATCCCAGCACTTGGGAGGCAGAGGCAGGCAGATCACTGAGTTTGAGGGCCAGCCAGGCTACAAAGTGAGTCCAGGATGGTCAAGGATACCAAGACAGAGAAACCCTGTCTTGAAAAACAAAAACAAGAACAAAAACCAAAGACAAAAAATAAAATAAAATAAAAAGAAAGAAAGAAAGAAATGCTGCATAAGTGATGATGTCACTCTCAGGCTTTGGCACCTCATCTCATGCTAGGCTTTTTAGCTATTATGAGTTGCAACTGTTTTACAACCCCAGACTATTTGAAACCAAATGTTTCTATCCCAAGTACACTATTAGACAGTGGGACAAAGGTCAGGCCGCTGGCCTAAAAGAGTGCCTACTTCTCTGTTCTAGCATGTTCCCAGAACCAAGGGGCCTTGGGATAGCAGTGGTCTGCAAGGACTGTTCCTGTGAGGACAATCTCACAAGAACCACCAAGCATGGTCCAGGGACCATGACACCAGAGGACAGGTCATACCTCCTGCCAGCTCACAGTGACATCCTGGTGCCCTGACAGTACCCACATTGTGGCAGCTGTGTGAGTGACTCATAACACTATCCAATAGTCTCTTAGTCCCCGTTCTGGGAAAGGAGTCCCAGCTATGGGGGTTTCTCCAGCTATGGGGGTATTTTGGAGCAGGGCTCCAAAGGGCATTTGTGAAGCCCTTTCAGGCTCAGTTTTTGCCTGGTTGGGAAGCTGCCCATGCTGTCTGCCCTGGGGGAGACAGAGGGTAAAAAGGGTGTCAGTCTAATAGTCACGCTTGCTTTCTTCTGGGAGTTCATCTCTTTATAACCCTTTTGTACCAGCTTGCTTCTCTAGACTTATAACCCAGGAAGGGTGGCTCCAGCGAAGACTGTAAATTAGACAAAGGTTCTATTCAGAGTCCTTTTCTACCCTTTGACACTCTAAATCCTTTCAGTCTTAGGAAGCCAGAGGCTCCTCCCATCTTCTCCTTTTTATGTAACCAGAATTCAGGAGAAGAGGCTAGTTTATATTAATTCTCACTCATGTAAAAGACTGGCCAGGATTGTAGTATTTCATATATTATGAGTGACTTCCACTGAGCAAAAACACCAGAATCTATAAGTGCTGCCTAACCACACTGGCTGGCTAATGCTCTGTTTCTTCTAGGAGCTGGAGGAGACCAGCTGAAGGGGCCACAGTTTGAGGGAACTCAGCCAAAGCCACTACAGTTTAAAAACTAGAAAGCTTTAGTCTCAGTGGTTAAGACTCAGCTTCTACCAGCACTGGCCTTTGGCCAACATTCAATCTCCTCAAGCTGCCATTTCTGTTTATGAAACAGAATCCAGGACGGGCCTCTCAGTCTGAAGGAAGTGTCAACTCTCCCAGTAAACCTGCTGGGCTTAGGGTGCTGAGTAGTTCCTTTTGCCTGGCTTATCTGGGCAGAGGCAGGTGGGCAGAGCTGAATCCAGGCAGATGTGGGCTAGAGTCGTACAGCAGCTGCAAGGGTACCATTTTCTGTACACCATAGCCTGGGGGAATCTTCACGTGTAGGGGGCCTAGTGGAAAATGGGGCTTCCAGAAGAGGAGCAGGGGCTTTGGAACAGTAACCACATAGAGAGGAATCAAGAGTGTCCAGCCATAGGAGTGGTGGGCCAGTCTAGTCTTGGAGCCCAGGCGGTGGGCGGCTGTCAGGGAGAGGCTGAGCTCCAGGCTGGCCCCATGCTCAGCTCACTAAACCCAAAGGCTCCAAGCTGAGGTAAGCTCCGGCACCTGAATTCCCTCTCCCACCATGTCTGCACTTGTAAGATCTATATTCCACCCAAAATGAATATTTCCTCCTTAGTCCCTCATGGGATGGGCCAGTTCATTGTGCTGTGACATTGACAAAGTCTCTAAGGTTCAGAAACAGTAAATGGCTTCCTTCCAGAACACACACAGAGTCCTTCATGGGATGGGCCAGCACACTGTGCTGTGACACTGATGACATTTCTAAGCTTCCGGCACAGTAAATGGCTCCATTCCAGAAGTGACACCGTTTTCTGTATGGTTTGAGGAGACCCAGCCAACAAGCAGGGACCCTGAGCTGGTGTGAAGCACAGCCCTGGATGGGAGCAGCCGAGATGAAAGCTCGGAGGGCAACAGAAGTGCCACGAAAGGCCACCTGTCTTTTTCATTTTTAGTACATAGAAAACCTCGCAAAATACTAAGCAATGGGTCTCAATATTGACATTTGAAAACTGTTGTCAGAGATCCAGAGCAGTATTCTGGGAGAAGGAGAGGGCAAGTGGGCTACTGTGCAGCCCGAAGGGAGAGCACTACCCAGCATGCTCCAGGCTCTCACCCCAGCACTTTCAGACAAAAGTAGGGAAGAAAAGGAATGGGAGGAGAGGAGGTGGAGAGACGGAGAAAACAGAAGTTGAACAGATAAATGGGTAGGCAGGTTGAAGTCCCCAGTATAAAAGAAATAAATACTAGAAGAGGCTTCTCTACTGACTCAGAAATCCAAGCAGCTTGTTACCAGCTGCCAGGGATGAGGTAACAGTAGAGGGATAAGCCAGGAAGTACACTTTGCACCCAATACCCTCCAGTTGTTTGAAAAGAAAGCTGTAAAAAAAAAATCAATAAAGATTTAGGAACAAGGAAACAGCTAGGCCCTTGGGAGGGACCCTTTGCTCTACCTTCCAGGAACAAGTGGCTTACTGCTTGCCAGACACCACCAGAAATCAAGAGCTTCACCAAACATGGCGGGACACAGACGCCATCTTGCACAGGGCATCAGTAGCTGTGTTCCTTCCCTGTGGTCTAGAAGCAATGGTCCCATAGGGAACCTGTCAGTGGGAAGGGGAGTGAAAGGCCGCACTTCGGTGAAAGTCCAATAGCACGGCTTCTCCCAGCTGTCATAGCCAGGCTACTAAGATGCAAATGTTAAGGGTTGTAGTGAAGGATACGGTACCTAAGCTCAAAGTACACATCAGGCAGGAAGTCAAAAGACGGCGGTAGATTTTGTCTGTTTGGTTTTTTCCTATTCCTAGAAGCTCTGCTAACATGAGGCCAGAAGGATATTCAAAGTGGCGGGGTAAGACTTTAGCGCTGTTGCTGCCCTCACACCATTTCCTGACCTCATGTCTGTGCCTTCAATAAGTCTGTGTTGAATTCCCTCCAGACTCCACCCAACTCTTGCACTGCCTGGGACGTCACTGGAGAACCTTGGGCCCATTTCTTTCCTTTCCCCACCTTGGTAGAATGTGCCAGTTACCTATGAGATGTGCACCCCTAGGCTCTTCTCTGCTGTATCCCTATTGGCCCCTCTGACCCCTTCATATGCCTGTCCCTCCCTCCAATTCCAGAGACTCTCTTTCCCACATTTCCTGCCAAACATGTCTTGACAGCACCTGGTACCTGAAGCTCCTCTATAGCCGCCCTCTTCTCATGCCCCTCAATATTTCTCCTGACTCTCACCTCCTTCCTCTTCCCTTCCTTTTGTTCCTCATTCTTGGGTCATAGCCTCTAGTATCCACTTGGGAGCACAGACATTTCTAGACAGTAAAAAAAAAGGCAGGAATTTTACCTTCCTCTAAGACCCACACCTTTCTCCACCAACTATTATCCCAACTACCAATCAGGGGCCTTGAAACCTTGGGACAAAGGACTTACCAACCTCCCTGCTTTGGAAAGAGGGACAATGAAGGCCCAGTGACCACTCCTCAAGTTCACCTTCAGAGTCCTGACATGACACTTAGCTTAAGTAGAGGGCAAGAGTTATGAAGAACTAAGCAGACCTGGTCAAGTTGTAGTCCTGCCCATCCCTGGTCCGCCGTGTCCTCAACTCTAGTCTCCAGTCTCTTTTCCCCTGCAGTCATGGTGTTCATTGTCAGTACAGGTGGAAACTTCTTCCTGGCAGACAAGCTCTTCTCTTTTCCTTCTCCCAGCATGACACTGGGGAAATTCCAATTCCTCGGGGTCCCATCTCAATAGTCTGATAATAGAATGGGGGAAGGGACCAGAATCTTTGTTTGGAATATCTTTACTCCTACCGGGACAGCTATAGGATCAGCCTGGGTGATAGCCATGCTAGAGTGCACTGGGTCACTTGTGCAGAGCAGGGTAGGCGCCTTCATGAGGGCCATTGCTGGGCCTTTCCAGGCGGTCACCCTGCTGCTTGCCTGGAGAGACAGAAGGTTCTGAAACAATGTCTGAGGAGCAGAGGTTTATGAGACACTTCTTTTATTCCTTTGGGCAAGTGTTTGCTTTGTTCTAGTTTATATCTTTATAGAGGTGTGTGTGTGTGTGTGTGGGTATGTGTGTGTGTGTGTGTGTGTGTGTGTGTGTGTGTGTGAGAGAGAGAGAGAGAGAGAGAGAGAGAGAGAGAGAGAGAGAGAGAGAGAGAGAGAGAATGAGAGAACATACATACACACAAACATTTCCAGTAATAATGTGGACTTTTGTGTGTTTGTATGTTGTGCAGATGCACACGTGCGTGAGTATGTGGTATTCTTCAATTACCATCCACCTTGTTTTGTTGAGACAAGGTCTCTCAGTGGCCTAAAGCACTCTAGTTAGACGGGGCAGGCTGGCCAGGGAGCCCCAGGGACCTTTCTGTCTTCTTCTTCCTATAGCAGGGATTATAAACCTCAACCACTATGCCAGATTGTTTGTTTGTTTTGTTTTTTCCAATGCGTTCTGGGATTAAAGTCAAATCTTGTGCTGGCAGGACAAGCAATTTACTGACTGAACTACTCCCCCAGCCTGATTTGAACTGGTTTTTAGATGCAGGTTCCTGGGCCTTGCCTCAGGTCCACTGACCCTGATTCTTGGAGCCCAGGCCCTGGGACTTGGCAGCGTGGCATTAAACATATGTACCTTTGCTGTCAGCTCTCAGGCTGCTGATAATGTGATCTTGAGGTTTGCAACTCTCACTCTAAGAATGAGTGTTCATGATGTTTGCTTTGAGCAAGCCTTGGCTAGTTTATTCTGTGTTTGTCTCTATTAAGGCACAGGGTGCCGCCCCCAACCATGTTTATGTGCTCCTTGTAAATGCTTATGAAGTGGTCTAAGATCACTGGGCTTCCAAGGAAGTTGGAATAACCACCTTATCTCCAATACCCTCCCATCACAGGGCCCGGTGCTGACTAGCCTACCATTTTACAAGCAGCCCACACATGGGATGGGTGGGGTTTTCCCACTCTCCCTTCAAGGAAGTGACACCGTAGCAGCACCACGGACTGAGTTGTTCAAAGTCCCCAAAGTAAAAGCAGTGCAATAAGATCGCCCAGCCGTGTGTCCTCTGGTGAGAGGTCCGACCTGCACACGAACAGCAGAGGTACGCCAGGAAGTGCTCCATGTTCTCCTAGATGCCCCAGTCTGTCTGGAGGGCCTTAGTGGGGCTGAAGCACAAATCCCCTGTCTAATGGTGGAAATGAAGCCTACGTAGATCTTAGAAAGGCCCCAGCAGGCTGCATTCCTAGACATCCCCACCCCCACCCCGACTCCATCTTCCTTCCTTTTTGTTTCCTGACCCCTCAGTGATTCTCGGGCTTAGCTGCTGCTGAGGAGGTTTGAAAATCCCTTTTTGCTTCTGGGTGAACTCACTCATTATGATAATTTCTAGGTCAATCCATTTGTCCACAAATTTCGGGAATTCCTCGTTTTTAATAGCTGAGTAATACTCCTTAGTGTAAATGTACCATAGTTTCTTAGTCCATTCTTCTACTGAGGGACACTTAGGCTGTTTCCATGTTCTGGCTATTGTGTATAAAGCAGCTATGAACATGGTTGAGCATATGTCCCTGTTGTGTGTTCGAGCATTTTCTGGGTATATTCCAAGGAGTGGGATAGCTGGGTCTTGAGGAAGCCCTATTCCCATTTTTCTGAGAAAACGCCAGATAGCTTTCCAAAGTGGTTGTACTAGTTTGCATTCCCACCAGCAGTGAAGGAGTGTTCCTCTCTCTCCACATCCTCGCCAACATGTGGTGTCATTTGAGTTTTTGATCTTAGCCATTCTGATGGGTGTAAGATGGAATCTCAGTGTCGTTTTGATTTGCATTTCTCTGATGCCTAACGAGGATGAGCATTTCTTATATCAAAACACTAGTCCAAGGGATACGTCCCATGAAAAACCTTACTTACCAAGAAAGTGGGTCAGAGGAGAGGACATCCTATTGAGACTTTAGGCGAGAGTAGCATGGAAGAATGGGGAAATAACAGGACCCACAGGGTCCTGGAAACCTACAAGAAGAACTTTATGACAGGCAGATCTGGGTCCTGGGGTCCTCCTCAAACTAAGGCACCAGCCAAGGAGAAATAGGCAGTAAACTTCGAACCCCTACCAAGACCTAGCCGACGAACACGATATTCTCCACTGTTGAGTGGAGAGTGAGATCTGATTCTCACGTGAACTCTGGTGCCCCTTTTCTGACCATGTCCCCTGGATGGGGAGGCCTGGTGGCACTCAGAAGAAGGATAGCAAGTTACCAAGAAGAGACTCAATAATCTTAGAGCATACATAGGGGGAAGAAGTCTCCCTCAATCACAGACATAGGGGAGGGGAGAAGGGGGGAAGTGGGAGGGAGGGAGGAATGGGAGGAAACAGGGGAAGGGCTAACAATCAAGATGTAATATGAATAAATTAATTAAAAAAAAAAAGAAATTAAAAAAAAAAAAAAAAAAAAAAGAAAATCCCTGTAACATAAATGGAGGCCTCTGCCTCTGGCCTCGCGGTGAGGAGCCTGAGGCATGAATCCCTAAACAACAAGAGCAGCTCCTTCCCAGACTTGAGTTCAAGTCTTTAGTGCCTACATAAAAGCTAGGTGGGCACAGCAGCCATTTGTAATCCTAGGGAGGAGAACTGGAGACAGGAAATCCCTGGTGCAAGTCTGGAAAGCCAGAGTATTTGAAATGTCAAGCAAGCACATGTTCCCTGGGCTCAGAAGGGACCCTGCTCCAATATTTAAGATGGAAAGCAATGAGAGGAAGACACCCCCACATTGCATCCTTAGTAGTGTGCACATATGCACACACAGGCACTCACACACGCACATGTGTGCACACATCCACGTGTGCACAAAGGTGTGAACATGTGAACATACAAACACATGCAATGCACATATATACATATGGAAAGAAAGAAAGAAAGAAAGAAAGAAAGAAAGAAAGAAAGAAAATCCTCTCCAGGAATTTCCAATATGCAGGAAGATCAAAGTCCCAGGTCCATTGGCCTCAGTAGAATCCAACAGCACTTCTCCCCCAAAATGTGCAAAGTACTTGAAAAAAATGAGTGAGAAAACTTTACTCACATGGTATAAACTGGGTGAAATTCAGCTTGTTTGGAAGCTGTGTTGTGTTCACAGTGGGTTCTTCACAGAGGAGGAGATTCCCCACCCATCCTGAGGGATGACAAGTCAGATAGATTCCAGGGTAAGTAGCAGATAGAACAGGTGCCACGACTAGAAAAAAAAAAAAGTCAACTTCCAAGATGGCTGGTGTCTTCTTCCTGCTCCTGACCTAAGACAGAAACATGGCAACTTAAAATACGGGCTTTTTATTCCACTGCTAGGCCCCGGGCTGATGGACAGACTCAACACGTTCAAGGTTGGATCAGAGCATGGTACATAGCAAGCAGATCTGGCCAATCTTGCCTTTCTTCAAACTGACCAACCCTGGCTTAGGGAGGAAGCCCCTTCAAAGACTTAAGTGAGCAAGCAAACAAAAAGCCACAGCCCTCAAGGAGAAGCCAGGCTTTGGCGTCTGACACTCACCACTGCCCGGGCTTTGGAGAGGGTCTTTCTCTCCCTGTGCCTGCTGTGTGAGTTATGTTTCCCTAGCCCTGACAAAAGTCTTTCTTTTCTGTGTGGTTCTCCTGCTCCTGTCTGCTGTGTTTGAATTCCCTACTGCTGCTCATGCTCACAAACTTTCCTGCATTTTAGTTCTTTAACTGGTAGAAAAAACCAAACCCGATCTAGAGCCCTAGAAGGCAACAATCTCACAAACAACATGAACTTTATTATGTGGTTGCTCTTAGTAACCACTCCTGGGTCCAACTCTACCACGCTGTAGCAATTAAGGTTTCAGCCCTGGCTGAACACTGGAATTCCTGAGATAAAGAGAGCAGGCGCCTGGTGTAGGTGAGGCCTGGGCACTGGAAAATTTTCCACGTTTCCTGGTAGATTTCCTGGGTTCCTCTTTGAGAACTGCTCCTTTTGTGATTCTTCTATTGGAGTTTTTATGAGCTTGGTGATTCCAATACTCGGGAGGCTGAGGCAAGAGGATCACAAGTTCCACACTCTCTCCCTCCGTCCCTCCCCCCTCTCTCCCTCCCCCTCTCTCTCTCCACCCCCTACCCCCGCGCACCCCCCATACTCTTCCTGTTGAGGGGTCACCTACCTGTTCTTCACTGCTGTGCTTTCTCACTGGGATCATTTGGATTTCCTCCTGGGCCTTGATGCCATCCATTCTCACTGTAAAGAATCTGTGGATTTATTTCTATTTACCTTTCAGACTCTTTGGTGCTGCCCTTCCACTTGAAAAAGCATGACCTCCTTCACATTTGGAAAGCTGACAGACATGATGTGGCTGCTTCTGCACTGCTCCCAGCTGACTTATTCAATCTGGCTTCTCTCTTCCAGAAGTGCTCTGCTTGGCCTCAAACTAACTCCAGAAATCTGCTCTAGTCTTCTGGCTCCTTCTCCTTCTCTGGCTTCACCTGTGTCTACCTTGTTTTCTTGTTCAACCCCTATAAAACTCCCTGGTAAAGTGCCTCCTCCTCCTCCTCCTCTTCCTCCTCCTCCTCCTCCTTCTCCTCCTCCTTCTTCTTCTTCTTCTCTCTCTCTCTCTCTCTCTCTCTCTCTCTCTCTCTCTCTCTCTCTCTCTCTCTCCACTGTCTCTAAGTAGCTTCTCTTTCCTCTTTCTTCTCATGAGAGTTGGGCATATCCCGTTCTGTCAAGTCTTTTTCTGATTTGTCACTTTTTATGGCACTCCACAGACATCACTTTCAAACATGGGCGCTTCCTTCTACAAACTAACTTTACCTCATTGTTTGGGATGAAAAGCATCTACCACCACACCTGGACCTAAGCTTTTCTTTACCTGAAACTTGCTCTATTCCAGGCTGGCCTTGAACTCAGATCTGCTAACCCTAACCCAGACTGCTCCCAGCCCTCTATGCCCCCTGGCCCCAGAATATGACCTTGTCTCCCCTGAGGATGAGCCCCATTCAACTGTAAAGAAATCTGGCTGGGTGAACACAGCCTTGTGACTGTCACTTCCTACCCTGCCAGCTCGTGATTCCGATGATAATATTCCAGGATTATGGTACCTTATGGAAGGCTCTTGAGGGACCATGTAGACTGCCAAGTGTCAAGTAATCCCTTGTTTTCTTCAGGAGAATCTGGGCTCAGAAGAAGTTCCTATTCCTGACTCATCATTTCAATGATTTTCTTTATGAGAAGAGAAGTTATAGGGGTCATTTTCTAGATCATTCTGTACAATCATATAAGGGTGTTTCTACAATGGAGTTTACAGAATGTTTATGTAATGACTCATCACCTCTTTTCCTTCTTCCTCTCATCCTTTCCATCATCAGCACATTCAAGCTGCTTGGTCTCCCTGGAAGAATCCTGGCTTAAAAGGACAGAATTATTGAAAGAAAACCACAAGATGTCAGAGGTGCCCGTGGAGTGTGTGTGTGTGTTTGCACGCGCATGCTCATATATATTCATATATCCATGTTTGACACAAATACTTGTGAGTGGAGTGTGTACATGTGAAATCATGAGAATTTACACACATGTGAACATGTGTACATGTCAGGTGCATACTTGCACACACTTCAGAATGCATTTATCTCCAGAGCCCATTGAGGTGAAGGTAGGATGGCATTTGGAGATTACCTCAGTCATAACTATTCTGATCACAATAAACTTAGAGCAACAGACGCAGAGGTCGGTCAGTGATGATCTGTCCCATTCTGCAGCAGGGAAGAACAAGGTGAGAGCAGCAGCCGAGGGAAAGCAGTGAGGGCCTACCAGCCCAGGAGCCTCGGAGACAAGGCCCGATTTTTACTTGGAACAATAACAGCACCATATACATTACAACTCAGTGGTTCTCACAAGTATCCTGAAGGGGCAGAGGCATGGCCCATCAAACTCTGTGACATGTCAATAACTTCCTCATGGCCATAACCAGATGTCTGATAACAGGAAGCTTCCACATGGAAGGATTTCTTTTTTTTTTTTTTAAATAATAACACATTTTTATTGAAAATTAAAAATAATTCCTATTACATCTCATTTTCTATCCCATCCCATGCATCCTCCCATTCCTCCCTCCCTCCCACTTTCACCCCAATCCCCCTTCCCTATGACTGTGGCTGTGGGGGACCTCCTCCCCCTGAATATGGTGCTAGGGTATCAAGTCTTTTCTTGTTAGTCCTCTATCCTTCTTCTGAGTGCCATTGGGTCTCCCCCACAAAGGGACATGGCCAAATATGGGGCACCAGAGATCCTGTGAAAGTCAGTCCCCAGTCTCCACTTAGCTGTGGAGAATGTTCTGTCCCTTGGCTAGATCTGGGTAGGGGTTTGATGATGACTGCCCGTTTTATCCATGGATGGTGCCTTAGATCAAGCAGAATCCCTGGGCTCAGATCTAGCCATCATAATGTTCTTCTTGTAGGTTTCTAGGACCCTCTGGGTCCCCCTACTTGCCTATCCTCTAAATTTTCCTCATCTAGAGTCTCAATAGGATGTCCTCACCTCTATCCCCGTTTCCTGGTAGGTGCAGACTTTCATGGGACCTGTCCTTTGGGCTAGTGTTCGGTAATAAGTGAGTATATACCATTTGACTCTTTCTGCTTCTGGGTTAGCTCACTCATTATGATCATTTCTAGTTCAATCCATTTGTCCACAAATTTTGGAAAATCCTTGTTTTTAATAGTTGAGTAGTATTCCAAAGTCTATATGTACCACAGTTTCTTTATCCATTCTTCTACTGAGGGACACTTAGGCTGTTTCCATGTTCTGGCGATTATGAATAAGGCTGCTATGAACATGGTTGAGCAAATTTTCTTGTTGTGTGCTGGAGCATCTTCTGGGTATACTCCTAGGAGTGGAATAGCTGGGTCTTGAGGAAGCCCTATTCCCATTTTTCTGAGATAGCACCAGAAAGATTTCCAAAGTGGCTGTACTAGTTTGCATTCCCACCAGCAATGAAGGAGTGTTCCTCTCTCTCCACATCCTCGCCAGCATGTGGTGTCACTTGAATGTTTGATCTTAGCCATTCTGATGGGTGTAAGATGGAATCTCAGAGTTGTTTTGATTTGCATTTCTCTGATGACTAGAGATGTTGAGCATTTCTTTAAGTGTGTCTCAGCCATTTGATATTCCTCTGTTGAGAATTCTCTGTTTAATTCTGAGCCCCATTTCTCACTTGGGTTATTTGGTTTGGTGGCATTTAATTTCTTGAGTTCTTTATAAAGTTTGGATATTAGACCTTTGTCAGATGCAGGGTTGGTGAAGATCTTTTCCAAGTTTGTAGGCTGTCGCTTTGTTCTTTTGACAGTGTCTCCTGCCTTACAGAAGCTTCTCAGCCTCATGAGGTCCCATTTATTAATTGTTGACCTTAAGGCCTGGGCTGTTGGTGTTCTGTTCAGGAAGTTGTCTCCTGTGCCGATGTGTTCCAGGCTCTTCCCCACTTTTTCTTCTAACTGATTTAGTGTCTCTGGTTTTATATTGAGGTCTTTAATCCATTTGGACTTGAGTTTTGTGCATGGTGACAAGTATGGGTCCAATTGCATTTTTCTACATGTAGAAATCCAGTTAGACCAGCACCATTTGTTGAAGATGCTATCCTTTTTCCATTGAATAGATGTGGCTTCTTTGTCAAAAATCAGGTGACTATATGTGTGTGGATTCATATCTGGGTCTTCAATTCGATTCCATTGATCAACCAGCCTATTGCTGTGCCAGTACCATGCTGTTTTAAGTACTATTGCTCTATAGTACAGCTTGAGATCAGGTATAGAGATTCCTCCTGAGGATCTTTTATTGTATAAGATTGTTTTAGCTATTCTGGGTTTTTTGTTTTTCCATATAAAGTTGAGAATTGACCTTTCAATGTCTTTAAAAAATTGTGTAGGTATTTTGATAGGGATTGCATTGAATCTGTAAATTGCTTTTGGTAAAATGGCCATTTTTACTATGTTGATTCTCATGGAAGGATTTCTTTTGGGCTTATAGTTTGACAGGATCTATTCCATCATGGTGGGAAGGCGCAACAGCAGGCAGCTGCATGCAGATGCTGCCACTGTAGGATTACCCAGTTCCGACAGTGTAAGTCAATCTAGTGAGCCTCTTTTTATAATATCTATGTGAAGCTGGAGAGACAGCTCAGTGGCTAAGAGTTTGTTCTGCAATCGTGAGTATCAGAGTCCAGATCCCAGCACCCACATAACAACGTGACTTGTGGTGTGTAAACCTGCAACCCCAGGCCCCCAGGAATGCAATGCCTTCTTTTGGCTGCTGCAAGTACTTGGCATGTCTATCTGTCTGTCTGTCTGTCTGTCTATCTATCTATCTATCTATCTATCTATCTATCTATCTATCTGCATACACATAAATAACAAAAATGTTTTAAAAATATAGCATAGAAACTGAATAATTTTATTTTAACTTGACATAAGATAGAGTCATCTGAGAGGAGGAACCTTAGTTAAGAAAATGCCTCAAGATGGAGCAGTACCTAGCATGTGCAAGTCCCTGAAACACACACACACACACACACACACAGACACACACACACACGGGCACACACACACACACACACACACACACACACAGACACACACACACGGGCACACACACACACACACACACACACACACACACACACACCATGAGAAAGAGGGAATGTTTCTGTTAAACACCATGGGCAAACAGCAAGTTGGAGAGCAAAGGCTTTATTGGGCTTACCGTCACATCACAGTGCATTATCAGAGGAAGTCAGGACAGGAACTCAAGCGGGGCAGGACCTATAGTCAGGAGCTGATGCAGAAACTTCCATGTCTTGCTCGCCTGCTTTCTTTTAATTATTAACTAATTAATTATATCCCGACAGAAGTTTTTCTCCCTCCTCCCTCCTTTCCTCCCAGCCCTCCCTCCATTCACTCCTCCTTCATTGCTTTTCAGAAACGGGGATTCCTCCCATGGATGCCAACCCTGGCATATCAAGTTGCAATAAGACTAGGTGCATCTTCTACTGAGGCTGCCCAGCAGGAGGAAAGGGACTCAAAGGCAGGCAACAGGGTCAGAGACGGCCCCTGCTCCCACTGTTGGGAATCCCATAGGAAGACCAAGCTACACAACTGTAACCTATGTGCTGAGGGCCTAGGCCAGTCCAATGCATGCTCCCTGGTTGGTGCTCAGTCTCTGTGAGGCCCTATGTGTCCAGGGTAGTTGATTCTGTAGGTTTTCTTGTGGAGTCCTTGACCACTATGCTTCTGATGACTCTTCCTCTCACTCTTCGGCAGGATTTCCCAAACTCTGCCTAATGTTTGGCTGTGCATCTCTGCATCTGTTTCTGTCATGTGCTGGGTTGAAGCCTCTCTGATGATGGTTACGTTCGGCCGCTGTCTGCAAGTTTACCAGAATATCATTAGCAGTGTTAAGGGTTGCTCTCTGTCATGCCATGGATCTCAAGCTGGACCAGTCATTGGTTGGCCACTCCCTCAATTTCTGCTCCAACTTTGCCCCAGGCTCCATATCTCCCATTGCTAGGAGTCTTAGCTTGGGTCACCCTCATATATCCCTGGGAATTTCCATTGCCCTGGGTTTCTAGCCCCTCCCAACCATGCACCCCAATTCCAGTTGTTTCTCCCAGTATGCTCTCCCTCTGTCCTCCCCCCTCTTATCCCCCCTGTTCCAGCTCCATCCCCATCCCACTCCAGTCCCCTGCTCCCATCCACCCACAATGTCTATTCTATTTTTCCCTTCTCAGTGAGATTCACAAGTTCCTTCTTGAGCCCTGCTCACTACTTAGCTCCTGTGGCTCTGCACACTGTAGCATGGTTATCATTACTCTACAGCTAATATCCACTTATGAGTGAGTACATACCCTGTGTGTCTCTCTGGGCCTGGGTTACCTCACTCAGCATGATCTTTTCTAGCTCCATCCATTTGCCTGAAAACTTCATGATGTCATTGTTTTATAATGCTGAGTAATACTCCATTGTGTAAATGTACCACCTTTTCTTTATCCATTCTTTGGTTGAGGGACATCTAGGTTGCTTCCAGTTTCTAGCTACTATAAGTAAAGGTGTTATGAGCAAGTGTCCTTGTGGTATGGGGGAGTATCCTTTGGGTATATGCCTAGGAGTGGTATATCTGGGTCTTGAGGTAGATAGAGTCCCAATTTTCTAGAAACTACCAAACTGATTTCCAAAATGGCATGTTCAGGTTTGCACTTCCATCAACAATGGAAGAGTGCTCCCTTTGCTCCAAAACCTCTCCAGCCTGTGCTGTCACTTGAGTTTTGTTGTTGTTGTTGTTGTTTTTAATCTTAACCATTCTGACAGGTGTAAGAATGGAATCTCAGGGCCATTTGATTTCCCTGATGGCTAAGGATGCTGAACATTACTTTAAGTGTCTCAGCCATTAGTGATTCCTCTTTTTTGAGAATTCTACTTAGATTTGTACCACATTTTTTTTTTAAAAAATTGGGTTATTTTGTGTGTTGATGTCTAGTTTCTTGAATTCTTTATATTTTGGATATCAGCCCTCTGTCAGACATGGGGTTGGTGAAGATCTTTCCCTGTTCTATAGGCTGCTGTTTTTCCCTTTTGATGGCGTCCTTTGCCTTACAGAAACTTCAGCTTCAGGAGGTTTTTTTTTTTTTCTTTTTCTTTTTTTTTTTCTTTTTTCTTTTTTTTTTTTTTTTATTAATTGTTGATCTTAGCCTGCACGGTTGGTGTTCTGTTCAGGAAATGGTCTCCTATGTCAATTCATTCAAGGCTATTTTCCCACTTTCTCTTCTATCAAGTTTAGTGTATCTGGATTTATGTTGAGGTCTCTGATCCACTTGGACTTGAGTTTTGTGCAGGGTGATAGACATGGATCTATTAGCATTCTGCTACATGCAGACTTCCAGTAAGCCAGCGCCATTTGTCAAGGATGGTTTCTTTTTTCCATTGTGTGGTTTTGGCTTCTTTGTCAAAAATCAAGGGTCCATAGGTGTGTAGATTTACTTCTGGGTCTTTTATTGGATTCCATTGACCAACTTCTCTGTTTTTAATGCCAGTACCATGCAGTTTTTATTACTATTTCTCTATAGTACAGCTCGAAATCAGGGATAGTAATACCTCCAGAAGTTGTTTTACTGTACAGGATTGTTTTAGGTATCCCGGGTTTTATGTTTTGTTTTGTTTTTTTATGAATTTGAGTATTGTTTTTTCAGGGTCTGTAAAGAATTGTGTTGGAACTTTGATGGGAATTGCAGTGAATCTATAGATTGCTTTTGATAAGATGGGCATTTTTACTATGCTAATCCTACCATTCCATGAGCATGACTATTCGTTTTCTGACATCTTCTTCAATTTCTTGTTTTACAGGTCTTTCACTTCCTTGGTTATGGTTACATCAAGAAAATTTATATTTATTTGTGTCAGCCCAATACCACCACCAAATAGGAAACTAAGAATTCTTTCCGCTGCATGTGTATCATCTCTTCACTGTCACCATGTCAGGAAAGGTGAAGTCCAGCTGTTGGAGCCAAGGCAGTCTCTACTCATACTGGTTCTGCTTATTTGTGGAAAAATCTTAGTGTCTCAGAAGCCAGCTCTCTTCCTTTAATGCCTCTGAACTTCAGTCCTCTGCGTGAATATTGGGATCAGGTTGGTGCAGCTCTTAGAAAACCCTCAGGAGTTTTACACGGAGTGACACTCTGTTTGGCACTGTGGTACCCTTCCCAGCCTTCTCATTTATTGGCACAGTGTGGTTTTACTTGGCTAGTGTGAGATATACATTTGACAGTTTTCTTGCAGCTTTTTGTTAGATTTGGGGATCTCACCATGTTGTGGCAACTGCACGGGTTAAGATGGCTGGTGTGTGAGCCTGCTACTAACGTAACTAAAACCCTGGTGGACTCTATTGGTACAATTAGATGGACAATGTTGGTGTAACATGTGACTCAGCTGGCCTGCCTTTAGTATCCTCTGAAAACAAACCCATCTGAAGGCAGAAACTGTGAATTGTACCACCCCACGCGCGCGCGGCGCTCTCTCTCCCTCCTTTTCCCACAATAAACCATCTTTATACTAAATATGTTTCAGTGGCATAGTCATCATTATTACATAGACAATCATACTAAATATGTTTCAGTGGCATAGTTAATCATCAACTGCATGCAAAGACCGTTTTCTAGAATACTGTCAGTTTTTCTTTCTCTCTCTTCGATCTTCCTACTTTTCCCCCTCCCCCTCTCTGACCCTTCCATCTTCCTTCTTTTCTTCCTTTCCTCTGTCCCTTCCCTTTACCTCTCTTGTTTTGTCCCCTTTCCCCATCTCTCTTTTCTTATTTTTCTTTTTATTATTCCATTGGCTAGAATCACAGAATGGAATTTACTAGATGCATTGATAAATGATAGCTCTAAGAATTGTTTATATTTTGGGTAATTTTAAAGTGATAAATTAGACATTTGCATTTCTGAGATAAATGCACTTTAATGAGTGTGTGGTGGCATTGGCTTGGAATTACCCCTAGTTCCTGAGAGACTGGGCAGGGAGAGTTGAAAGTTTAAGGCAATTGACACTGTAATGCCCTAAACAAACAGAACAGCTACAAGCTACCAATACATTACAGTTGTTTTTTGCATCTTGCGGTGTTTTGTAGTGCTAACTACCTGGCCAGGATCCTGTAGATGGCCATACTGTTGACATAAGGTAAGAGCTTAAAGGAAACAATGCCTAAGAAATCAGGTGTTGCCTCTTCCTCTTGCCCTGTTGGGACTGTGGCTTTGTGCTTTGTTCTGTAGTTGCTTTAGGACTTTCTTTCCTCTGCAAAGCGTTGGTCTTATCACCTCTTCAGTTCTCTAAGACCATTAGAACAGAGCCCTGAAGAGGCCAGGTAGCCACCAAGCCCCCTCCCATCCCCAACCCCTTCTCCCTGCCCCCCCCCCCCGCCCCAACCCCTCTCTCCTGACTAGGACCATGGCCAAGGCTCAGTTACTGTCAAGGCTCACTTTATTGGAAAGGAATCCCAGTATCCTGGGGTGCAGACACATGGCCACTGAGGAATGCAGCCTGACAGTCCAGAGAGAGCCATGATGTGTCTGGGGAACATTCTCTCTCCCCAGGCACAGGGTTTATTGGCTCTGCAGGCGTTACCTGTCCAACTGGAAAAACCAGTGCTGCTGCCAGGGTCTGGGTAACCACTGGACAAAAGTGCCTCCAGGTGCGGGTAGTGAGCAGAGACACTGGATGGCCCAATAAACAGATTGGACCCGCTGCATTCCGAAGCAGGTAGAAGGATGGGAAGATCCTTGGGGAAAAGAAGGAGTCTCAGACTCCACAGCCTCCCTTACACTCTCCCAGATAGATGCCTCCGGACCTGGAGGAAGTCAGGACTCACTGTCCCATTTTCCACGCCCCTGTCCCCTGTCCCCGCTGCCTCCTATTCAGCTGCCCTTCTTCACAGGTTCCAAGTAGATCAATCAGGTCGTCTTCTTCTGGTAAACCTACCCCTGGTCAGCACTTTCTCTGGGGCATGGAAGTAATGTCAAGCATGTGAATCCCCAACAGCTCCCAACAGAGTCACCTGGAGACATGGGGTCACCTCGAGGATGCCTGACAGGCATCGGCTTGCTGGTCCATCTCCAAGTAAGGAGGGGCCATCATGGCCTCTACATCCACACCTGGACAGCATGGTCCCCTGCTTACCCGGTTTAATGACACCAAAGGAGATATGGTGGACACGATCTGGTCAAGACCCTGAGCTAGCGACTCTGATGCTACATTCATCTCAGGCCTCTTCTGGACCACAGTGATGTCAACATCTATCTCCATTGCTGTTTCAAGAATCCAATAAAAGTAAATAATTATTTTATTATAATAAAATATATCTTGTTATATAACGAGCATATGGCTTGGTTGGTAGAAGTGTTTACCTGGAACACCTGAAACCTTGGGTTCTATGCCCGCCATCATGTAAGCCAAGTGCAGTGGCAACAGGTGTGATCCCAGCACTTAGAAGGTAAAAGGCAGAAGGAGTTCAAAGTTATCCCTGGATAGATAGGCCATCCTGGGCTATATGTACCTTTTCTCAAAAAGGAGAGGTGATGGGTGGCTCACCAGATGAACCTGAGTTTGACCCCAGAATCCATACTGGAGAATTGACTCCATAGAATTGCCCTTTGACCTCGAAACCCATGCTGTGGGATGTGTAACCATGTGCACACATCTTAAGCATACTGAAAATGATAAATTAAAGTATGCACATACTATTAACTCCCCCTTCTAACACCCATAGTATTTTTGTTATCTTTGTGTAGGGGGATGAACAAGAACCAACATGGCCTAGTTACATTTATTCATCTTCTAAACTCTGCTCTGATAAAATGGAGCTTAGTTAACATCCTTGGAGGAAATTACATTAGCCTGGTGTCTTTGTTACTGCTCTATTGCTGCGACAAAACTCTATGATCAAGGCAATTTATTAAAGGAAGCATTTAATGTTGGGGCTCAGTGCTCCAGAGGGCCAGAATCTGTCATCATCATGGTGGGGAGTATGGTAGTGAGCAAGCAAGCATGATGCTGGAATAGTAAAAAGCTTACATTTGGGACAAAAACCATGAGGTGGGGGGGGGGAGAGACAGAGAGACAGAGAGACAGAGACAGAGACAGAGACAGAGACAGAGACATGAGAGAGACAGAGGGGGGAGAGACAAAGAGACAGACAGAGAGACAGAGACAGAGACAGGAGAGAGAGAGAGGGGAGAGAGAGAGACAGAGACAGAGACAGAGACATGAGAGACACAGAGAGAAGCAGAGACAGAAAAATAGAGACAGAGAGAGAATCACTAACCAGGCTTTTGAAGTCTTAAAGCCTCCTTCCTAGTGACATACTTCTAAGGCCACACCTTCTAATCCTTCCCAAACAGTTTTACCAGATGGGAACTGAGTATGTACAAATATATACATAAGTATACAGGCTCAAATATATGAGCCTATGGAAGCCTTTCTCATTCAAAGCATTGCAAATTATTAGTCAAGGAAATGCCCCACACTTTCCCAACGGCCAACATGATAGAGACAAACCCTCAGTTGAGCTCCCTCTTCCCGGGTGACACTGGCTTGTGCCAAGCTGACAGAAACTACAGCACAGACCCTGACAACAGCAACACAGGAGGAAATGTTGACTTGGCTCATGACTTCAGGTTACATCTCATCACTGTGGAGAAAGTGGAAGCACAAGGAACTTAAGCAGCTGGTCACATCTATGGTCAAGAACACAGAAAGTGAGGACATACTTGCTCATGTTCAACTTGATCTCTTTTTTAATTAATTAACTTTCTTGAGGTAGGGTCTCTCTATGTAATTTTAGCTGGCTTCGAACTCACAGAGATCCATCTGCCTCTGCCTCCCTAGTGCTAGTATTAAAGGCATATACTATCACGTCTGGCTTTTTTTTTTTTTTAATGTGTAAGAGTATTTTGCTTGCACGTATGTCTGAGCATCTCATGTAGTAACCCTGGTGCCCAAAGAGGTAAGAAGAAAGAGTTGGATCCCCAGGAACTGGAGATATGGGTGCTTGTAAGCCATCACACAGGTGCTGGGAATCCAACCTGAGTCCTCTGTAAGAGCAGCGACGTCTCTTAAGTGATGAGACATCTCTTCAGCACAAGTTTCTCTGCTCTTAAACAGTTCTGGATTTCTACCCTACAGAATGTTGCTGCCCTTAATGAGTGGATCTTTCCACTTCAATTAACATAATCATGCAACAGGCACTGTGGACCTGAAGCGAGTTTGGGGGGGCGGGGGCGTGCATCTTCTGCTTGCACCTGGGATCGAGCTCCTCTGTTTACAATGAACCGATTGAGACTGACTGGAGGCATTTCACACACATACTCATGAATATGCATGCATGCATATACATAGCACACCACCTACTTAGATGCTTACACACACACACACACACACACACACACACCTTCTGTATGAAACTTTGAGTGCAATGATGCTTTCCTCTGTTTGTTAGATGAAGCTCAGGACAGGATGGGTTTCAGTTTTTCTTTGCAAGTCAGCTGTTTTCCTGTGTTAATCCTGAATTTCAGTCTCCAGTGCCCGCTCTGCAGCCACATTAGCAAAGGCCCTGCTTGGCCAGTGATCCTTTCAGTGCTGTTTCAGAGGAAACAGAAAACGCTCCACTCTTGAGACAGTCTGAAGACTGGTATCTCTAGAGGGGAGGCAAGGGGGTTACATGGGTTTTTTTTTTTGTTGTTTCTTCTTTGGACTCCCCAGCAGCCAGACTTCTGTGCTCAGAGCTTACGAGGATGGCTGTCACTACTGATGTCATCATCTCTCTCATCTTAGGGATCCCAGGTCCTCACTGGTCCCTCTGGCTTCACTGGGCACCTTTAAGCCTTCTCTTCTCTCTCCTCACCCACCGTTGAGGAATGCTGTTGCCCAGGGCCCCTCCGGCATTAATGAGCTATTTCTGCTGGCCTTCCATCCTGAGGTTTCTGCCAACCTTCCCTCACAGGCCTCCCTGAGCTCTGTTTATGGCCACAGCCCGCCTGGGTGGTTCACTCAAGGCCGGGCTTCGAGCAGCATAACCTGCTGATGACTCCCAGCCTCTCTCTCTGTTCCTGACCTCCACTCAATCCTGGAAAGCCCCATGGCATGGAAAATTTAACATACCCAAGAAAAAGGCCTGAATCTCTTTTTTTTTTCCATCTGTGCTGCCATTTGTCTTGTCAAACGAAGATGCAGAGATAAGATGGGTCTCTGTTTTAGTTAGGGTTTAATATTGATGTGATGAGCCACCATAAACAAAAAGCAAGTTGGGAGGAAAGAGTTTATTTGGCTTACACTTCCAAATCACTTTTCATCATCAAGATGAAGATGAATCAGGACAAGAACTCAATCAGGGCAGGAACCTAGAGGCAGAAGCTGATGCAGAGTCCGAGGAGGAGTGTTGCTTATTGGCTTTCTCATGGCTTGTTCAGCCCGCTTTCTTATAGAACTCAGGACCACCTGCCCAGGGCTGGCCACACCCACAATGGGCTGGGTCCTCCCACATCAATCACTAATTAAGAAAATGCCTTACAGGCTTTGTTTATAGCCTGATCTTTTGAGGCATTCTCAGTTGAGGCTCCCTCTTCTCCATTGACTCTAGCCTGTGTCAAGTTGACATAAAACCAGCCTACGCAGTAGCACAGTCTGGTAGAAAGAACGTACACTTGGGAATGAAGGATGGTATTGCAGGCCTCAACATGTGTTTCAGGGAGGGAGGAGGGACAGATGCTTATGTGTCCCAGAGAAAAAAAATGTGCAGGGGTCAGGGGTGGGGAGATTTGGGAGCTTCATTGGCAAGTGCTTGAGGAGTGTTTGGGTTCTGACTGGTGAGCATAGGCCACCCTATGGAGTCAGCTCTATGGAGTCAGACGTGTGTATAGTCCACAGGCTCGCTAACAGTCACATGGACAGGTGTTCAGAGGCAAACAGCCTCACAGATAAAGCAGGCTGCTTTATCAGATTGACCTGGAGGACAGTTTCTGGGAGGTTCATTGGTGATCTGAGTTTTGTGGGACCTCTTTCTCCAGCCCACCCATTTCCAGACAGAATGACAGGAATGGCTGATATAACATCTGTAGTTAACTGAAAACCCCTTCCTCCAGCTGTGCAACCTAAAATCTGCCAAGATGTTCTCTTTCCTTTTAGCCACAATGTGCCCTGCAACAGTTCACTTTCACCCACCATGTTCTGTTCCTGTTTGGATGCACTTGGAAGCGAGGAAAGTGAATGTCTGGCTCTCTCTTGTTCTCTATAATTTATTTTTTAAATTTTTAAAAATTACATTTATTTATTTATTGTGATGTGTGTGTATGCACACAGATGTGTGTGTGATTGTGTGTGTATAGGTGTGTGTGTTTGTGTGTGTATAGGTGTGTGTGTATGTGTGTGTATAGGTGTGTGTGTGTTTGTGTGTGTGCATGCACAGGTGTGTGTGCATGCATTCGCACAGGTAGGTGTGTGTGTGTGTGTGTGTGTGTGTGTGTGTGTGTGTGTGTGCAGTCAAAGGACAACTTGCAGACATTTGCTCTCTCCTTCATGTAGGTCCTGAGGATTGAACTCAGGTCTTCAGGCGTGGTAGAGAGCACTTTTACCCACTGAGGCAGTGAGCAACTTTATATACTGAGCCATCTTGCCAGTCCCCCCCCTCCCCTTGCCACACACACAATTCATTCTTAATAGAACAGAGTTCTGCAGACTGTGGGGTTTCTCTGTTCTCATCCAACAAAACACAATCAAAAATATTCATGGATCTTCCCACCCCTGAGGGACAATTCTTTCTTTGAGGGGCACCTATTGCTTGCCGTGGCCTATACTTAGTCTGAGTTTCTTTTGTTTTTCAACACTTAGCACTCTTTGGCTCACATGATTATTGTTTGTTTCTGCTGTCTCTGTTGCAACAGGAGAAAGGTGTTTGCCCTTTCTGAATTAGCAGCACAGATGGGCGGAGCTGGTATAGGTGTAGGGATGTGGGGTTCCTGCCAGCATCTTCTTAAGGATTAGGAACTAAGGAAATCAGGAGGTACCTCCTGGAAAGCAGTGACACCTCACTTGCTGGGCAGTGGCTTCTGAGCCCCATAATTCATCTGTGGAAGACACGGGCCACCTAGACCATCATGCAGAGTGTCGGGCTTTGGCTGGGCCCTGGTATCTTTGGGGACAGCTCAGGACACAGTGGTGTGCTAACTCCAGGAAGAGCCGGCATTCTATGTCTAAAGGAAGCTGGCTGTCCCTGCCCTTCCCAGAGAAGCAGCTGGGAACCTGATTATAATGTCAAGTCCCCTGGTTTTAAGCAGCTAGCTCAATGGTTTTTAAAATGCCTACTTTCAGCAAAACATGTACATCACTTCACCCATTACGACCAACTGAGAGTTTGGGTCTAGATCAATATCAAGATGATTGATGGAGAGAACTTGGTTCAGAGGTAAAACATTGGCGTAGTATGTATAGAGCCCTGGGGTCCATGTCTAACACTGCAACTATATTTTGTATGAAAATAACACACAAATGTTGATTCTTTTAATTCTTAATTATTCATACTTTTATTTTCTCGGTTGTTTTGGTGGTACTGGGACTTGAGCCTATGGATTCATACATTATATATAAGCACTGAGCCACTGAGCTGTATCCCAGACCCCCGCCCCAATTTTGGTTTGTTGAAACAAGATATTTGTAGGTAGCTCAGGCTGGCTTCTAACACTCAACATTTTTCAGTTGTGTGTTAGATTTCTTTTGTTGTTGTTTTGTTTTTGTTTTTGTTTTCAGGTTCTATGGAGTTACAACCTCACATGATCTTCATTCAGTGATTTGGTCTGGCTGCAAGAGACCGGTTTGCGTGTGTAGTTGGCACGTGCAGCCCTGTGAAGGCTAACCTCACACGGTAAGTCGGCAGGGTGCAAGATACCCAGGTGGGCAACTAGCACTTGCTTCTCGGAGAGGCTAGTATCAAAACAAAATGAAGGAGAGCAGATTTATGCTCAGATTTTTCCACATTCTAGGTTGAAAAACTGAAGGTGGAAGAAGTTTAGGTTGGGTTTTATTATTCTCTGTTCCTGAGTATGCCTGGCTCTTTTCCCATCAGTTGTAGACTGGACTCTACACTGTCTGTTCTCTGGTCCCGGGTCTCTGAGCTATGTTACAAGCGTCCTCTCTCTCTAGCTTGCAGACTATCTCCAAAGGCATGAGCCGATTCTTGATAGTTAGCCTCTTAAATATTTCCTCCTGGTTCCGTTTCTCTGAAGAAAAGATATCCAAGGGGTGTAGGGTGAACACCTTCCACAAGAGAGCTGAGCACACATGCTAGCTGTGTGCAGGTAGACATTAGGGGTCGTGGCAGGATGCCCCAGACACAGTGTCAAAACGGAAGTGAGTTATCCCAGAGACCTGGCTTATGTGCAGGAGAATGGGCCCTCTGGAGCCCACGTGGGCAGCAGTGACTCAACTGGTAAAGGGTTCCTGAGAAAATCCCCTCCAGACTTGATGACAGGAGTCAGTTCTCTCCTACCACGGGGCTTCTAGGAACCGAGCTCCAGGTCTTGGCCTTGGCAGCACGTGCTCAGCCATTTCTCACTTAGTTTAAGCCTGGAGGCTTACTTTGCCATTGAAAAGGCTTTCAGGATGAGCCAATCTGAAGTAAAGTTGGAGTTTTATATGAAGAGACTTTTTTTAGGGTGGGAGTGTTTGCCTAGCATATATGAATCTCTGGAATCCCCAGCATCACATTAAAAAAAAATGAAGATGAAGAAGAAGAAAAAAAAAAAAGAAAGGAAAAGTGGGGTGCACACCTATAATAACCTATAAGGAAGTAGAGGCCGGAAGATAAGAAGTTCAAGGTTACAGACTGGCATAGTGGCACATGCCTTTAATCCCATCACTCAGGAGGCAGAAACAGGTCGGGTTCTGAGTTAGAGGCCAGTCTGGTCTACAGAGTAAGTTCCAAGAGAGCTGGGGCCACACAGAGAAACCCTATCTCAAAAAAAAAAAAAAAAAAAAAAAAAAAAAAAAAAAAGAAATTCAAAGTCACCCTGGGTAGTGTGAGAGCCTATCTGAGACATTGGGGTGGGGATGGGGGTGGGAGTAGGGAGGAGAGGGAGCACCCTTAGGGAAAAGGACAATAAAGAATGGGTGTGGCCTTATATCGAGACACTAGTCCAAGGTGTCCGTCCCCATGAAAAACTGTACCTACCAGGAAAGTGGGTCAGAGGGGAGGACACCCTATTGAGACTTTAGGTGTGAGAAGCCTGGGAGAATGAGGAAATAGAAGGATCCAGTGGGTCTTGGAAAACTACAGACGGATGGACAGGACATTCTCCACCGTTAAGTGGAGAAGGAGATCTGACTTTCACACAAACTCTGGTGCCCTATATTTGACCATGTCCCTTGGATGGAGACGCCTGGTGGAACTCAGAGGAAGGATAATAGGTCACCGAGGAGAGACTTGATACCCTATGCACATATACAGGGGGAGGAGGTCCCCCTCAGTCACAGACATAGGGGGGAGTGGGGGGGGGGAAGCGGGAGGAATGGGAGGATACAAGGGATGGGCTAACAACTGAGATGTAATATGAATAAATTAATTAAAAAAAAAGATTGGGTGTGGCTCCTTGGAGAAAGTCAAGCTTCAGAGTTTTTACGGCAGTCATATAGACAAATTTAATGACTTCTGGAGTTACACCTCAAAGGGTTGCTAAGGAAGTTAAGTGAGATAATGTGGCTTCTGCGGTGCCTTGGTTACAACTGAAGCCTTTGTGGTAAAACTCTAGGTCACAAGGTTGCACAGAAGTCAAGACATTTCGAGAAGAAAACAAAAGTTTATGGTCTTGTTTGTGAGAGTCCCAGAAAACAAAAAAGCAAACAAACTAGGTTTATATCTGGGAAAGGAATAAGGAATGTTTCAGACCTTAAGCATGGTTTGTTGCTATTTTTATCTTCTTACTTGAAAAACCTTCCTATAAAAGAACCTTCAACTGGAGACTGAAATATTCACAGCAGATGTCAAGTGTGCTGAGATCCATCACACCCTGGAGGAGGGAGCTTCTCTTTCCTCTCTTTCTATCCTACCTCAAGTTCACCAAGCCTAGGGATGATCTCTTCCAGACATACTTTACAGACACAGGTGCTAAGCACCTTTCCAGAAAGGGCTGGGGAAGAATGGGAAGGAAAGTGTCCCAGAAATGCCCGGAAGAGCTCACAGGGTTAAAGCAACGTGTGTGTGTGTGTGTGTGTGTGTGTGTGTGTGTGTGTGTGTGTGTGTGTGTTGTGGATGCAACCAGGGTTTTAGGGCAACAATACTTCATGAGTGCCTGACACTAAAGTGGGAAAATGCTCTCGTATCTTTTTGGGGTGGAATATTTAAATTGACACAACAGATCTACAGAAGAAAAATCATTTTAATCCACGTGGGCATGAAGAGGAGTCCTGCAAAACTCCATAAGAGTCTCAGCTTCCAATGCCCTTCTTGCTCCGCACACCCTTGGTCCCAGCTCGTGGAAGGCAGAGTTAGGCCAGCCTGGTCTATGTAACAAGTTCTAGGACAGCCAGGCCTACACAGCAGGGCCTTATCTCAAACTATACAAATCAATCTGAGACTGTGAGATTGTCCTGAGGACCTAGGCTTATACTCTACCAGGTGCTGCTGAGAAGTAGAGATTTGTTTCTTGGGTGGGCTGTGAAGGCAGACTATGGGGCTCCGTGGACGCAAAAGGGGAGGGATTAGGGGAAAAAACCTGGTAGATAAAAGTTGCCATAAATCAGCTCTCTTCCTTGTACAGACGCCTTCTACAAAGAGACCGGTTGGTTTTTTGTTTGTTTGTTTGTTTGTTGGTTGGTTGGTTGGTTTGTTGTTTTTTGTTATCGTTATTTTGTTTGGTTTTGTAGTTGCGAACTGCCCCCTATAAATGGGACAGCGTTTCGGGTTCCTCCAGTGTCAACTGCAGTTTCAAAAAACCACCAGCTCTTTGCTGCTTGGAATGACTGCGCTCCTCTCCTTAGTCTTTGAAGTGCTTCTGCCTCCTCACCTCTGCCCCTCCTTCCAGAGGAGGACTTTGGTAGCTGCAAGGAGGCGGGGCGGGGGAGGGGGGCGGGTCCGGACCAAAGGGATTTTCTTCAGCAGGAAAGCCTGAGCACTCGAAGGAGGGTCCTTAAACCCAGGAACGGAAACACCTAAGCTTAAGGGGTGATGTTGCCAACTAGGTCCTGGCACAGAGACCGTCTTCAAGTCCCCAGCCCAGAGCCTGCCGGGGCTGGAAATGTAGCAGGTCCTGGCCTTCCAAGGGACAGGGTTAGCGTTCCCTTGCATCTCCCTCCTTCAATCATACTGCAGTCCGAGGACTGCGTCGCACTGGGACCCTGGTGTTCCCATGGGTCTGGGCCTTGAGGGTACGCTGCTCCGGAGTCGGGGCCAAGGAAATGCCTGGAGTCCGGTCAGGTCTCTCCGAGTAGGGGAGGAGCGCGCTTTGGGCTTCCCTCTGGGGAAACTCCTCCTCCTTCCTCTGGACAGCCGCTCCTGGCCGTTCCCTCCTCCTGGCCGAGGTGACCTGGCACCTGCGTTTAGGGGTGTCTCCCTGGCTCCTAGGACGCCGCCTCCAGAGATTTAAGCGAGCGTTACTTGGGGCGGACGAGGAAGCCAAGAGCTCCGGCACAGGCGGAGAGGGGAGGGGAGCGCAACAGGTGAGAGGCGCGCGGGACAAGCTCGGAGACCCGGCATCGGGTACCTGCCTGGAAGGGGAAATGGGGCTGACCTGGGTGTCTGCTCCAAGGTGCCAGGCTGGGGCGTCTAGAATACAATGCGTTAGGCGAGGCCAGGGCGCTACAGGTGCGACTGTCTGGGGACTGAAAGGCCTTGGCGCAGGTTCCGGTGACTAGGAGGGGGTCCCCCCAGCGACCCTGATCCCATGGCGTGCAGCTGAGGGAGACCCCAGGGAGACTCCGTAGATTCGTGATTTGTCTAGTGGTCCGGCCGGCCCCTGACTAATGGCTTGGAGAAGGAGAGTCACTTGGGATGGGGAAGCAGGCCTTTTGGCTCTCACACCTTCCTAGGACGCAGATGCAGAGAGAGGTTCGTCCACAGTTCTCTTTGTTTTGTGAAAATCTCGGCGATCCGGCTGGTTACCTGAACTCCTTCCGTTCCCTGGTCCCTACCGAGATGGAGAGAAACTGGAAACTGGCTGAGATGCCGAGGACCGATACAGGCGGCGCTGCAGGGCCCTAGGGACCCTGGCAAGACGCGAACTGTCGGCCACCTGGGGGGAGGGAGTGCTCCAGAGGTCCCGTGCGGTGAACCCGGGGCGGTGTTGCAAGCCTGGCAGCATTGGCTCTGAACATTCGCTGGAAAGGGCCTTGGAGGAGCTGGCCTGGAGGAGAAGGCCGGGCTGCCAGGGGCGAACTGTCAACTGGGAAGAAGGCTGGCCACCTGGGCACGTGGGTGGGACTTGAGATGGTTGGCAGGGTAAGCCAACGTGCTAGCTAGGCAGTGAGGAACCGTGAGCTCAGTTGAAGAAATGAACTGTCCCACGGCTTGAAAGTTTTGTATGTTCATGCCCCAGATGGCTTATGGGTGGGCTTTTGATTGCTGGGAGCCCAGGCTTGTCACGGTCACTCCTAATTCAGTCCACAGAGCGCACAGGCTTCTGGTGGCTTGTTCCCAGGAGGGGAAAGCCCTAGGCAAACCAGGAAAGCAGGGACCCCACAGGTGTTGAGCTTGCAGACCTTGCATGCCAAAGCTTACCTTAGTCCAGGGGCTAAGAAAAGCCGCCTAGCGTTGGCTCATTCAGCTCCAGCCGGCAAGAGCCAGGCACTGTGGAAAGTTCCAAAGGGCAGACCACTTACAAGGTGTTGTGAAAATCCAAAGTGAGGTGGGGTTTGTTTACCTGGTTTGGGAGGAGGGGAAGAGCTTCTCCGGAGGGTGAGGTGAGGGTAATAGCAGCTTCCTTCATCTTAGGAAAGCTGGGCAGTTTCACTGGGGACCTTGGGACTGAAAGATACCTGGCTGCTAAGCTGCTGCAGTGGTGGATGCGCTACGGAAGAGGTGCTTGGGGACCTTTCCCCAGTGATCTTATTGGTCACTTGATGTTAGAATGAAAACTCAAAAGCCAGGTGAGATTTTTTTCTTTAATTCCAGAACTTGGGAGGCAGAAGCAAGCACATGTGGCACTCTGTGATTCCAGGCTACCCAGGGAGACCTTGCATAAAGATAGACGGAAAGAAGGAAGGAAGGAAGGAAGGGGAAAAAACCTGAAGAGTGTCACTTAAACATGAGACAAAGTGCAAGAACTTGGGGGGGGGGTGTTCTCATGGTTAGGACCCGTTTTGGAGGGCTGGGACTCGTGTCTCAGTCTTTGGTCTTTTTAGGGGTCCCTGGCCTGTGTCCTCAGCTCATTCCCCCCTCCCCTCCCCCCAGCAAGCATAAGCCCAGGCATACACCAATCACACCTTTAAGGTCAGCTTTCCAGCAGCAAGGTCTTGGAGTCAAGTGCCTTGGCAGTGGCACTGTAGTCTTTAGAGGAGGAAGTTTGACCAGAGCATAGTGAGTTCTTTATAACCTGTTTTTACCTCAGCTGCAGGAAGGCTGATGCAAAGGTTAGGTAGCTTGTCTGGTGCCTCTATGGGATGAGAGGGGCAGAATCAGGAGAGAGCGCAGGCTGGCTGCCTCAGTAGGTCAGTGCTGTAAGCTGACGCTCTGGGTTACAGGGTCACTGAGCGGCAGCGCAGCTGTCTTGCAGGTGATGAAACCTGGATGTGTGAAGCATGCTATTCCAGGACCATCTTCTTTATTGCCCAATGGACTTCTCCCAGCGAGGAGCCCCGCCTGGGGCCAGGAGCTACCATAAAACAGAAACCAAGGAGCTAGTTAACTATATCACTCTTTCCGTTGAAGTATTGAGGGAGCCTAGGAAGGCTTGAGGGAGGAGGCTTTCATTGCCCTTATCAGGAGTACTCGCTGCAGGAGTTTTTGAAAGCTCTGAAGAAAGTTCTGCAGAACTTCTGGGAACTCCTGGTCAGTTCAAGCAATGGGCATTAAGGGGAGGGAAAAAACCGGGCAGTGATGGCACACACCTTTAATCCCAGCACTCGAGGAGGCAGAGGCAGGTGGATGGCTGTGAGTTCGAGGCCAGCCTGGTCTACAAAGTTAGTCCAGGACAGCCAAAGCTACACAGAGAAACCCTGTATCGAAACCAAGATGAGACTTGATAGCATATGACCATATAGTGGGGGAGGAGGTCCCCCTTGGTCATAGACCTCATAGACCTAGGAGAGGGGAATAGGGTGAAAGCGGGAGGGAGGGAGGGAGGAATGGGAGGATACAAGTGATGGGATAACAATTGAGTTGTAATCTGAATAAATTAATAAAATTAAAATAAAAAAAAAGAAAAACCAAGAGAGAAAAGAAAAAAAGAAGAAGAAGAAAAAAGGAAAGGTGACTGGTCAATTGAGCTGCTGGTCAGTTTGGGTTCCTGAAAGACTGGAAACTGGTTCTGCTGGTGGCAAGGGCAAAGGAAACATCTGGGCATAGGCAGAGGAGTTCCCAGGGAGCTACACACCTTCATGGAAGCTGTCCCATCCACCACTCTCTCCTAGTTGCTCCCCTAGCTGTCCGTAAGGCTAAAGTCACTAAGCCTTACTTGTCCAGGCTCCTTCCTCACTTTCTGGAAAACTCCCCAGGGGCCCTCCCAAGCTGTCCCCAGAACCAGCTCAGGGACCTTCGATGAGTGGAGTTCAGGAGTACCACGATCCTAAGAGCTGAGAACTGCAAAGGCTGACTTGGGGAGCCTTTATGTGCAGCCCCCAAATATAGTGGACCTGGTCATAAAGATGAGTGCTTTCATGTGTACCTCATTCCAGGGGTAACTACGGTCCAAACCTGCCTGTGGATTCTTGGGGAGAACATGATGGTTAAAGTCTTATCTGATCACAGTGGCCGTTCTAAAGGATGACCCCTGGGGTAGGACTGGGGTTCTGGGAGGAAGTAGAGCTGGGCCTAGGGCTGTGTTCTCCCAGCAGGTGATTGGCAGGAGAAAGAGACAGGAACACATGGGGCATCTTGGACAATGCAGCTCTTGGAAGGAAAATCCATGCAGGGTACTGGTGGGCATGTGTATTGTCAGGCACCCACATTGTGCACAAGGTGGACTTTGAAGAGGTCGGGGAGGGGGGGGCAGAGATTCTCCCGGTTCTCAGCAGAGGCCATGGGGAAAGGGAGGAAGTCTGCAGGCCTTGCTTGTGTACACAGGTGAGCCATCAGGCATAGGGGGCGGGGGGGGGGGGCAGGGAATGGGCTCAAGAGGTCGCGTATGATAACAAACACCTAGTGTGTGAAAGGCAGCAGTGGCTTGTGGCTGTGGCAAATCACACAAGGACAGTGGGTGGATGGAAGGCTGTGACTGAAGAACAAAGCGATGACATGGCAGTATTTCCAAGTTAGCTGAATGGGCAGATGAAACAAGTTGGCATTATTATTGTTTGTTTGCCCAAGGTACACCCTTGCTTTGCAAGGGGCACCTAGGCAGGTGGCTCAGAGCTCTTACCTGAGTTCACCTAGGATTTGAACGATCTGACCTCCAGCACACAGGAGACAGGTTTCTAGAGACTGCAAATTTGAAGGTCTTTCTACACAGAACTCTGAGAAGTGTTCAGGTTCACTGCGGACCATACATTATAATGAATCATCAGTGGCTTTTCTGGCCTAGAGCTAGTACGTAGTCATTTTTGTTCTGGAATATTCTGGATCTTGAGATTTGAGGACTTTGCAGTTTCCTAGCAGCTCCCATCCATCCTCAGCTAAACTTTGGTGGGAAACTTGGTTTCCCTGTGCTCAGTCAAAGTGTGTCTTCTGGCTGATTCTGACCCTTAATCCTGAGGCCAGCCTCTGGGTCTGCATGGCCTGAGTTAGGTCACGTCTCCACGGAGAAGTAGCATAAATACTGCAAGGCTAAGCCTGGTCTCTATCATATTGAGCTTGAAGTTGGAGAACACACTTTCACTCAATCTTTACAACACCCCGTTTATTACTCATTATCCTCATTAAACAGAGTGTCCTGGGCAAGGCCTTTCCCCTGCCGTGACCTGAGGCCTTTCTCCATGACCTGGTCTTAGATGTACACTCAGCTGTAGGTACCTATACTCTATGAGGCCACACACTGTGCCCGACTTGTGAAGCTGGTAATGTCCTGGTGTGGGCTTCCCATCCTGGCTGTTCAATGTTATCTTATGTACGTATCCTCTAGAATTTAAAAAAAAATGTGGCATGTATTTGTGCATATGTGTGTCTGTGTGCATGTGTGTGTGTTTGTGACTGTATGTAAGACTCTCTCTATCTCTCTCTCTCTCTCTCTCTCTCTCTCTGTGTGTGTGTGTATTTGTGTGTGTGTGTACTTGAGAGCCTCTGGTCTGTGTGTATATATGCATGTCTCTGTGTGAGGTGTGTGTGTGTATCTGTGTGCATGTGTGTGTCTTAGTATATGTCTCTATGTATATCTGTGTCCCTATGTGTATGGGTGTGTGTGCATGTGTATGCATGTGTGTGCATATGCATTTCTGTGTGCCTCTGTGTGTATGTTTCTGTATGTATGTGTGTCTGTGTGTGGTTTCTTTCAAATTTGCTTCTCTGTTGCTGTGATTAAGCAAATAAAAAACACCATGAACAAAACAACTTCAGAAGAAGAGGGTTTATTTCAGCTTATAGTTTACAGTCCACCATCCAGGGAATTTAGGGTAGAAACATGGAGGCAGGAACTGAAGCAGAGACCGTGAGGAACTTTGCTTTGTGTCTTGTTCCACATGGCTTGCTCAGCCCAAGGGTGACATTGTCCATGGTGGGCTGGGTCCTTCCACTACAAACATCTGTCCTCAGAGACTTGCCTGTGGGATGGACAGTCTGATGGAGGGATTTTCTCAGCTGAGGTTCCTTCTTCCCAGATGACCCTAGCTTGTCTCAAATCGACAAAAATTAAATAGCACAAGCATGTATGTGTGCCTGCACATTTACACACACACACACACACACACACACACACACACACACACACACACACACACAAATATAGTTGTACCTACACATGGATATATTTTTGGTATAGTACAAAGGTAGATTTAAAAAAAATTAGGGTAATTTCCACCCTAAAAAGCTTCTAATCTCCTTGGGACAACAAGGCATTCATAGGGAAAAAAACTCAGATGATGTGGGCCTTCCTCTTCGGAGGTGTTAGTTTCCAGAGCTGGCAGTCCAACAAGCCAGGCCCAGCCACCCCTCTCCAATACACCAGTGAAAGAGACAAGTCATAGCAAAGAACAGAGAAAGGAGATTTATCCAGTGTGGCCACATTGGGAGGAGGAACAAATAAAGGGGTCCTGTGACCCCCAAGTCCATGTTGGGAGTCCTTGCATGAAATCTGTGTTTAAATAGAGGACAGGAAGTGTGGATAAAACCATCCTGGTCAAGATACTGTCTCACATAGCCGAGCCCGCATTGTCTCAGAACTGTGTGAACTCTCTTCCTGGGAAGCAAGTCCCTCTGGCTGGACTAGGCATCAGCCTTTTCCTCCTCCACATTGGGGTTCCTGAGAAGCTCTGGGTTTTTGGAGACAGTGTTTCTCTATGTAGTCCTGGGTGTCCTGGAACTTACTTTGTAGAGCAGGCTGGCCCCGAACTCAGAGATCTGGCTGCCTCTGCCTCCTGAGTGCTGGACTAAAGACATGCACCACCACTCCCAGCTCTGAGGAACTCAATTCTTCCAGGTCCATTGTTTAGATAGTCTAATAGGACAAGTGTCTCTGTTTAAATATCTTCTCCCCTGCCCGGGCAGTGTCCCCATGCCCAGTACCTGTTCATGCTGAATGTCTCAGACCTCCACCCTATTACTACTATTGACCAGCTTCCTCCTGACAGTGCACCGTGTCCTTAAGAGCCATGTTTCTCTTTAGCGTGTTTACTGGCTACACAGCGCGGTGACAGAGTTGGAGCAAATACATAGATTCTGGGCATGCCTTCCCATGTTTAGCAGCTCGAACAGTACCTGGCACTCATGAAAGAGCCAGCACATGTGAGGTGGTGTGTGATGACGTCAGGGGACTTCAGTTATTTGGAGCTATCTCACACTTTTGAACGTAGGCCAGTATCAATGAGCCTGTCCCCATTTGCAGAAGAAAGGACTACAAGGCAGTTTTGTTTGGGAAAGGGTGTTTTTTACGTCACGGGAGGAGACTGGACTGCACAGCGTTGTCTCGTTGCGTGACAGCTTGGCAGGTGACTCATAGCTCACACTACTACATAACACCAGGGTGCTGTGCTCCACTCAGGTGGAGTAGGCAAGGCTGCCATCCTAGGACCCTTAGGAGCCTTGTCTGCATGTGCTTTCTTGACCCTTAAAGGACAGTTCCTGGAAGTGCTTCCTTTATGGCTGGCTTTCCAGGGTCAGAGGCAAGCATCAGGGTTCTCTAAATGACAGGATAGACCTCTTGTTTGGCTCATCTCCTTTCAGTCAGTGCATAGTGGTCACAGCCACATGTGACATGGAAACCCCTGTTTAGAAGATGACCAGGATTGAATTGATTCCCTGGCGTTTTGTTTTGTTTTGTTTGTTTGTTTGTTTGTTTGTTTTGACACACCTTTGCTAATCTTACCTAGCTTGGGCATCTCTCTTCTTATTCTTTTTGGAAAGCTTAGGTTGCGCCCCGCCTCCCAAGTTCATGGCAGCTGAGCTGGGCCCTCTTTATATTTCTGGCTCCCATGTTTTGTGGGTCATGAGATCCCTGGGCAAGATTAGGGGATGTCTGCTGGCTTCTGCTTCCGACGGTGTTCCCTTGACAATTTACGGCTGTGCGTGCTCCTGGCTTCTTCCTTGAGTGAATTTCGAGCACCTAGTCATCACTCCTCTCAGAGGGCTCCCAAGCTGGGAAAGCTGCCAATGGATTGAATTTTCATTTCCTGAAACTTCAACCAAGCCCTTAATTGATGTTCCGGATCAACAAGGTAGAAAGGACTCTGAAGAGTGAGAGCCAGTGCAGCTAGGCTCTTCTGGAAGGATGCTGGGACAGGGAGGGGCCTGGCTAGAAGTTATGGAGGGAGGCAGGGTGCACCAGGTGGATGTTCAGGCTTAGAGCCTGTTATTTACAAAGCGGCAGTACAAAAGACACCCGTGGGCGACAATCGCAGCATTTTTAACAGGCTTAGGTGTTTCCCCTTACGTTTTAAATGGTGATTCTCCTACCCTGTACATTACTCAGCTTCCTTCTTAGACCCAGAAAGCCTTTGACTTTAATCTTAGAAAAATCTAGACTCTCGCAACATGACTTGCTTCTCCTATTTGTTTGATCTATAACTGAGGAAATGAATGACCTGGTGTATTTTTACTGTAATGTTCAGTGCTCAAAGCTGTAATCATCTTTCTTCCCTGCAGGTTGTTGGTTTGGGGGCTTCTTGTGTTTAGTGATCCAAGTAGTAGCCTTGCTCAGGAGTTGAACGGGTGCCGCTTTGCTGCCTTCAGAGACACTGAGCTTTGAGAGCAGGTGAATTTCTTTTTCATTAGCTTGGAAGAATTTACCAGTCTGCAAATGTCCCCAGTTCCTGTCAGCAGTCTTTAGAATTGCTTCTTTGGTGGTGTTTGGGATCATATCCATGGTCCCCTGTGTGACTGGCAAGGACTCTGTCATCAAGCTATGTCCCTAGGTAAAATTAGTTTTATTTGACTACGACTAAGGTAACGCTGCGTACCAACACCAATCATGTTACTGTAACTTTACTCAATGCTTCTCTTTTCTGTCTTGCTAGAGAACTGAGGCATAGGACCCTCCCAGATCACAGCTAGGAAGAGACTGAATCTAGGTTGGGACCCAAGTTCCCCCTAAAGCCTAGTCCTCAGCGTCACAGCTTCTGCTTATGCAGTGCTGCCTAGTGCTTTCTCTGAACCTGTGTGTCAGGCTTTTGTGTGTGTTTGTCTAGTGTAGTATATATATGCGTATATGTTCATGTGTGTATAGGTGTGCACACACATGTGTGCATGTACGGAGAGGTGGATGCTGGGTATCTTCCTCAGTCTCTTCCCACTTTCATTGAGATAGAATATTTTACTGATCCTGGAGCTCACTGAGTGGGCAAGAGTATCTACCCATGTCCTAGGGATCCTCCTGGCTCTGCCTCCCTCACACTAGGATTACAGGTGGGCCCCTCCATGCCCAGGCTTTTCTGGGGATCTGGGATCCAAACTCAGGTCCTCATGCCTGCTCAGCAAGGACTTTGCCCATTGATCATCTCCCTAGCATTGAATATCTGGACCTTATTGGTGAAAGGGGCTTATTGTGACGTTCGAACTCCTTCCAGCCCTCCCTGGCACATCATCTGGTGAACAGGTGACTCCCCAAGATGGCTTCTTAGAATAGTCTTGAAAGGAGTGAATCAAAGCCCTCATCAAGAGAATATCAGTGAAAAGGTAATGCAACAACCCCCACTACAACCCCAACTAAAGCAAGGTGAGGACTAACAGATCCGGGGGCATCTCAGCTGATGGGTGGACCAGACAGGGAGCCAACGGTGAAGAGACTGCTTGGATTCTCAATGCAGCAAGAGAGAATGGGAGCAGAATGTCAGTAAGAGAGGAGATGGGTGGGAGGGACCTGGCTGGCCTGACGGGACAGGGTTCGTGCGGAAGGCAGGCCAGGCTCACCAGGTGTCCTGTGAGGGTGGCAGAGAACCAGGAATCTGCTCAGGTAGTGAAGGGGAGATTCTTAGTAAACTGATTTGTTAAGGTTTCACTAAACCACATTTCACAGAGGTCCTGAAGCTTGATAAAAGAGTCTGTCCTGTAGAGGACAATGATGGGAAAGCCGGCTTCCTTCTGTAAGGGACTTTATGCTGATGGCATCTCTGGTTGCTATTGACTTTTCACACATGGCTACGTATGAAATGACTCAGGGACTTCTTTTCATAGCCACACATCGTCGAGTTGGTCAGAGTACTTAGTTTGGCATTGTTTTCTGTCAGGGTTTGGGATAGCAAACAGATTGGGGGTGGATGTGTAGATCTTGCCCCCTTTCTTCCTTGTGATGAATAGCTGACAGAGCAAACTACAGAAAGAAGAATTTATTAGGGATCACTGCTCAGGAAATACATCCATCATGGCTGGAAAGATGTGGCCCAGGACCAGCTCTTGTCTGCAGTGGTGGGAGCATGAAGCTGCTTGCTGACATCTTAGTACATCAGGAAGCAGGACCTCTAGCCAGAAGTAGAGCCAAGGAGTAGAACTTGCCTGTAGGCCCCAAGTCCCATGCCTATGTTCCAAAGGCTCTATCTATATGCCTTTCCAAAACAGCATCACTAGCTGGAATGCCGTTCGCACCCAAACTATAACAATGTGTTATAAGGACACGTTATTTACTGAGGCTCAGGAAACCCTGTGAGGCTTTATGTAGAAGAGTCAAATGCAACCCGGCTCTGGCGTTCAGTTGTAGGCTACCAGTTCTGTGCAGGTGTCTGCGTGAGCACACCTGTAGAATTCTGTGGAAGGTGTGTCTGATCTAGTCAGGGGCTCCTCTGCTTTTCCCATCTCTGAAAGAGCCCCCCCCTTCTGTGAACATTTGCAGTGAGCCTCATCTTAGCAAATGTGTCCACCATGGTACCCGCTTTGCAGAGATAGAAGCTGAGATGTCAGTTATTTGTCTAAAGATGCTTCTGGGAAGGGACACAGGCAGGACATCAGGTCTTTTCTTTCCTGGCATGCAGTTGCCCTCTGTGAGGTGGCACAGGGTTTTGTTGTTTCTTTTTGGTGGATCTTGAATGTTTTTACCCCATGAACCTTCCTTTTGGTAGATTGTAACTTGGAGGAGCCATTACTGGCAACACCCCCCACCCCAGAACCATATAAGCACTGACAGGCTTGGAGTCCTAGACTCAGCCCTGGGTGCTCCTCTGTAGGCAAGGCTCTCTGCCTGTTTCCATTCCTTCAAAGCCAGGCAGGATCTCCTGGCCACAGTAGTTAAACTTGTGTCCCAGTTCCACTCACAAGCTTCTTTGTACTCCAGAAGAGGACATTGGAGCGCATGGCATAAACATACCAGGAATAAAGAAAGACACAGGAAGACGTAGGGTGAAGTGAAGGCTCAACGCTGGACGGAACGGCAGCTTGCTCTGGTGCAATGTGACTTTCCCCCAGAGACTTCCAAAGCTACAGTGCACTGAAACACTACTGTGTGTGCTTCTTTCCTGTAGGTCACCTGGAAGAAGCCAGATACTCCCCTCCTCAAGCCAGATACTCCCCTCCTCATGCTGCTGCCACAGCCAGGATGGCATTGAACTCAGTAAGTGGTTAATTCTTAACATCTCTGGCCTTTTCTTTGTTCCTTCATCCCTCTGGTATCTCCCACAGGTGTCCATTGGTAATTTTAAAAGCCCTGTGTAGAAACAGGTGGCCCTTTGGACGTCGTTCAAGGTGTTTGTATTAGTCCCAGTTCTTTTGTTGTGAAGAGACACTGTGACTATGGCAACTCTTATAAGCAAAAACATTTCATTGGGGACCTGCTCACAGTTTCAAAGTTTGTTATCATCTTGGTAGGGAGTATGGTGACATGCTTCCGGAGCAGTAGCTGAAAGTTCTCTATTCTGGTCTATGGGAAGCCCATCCCCCATGATGCACTTCATCCCCAAGACCATACCTTCCAATCCTTCTAATCCTTTCAAAGAGTTCCATTCAAACACAGGAGCCTACGAGGACATCCTTATTAAAAGCATGACAGTTATGTTGGAAAGGGTGAGGTGGGGATGGAGCCCAGTATGGCACAGAGTGTCTGGAAAGCCAGCACTGCTGGGCAGAAGCTGGGACTGGTACATTGTGTGTGCTCCCGTCCTCCTTCAAGGGCAGTGGGCATGGATACCAGAGAGGCAGGATGGAGCAGAGAGTACCAGTTTAGGGATGAATGTCTGTGCTGTGCCTGTCTATCAATAACTGGGGGTCAGCCACACCTGAATAAGGCATAGGGCAGTCCATTCCTGCGGGGCGCCCACTACCCAGGGCAATAAAAGCAGCTGTCTTTGTCATCCTCAAGCCTGACCAGTCCATCTTACACACACACACACACACACACACACACACACACACACACACACACGTCACCAGTGTGCCATTTTCTGAGTCGCTGGTACTTAGTTTTTTTCCAGGACAAAGTGCTAAGTGTGTCTTGACATTTCCTGCGGGGAGGGGAGCACATTCTTAGGTGGTTTGGGTCTGGGCCAGGCACTCACCTGATTTTGGAATCTGGAGCTGTCTGTCTAGCTGAGGGAAGGCTTTCACTGTCCCACCACCCACTCTGGCTTCAAACCACAGTCTTTGGACTTTTGAAGGAGAGTGCTAGTGAATTATTAAGCACAGATTACTAACCTTGGAGGGTTCATGCTGCCCTGCTTAAAATCCTCAACCTTTAGGCCAGCAAGACAGTTCTATAACGGAAGAGATGACTTGTATTCAATCTTTCGGACCCACAGGCTGAGAGGAGACAACTGATTCTCACAAGTTATCTTCTGATCCCTGTTTAAACACATGTGCAATGTACACAATAAATAAATCAGTTTTAAAAATCTGAACATTTAGTGGTCCCTACTGAGGATACCTGTTTCCGGTGGATGGTTTCTCTGTCATTCCTGAGGCCCAGGAGAGAGCCTGAGCAGAAAAGGGGCTGGAGAAGTTTTGGGTAAGGAACATTATTAGACATGGATGGGAGTCACTGGGCCTCTAGGAGGGGTCCAGCCACTGAGGGAATGAGGAGAGCGGAAATAGGAATGCCAAGCTATGAAGCCCTGAGGGACTGAAAGGAGTGTGACTTGGGAGTGCAGCCCGGGGAAGGCCCCGTGAAATGGGCTAAGGGAAAGGATTGACATCCTAGCAGAGGGTCCTGTCTTTCACATTGACACAGCACATGTTTTGACCACCAAGTTCCTCTGAAAGGTCACCTGCACCCTCAGCACCAAGTCACACACTTTATAGGGATGCTTACACTTGAGCTAACAACCCCCTGGTGAGAGCAAATGGGTACATGCCTGCCAACTACAGCTGCATAAGGGAAATGGCCCAGGGAGAGAATGGTCAAAGAAGACTGCATCTTGGACTTGCTACTTCTAGAAGTTTCTCAGCTCAGCTGAAAAGTGTGTATTTACCACACTTGAGGCTGCACACCGGATCTGAATGGGGGGGGATCTCTTCAGCAGATGAGCTATTCTGAACTTTGACATCAGCCTAGCCATGATGTCATACCTCATGGCTCACAGAGGAGGAACCAGAGCAATGGGATTCTAGCTCAGTAACTTTTGACCCCAAACTTGTATACATTTTTTTCTTTAATTTTTTTTCCCTACAGAATCTCAATTATCACTCACCTTTTCTTTCAAGAACAAATAATGTCTTATGGAAATAAAAATTAATGCTGATTTTCTAAGCCTTTAGGGTGAGTGAGAGCTGTAACTGATGTCTCTCCTTTTCTCGTTGTTTAGGGGCCACCTCCCGGAATTGGACCTTACTATGAGAACCATGGGTACCAGTCTGACCACATCTATCCTCCGAGGCCACCTGTGGCTCCCAATGGCTACAACTTGTATCCGGCCCCGTGCTACCCATCCTCAGTGCCCCAATATATCCCGAGGGTTACAACACAAGCCTCAACACCTGTCATCCACACACAGCCCATGTCCTCAGGGACACTGTGCACCTCAAGTAAGACTCTTTAGGACTGTGCCACAAGGGACGACAATTTCTGCCTGCTATTGCGGTCTCTTGTTTTTTTTTTTTTTTCACCTTGTCACTAACTGCATTGACAATAGGGCTAGTATTTCCTACCTGCCTTCTACTCTTTGCCTGGTCAGTGAAATGGGCACTAGATTCACCTGTCTTTTACAGGAAGAGACCTTCCTCTCCCCTTGGCTTTTGATGTAGCACCACTGTGTGCTTGCCTAGCTCAGCTGGACTTTTAGGACAAAGTTTCTCAGTCTCTTCTTTCCTCTGTGCTTACAGATGTGTTGTCTTGAACCAATAGTGAGCTCTCAAGGTTGGGAGTGAGCTGTCTTCATTGTTATTGATATGCTCAGAATACAGAGGGTTCAATATTAAGGTACCTCCTGTGACTAGCCAGAGACCTGTCACCACCCTCTTGCCTCTGCAGGTACTTGCCCCCGCAGAAGGGTATTTATCCCTAATGAGGGGGTTTCTTCCCTTCCGGGACCTGCCCATATACTTCCTAAGGGAGCACAGCTGCCCCTCCCACAGCACAATTGCTTTCCCACTCCTGGTCACCTCTCTTATGTTCAGCAGATACCCTGGGAACAGCACAGAAATGAGGTGTCTCCTCCCTAGTCCTGCAACCCCAGAACAGTGCTGAAGATTGAATATAGAAACCAAGTCTTGTAACCTCTCCTTTGGTCCTTTCATTCATTCTTTCTTTCTTTTCTTTTCTTTTTTAAAGATTTACTTATTATGTATTTAGTGCACTGCTTGCATGTACACCCGCAGGCTGGAAGAGGGCATTAGATCACATTATAGATAGTTGTCAGCCACCATGTGGTTGCTGGGAATTGAACTCAGAACCTCTTGGAAGAGCAATCAGTACTCTTAACCTCTGAGCCATCTCTCCAGCCCCTGGCCCTTTCACTCAATGGATTTACTCTCTCTCCGCAGCCCCGTGTTCCTCCACTTTTTAATTAGGCTGTTCTCAGTGTTTCTCCCTGGTGTGAAGGGCAACAGTGGCTCTACTGATGAGCTATTTTTCAGATTTATTTTTACTTATGTGTGTGAGAGCACGTGTGTGCATTACATGTGTGCAGGCGCCTATGGAGGCTGGAAGGTGTTGGATCCTCCAGAGCTAGAGTCGCAGGTACTGCAGGTGTTTGTAAACCACTCCACATGAGTGCTGGGAACTGAACTCGGATCCTCTGGAAGAGCAGTAGACATTCCTAACTGATGGACATCTCTCCAGATGCACATAAGCTTTTTAATGGATAGTTTCTGCTTTATGAAATGAGCACCTGTCTGTGCGTGTATCATGAAGTGAGTTCTGTGGCCTCCCATCACTTCATCTGCAATCATTGATCGGCCTTAGGCCTCCGGAATCTGTACTATTCCTTTCTGCCTCTCCTGCTGCCCCCATCCTATTTAGGTCCCACCACTTGAGCCTCTTCATGGCTCTTCTGTCCTTTGCCCTGCTCCTACCTCTATTCTCTGGCCCTCTTCCCTGTCTCTATGAACCCCTTTAATCTTAGCCCTGTCAGGCTCAGCTGGGTGAGACACAGAACACCTGGCCTTCATTCACCACAGTGGCTAGAAAAAAGCCAGGGCAAAGCCCCATGTTAGGCTGCACCTCCAAAGAGACTGTTTCCCGTCAGTGGCCAGCCCAGTAGGCAGAGGGTCCTGTTGTGCCCTACCAAATGCTCTTACCTTCCAAGGGAGCAATCAGGAAGTGACAGACATGGGAAGAGGAATGTGTTAGCTTTCTATCAGTTGCCTGTATATAGGAAGGGTACACACTAGGGTGTGATTTCTCACTGTAAACATGCACTGTAAAACCTCTGGCTGTGCTTTGATGACCAGGATTTCAGACTGGAGTCTTGGGCTTCCCACCATTAGCCTGCTAGACGTACAGACTGATGCCATGTCCCATGGACTGGGAAGTAATTTTATTTTATTATTTTAATTTTTATTGCACTCACTTTGACAAAGTTTTTAAAATCACATTACTGGGGTTGGAGTAATGGCTCAGCGGTAAAGAGCACAAGCCGTTCTCACAGAGCACCTGGGTTCCTCTACAACTCTAGCTGGAAGGGATCCAAGGCCATCTTCTGGCCTCTGAGAGTGTACATGCATGCACAGGCACACGCGCGCGCACACACACACACACAAAGAAAAATGAAAAAGAGAGAACATGCTGTTGGCATGTAAGACATCAAAACATCTACATTTTTTTTCTAGAATGATCTTAAGCTCTGAGCCCAGGTCCCGCGTTGTGTTGGCAACACTCGTTCAGAGGTCAGGAGTGTAAGGACGTTCTGCTTTGGATTCATCTGTTTGTTTTAGCAACTGTCATGGAGCTCTCCCATTTGAGTGGCAGTGCGTGCACCTGCAAGAGTTTCTTTGAAGAATTCAAAGTCAACAGTCTTGTGGTGCAGAGATGCTGTAGGGCTGAGTCAACACAAATAAGGATGGATGTATACGAACAGTGGCCCAAGACTGAACCCTGCGAGTCTATGATATGCAGACCACAGCTGGTGACAAATTCCTGTTCAGAGGTGAAACTGGGGCTTATTGGTGCAGATATGGTACTGAGCAAACCAGCCAGATTGTGATTCCGCACATGCCCGGACCAGATGTGAAGGGCACCTGATTTAATCTCCCTTACTCACCAGCCAGGTTACTGATTTAGTGTTTGTTTTTTTGCCCCTGCTGAGCTAGGCTCCTGAACATGCCTGGCAAATGTTTACCTCTGAGCCACATGGCCAGCTTTAAGCAAGTTATTTTATCTCAGATACAATGGCATGCTTTGTTGCCCTAAGAGGTAATTCATCAGGCGAACCATCAGGAATTTCTCCTGTGGGTTTCTTGGTGGCTCCACCCTGGTGCCTGAAGGCACAGTCACCCCTCACTGCATTTTGATAAAATCACTGCCTGGTGAGGTTTTCAGACCTGGGCCTCCCCTGTGAGGCTGTGGGGAGTACACGTTGCCCACTTTACCACAGAAGCACAATCCCTGTTGATGGGTTGAGGACCAGTCCCCAGGAACTCTTTGAAAGCTCTTTATACCATTAGCAGGATGCAATAACAGAACCAGAACCATGTGAAAGCAAGCCTTCCGGTTCTAAGCAAATCAGCTTGAGCCTTTTAGATCCAGAGCCCAATCTGACCGTGCCGTGCTGTCTTCTGAAGCACAGTGCTTGCAGCCGGGTCCCCTGGCCTGAAGACACTCTCTAGCCTGGGAGGGTCAGCTTCAGTGATATTTCCCCTGCCCTGTACTCCATCATCTCTGTCTTTCTTCCAAGGGAAGCTCCAGTGGCTGGGACTTCACCTGGAGGGGGAGTTGCTGGGAGTTACCAGGCCCTCACTGTCAGAGGCCAGACTGCAGACCCTGCAGGGTCCCTTTTCTGATATCTGGCTCTTTCTTCTGAACCTTGATGCTACTTTTTTGGCTCAAACCTCTGCCCAGCAGAGCTGCCCCTCTTTGTTATGGCTACAAATCAGTGAGCTGTTGGAAAATAATTCTCTAAAATATTTTATTCTTAGCTGAATTTTTATTTTATGAGTGCCTGCACATACGTCTGTGTACCGTGCACATGCAGTGCCCACAGAGGGTAGCAGAGTGCACTGGGTCCCTTGGAGCTGGAGCCAAGGGCGGTTGAGAGTTACCAAGTGTGTCCTGGGAACTGCACCCGGGTCATCTGCAAGCATAACAAGTACCCTTAACGACTGAGCCATCTCTCCTTTGTTTTCGTCCGTCTGTCTGTTTGTTTTTAACATGTATTTGTTTGTGGGCGAGACACCACAGAGTCCCCTGTTGGATTTGATTTATCCCTCTCCTCCCACCATGTAGGTTCTGGGGACCAAACTTAGGTCATCGGGGTTGGCAGTAAATGTTTCACCCTGCCAAGCCATCTTGCCAACCTCACTGTGGCAACTGAATGCCTCAATTTATACACTTTAGCTTAAGTCCTCGTCATTGTAATTACTGAAAGTGTAGGTAGCAGTGAGTGGCTAGTGGCTGTCCAAACCCACAGGGCTAATTCAGCAGCTTTGGGAAGGGCAGGTGATCTGCCAGGAGCTCCCCTGGCAGCCCCATGATGCTTTGGGGGACAGCATCCTATGACTCATCCTTGTTACTTCTGAAACCAGGCAGCTCTCCTCTGTGAGATTTTTTTTTTTTTAATGTGAACGTTGGCCTTCTTTCAAGACCCTTCCTGAAGTGTCCTGTTGTTTTAAGAGTTTAGTTTTGCAGGACTTCATTTCAAATGGGAGCTTCGGCTTCCACTTTCCCAAGTGATGAAGAATCCCAAATGGTGACCTTAGTGTTCAAACTGACATTTGTACATGTGTGGGCAGCACTGTTTCTTGGGGGTGGGTGTAGCTCAGTGGTAGAGCATGTGCCTAGCATGATTGAGGCTCTGGGCTCGATCCTTAGCAGCACAAAAACAAATGAATAAATCAGCGGTTTTCCCCCCTTTCCTTATGTGGTATGTAAATGGCCCCACATACAGCAGCTAAACTAGGAATTTTTTTCAATTTCATGGCAGTGTGAAACTATACTCGTAAAATCACTCTATTTCTCAGTTTCAGTGTGGTATTCAATGAGGTGCATGCAGAACCTGGTGTCTTATTATGAACAGGGTTCTAGGTGGGTGGCTTTCCCAGCTGTAGGTCATGCAAGGGTTCCTAAGCGAGATTAAGCTGGGCTGGTGGCTATGTGTGTAGCAAGTGCCCTTTGGACTTGGACTTCTGATCGCCTACCCTTCCTGCTTCTCCTCCTCATCTCTGGTGTTTTGGGATAGGACCTTGTGTATTCCAGGCTAGCCTTAAGCTCCTGTCCCTGTCTTCCTCATCTCCTGAGTACTGGGATTATAGGCAGGCACGTGCAGTCATGCCCAGCTTGGCTTGTGACATTTTCAAGTTGAGTGACTCTGTGGGATGCTGAAGGGCATCAGTACTCTAAGCATGATGGGAGGACCCTCTTCTCACAGCACTGACCTGAGCAACCCTCTCTTCTGCAGAGACTAAGAAATCGCTGTATCTTGCCCTCACCCTGGGCACTGTCCTCGCAGGTGCTGCAGTGGCTGCTGGTTTGCTTTGGAGGTTCTGTAAGTTGTGGGCTGGGTGCTGCCGCTGTGTGCACGGCTGTGACCGTGATGCTTCTCCCCAGGCTGGAGGAGCCGCCTGATGCCTCCCAACTTTGTTTTCCTTGTGGGCAAAGCTGCTCCTGCTTCCTCTAACCTGTGGCTTGTGGAAATCCTAAATTAGTCCTGTCACCCAAGTACCAAGCCATGCTGCACCCTGCTGAGCTTCTGAAATTAAGCGAGACGGGTCATGTTCAAGGAGGCGTAGGCATAGCCCGACCCTTGTATTTCACCGCACAGCTGTGGTGACCTTGGCTGGCAGTCCCCCTCCCCCGGGCCACATCTTATAATTGAAACCTCTGTTCTTGCCCTTGTGCTGGGGTGATGCAGACTCATGGACACCCCATGGCTCCTGAGGCCCACTGGATGGCAAAGAGGAGGTGTGAGAGCTCCCCATACCCACGGGTCCTCCCTGTTGGCTCTGCAGAAAGCAGTGCCCAATCCTAGCACTCTCTCTCTCTCTCTCTCTCTCTCTCTCTCTCTCTCTCTCTCTCTCTCTCTCTCCCTCCCTCCCTCCCTCCCTCCCTTCCTCCCCCCCCCCCGTGTGTGTGTGTGTGTGTGTGTGTGTGTGTGTGTGTGTATGTGTGACAATGGCATGCCCCTTCCTTATGAGATGTGTTTTCTCCTGCTCACTGGGCTTGAGGGTGAATGACAAGGCCCCTGTGTGGGCTCAGCAGTTCCTTGAACGCTCAGCCTGACGAGTTTTTCTTCCTTTCTCCCGATCCAATGCCAGGGGATAGCAAGTGCTCTGCGTCGGAGATGGAGTGTGGGTCTTTGGGCATCTGCATCAGCCCTTCTCTCTGGTGTGATGGGATATCACATTGCCCCAACGGAGAGGATGAGAACCGGTGTGGTGAGTTGGCTCTGGCTGAGCAAGCGCTGGGCTGTGTATGTCGTCTGGCCACAAAGCAGCAGCTGGGGGACAGCCAGGCAGGTGCTGAGCGTTGGCTCATGGTTATGTCTCTGGCCCTGCACCACACAGAGTTGATGGGGAGGTGACAAAGCCAGCAAGGACACATGCTCCCGACTACTGTTGGACACCAGTTAGAACAAAGTTAGGGTGCACTATGCTGGGTTTTAAATGAGCTGCCTTTAAGGTCTTTTCCACGGTGACATCAGTGAACAAGTGTATGTGCTTTTTTTTCTTTCTTTTGATTATTAATAACTGACAAGCTAAGCTTGTGTTACATTTATCATGGCATCACCTTCCCTGCCATACACACAGTGAGTAAAAAATATTTTTTAATTTTAAAAATAAAAATGCAAAAGTAAAACTTCAAAGAAATGTTGCCTTGTGCCTGTATCATTAAAAAGCCGGACGTAACAAGTGCTAGTGAGGACGAAGAGAGAAGGGAGCCTCTGAAATTGTCAGTAGGGATGTAATACATCTAGCAGGTAACGCAAAGCAGTACGAAGGCTTCTTGAAACCACTAAAACAGAGTTATCACATGAGCAAACAACCCAGCTTTTAGAAACCACCCTGAGAACCCATCGGTTAGTGCACGTGTGACGAAATGTGGTCCGTGTGCTCGATTTTTGAATCTGGCTTAAGGGACAGTCAGGAGGCTGGGCCCAAGAAAGATACCTGAGGAGCAGTGCTGCGCTTATATTCTTGTTTTGTTGTTTGTTTTTGTTTTTGTTTTTGTTTTTGTTTTGTTTTGTTTTTGGTTTTTTGAGACAAGGTCTCTCTGTGTAGCCTTGGCTGTCCTAGACTCCCTTTGTAGACCAGGCTGGCTTCGAACTCATAGTGATCTGCCTGCCTCTGCCTCTCAAGTGCTGGGTTTAAAGGCGTGCGCCACCACACCCAGCTCATATTCTGAACCTGACCTTTTGACGACCTGGCACTGCAGGCCAAGCCTGGCGTTTGCCGCATGTTGAAGGGATGGTGAGGTGACAGACCCTCTGTGTCCCTGGCTCTGCAGTAGACAGTGAGCTGCTGCCTTGCCACCTGAAACGGCAGCTGTCGTGTCTTGCTCTTCCTCCTTCCTCGGCAGTCGTGGCCCAAGCACTGCCCGAGGCCAGGGCCCCTGTGGCTCCTCTCTGACTTCTTGTTAAGCGCAGCTGCTTCCCAACCCAGGAGCCCCATTCTTCTAAACGGGAAGTTCATATTGTTGTCAGACTCTCCCCAGAGGTCTCCCGGGCTTTGCCGTTTCCGTCAAGTGGTCTCCAGTCCTGGTTGTCCAGAGTGGGTTTTGTATATTCTAGGCTGCTTTCTGCTGAGTTCTCACCTCCATAGCCCTGTGTGAATTAGATTCTGTGGTGTTGGTCCTGGCTTGGATACGGTCCCAGGAAGGAGCGCTGGCCCCTGGGGCCCAGCTGTTGGCCCACTTGAGTGGACTGATGCCTGTTGTGTGCCCCCTGGTTCTTCAGCAGCTGCGTACTGATTGCTCCTGGCTTATGATGACTTCTTCCCTTTCTTTGGGCTACAGCAAGCGTCTTAGGTAAAGAGGGCAGTGTCTGCGTTGAGAATGGCTAAGGTGCCATGCACAGCACGTGTTCCTGTTTCTGTATGTGTGTGAGCAATAACCTTTCTTTCGCTTTTATTGCAACACTGGGTGGAATCCGGGCCACACAAATGGCAGCCAGGCATTCTACCACTACCCTACATTCCCACGCATACTTTTTTTTTTTTTGAGGCAAGGTCTCACAGTCACCCAGGCTGGTCTTACGTCAGGATTCACCACCTTCTAAGGGCTAGATTTCACAAGTGTGCCCCAGTGTCCTGGCATCCAGAGGGTCTCTCTCCAGGTTTAAGTTGTACTTACTCAGATGTTTTAACGGTTAATGTACCCAAAGCATAGATGAAAATCTAAGAAGGGCAAAGGATCTACAGTAAAAATAATCTTAGTGCTAGCCAGGTATTACGGCACACGCCTTTAGTCTCAGCACTTGGGAGGCAGAGGCAGGCAGATCTGTGAGTTCAAGGCCAGCCTGGTTTACATAGTGAGTTACAGGACAGACAGAGCTACATAATGAGACCCTATCTCAAAAAATAATAATCTGGATTCTACTGGCATACCAAACCCACATCACCCAGACCATATACACATGCACACATAATACGCTATACACATACTACATCATATGTCACGTATTCACATGCTAATTTATACCACATAGGCAACATACACAGTCTACATAAACATCACTCACCACATGCACACTCATATATACATGTATGTGTATCAGATAGACACAGCATACTCTGACACATGAACAATCCCCATCACTGCACATACACATATGTATACACATATAAGGCATGCACACATGTATACTCACATATTCACAAAAACTGCATATTTATACCTGTCTGCATACCTCCTTGGGTGTCTGCTTTGAGATTCTCTTTGAAACAAAGCCATTTCATTTTTCATGGGGATCTGAGCCCAAGTCCTTTGTCCACAAGGCTCATGGCTGAGCAGCCCACTTGTGTTGAAATGGTGCTATCACTGGTCACTTTCTGGTGGTCAATCCCTCCTTGTGCCCAGGATGCAATGCTTAGGTTGTGAGTAGACAGTAGGAGGCCTTCTTAGGAGTTGAGTTGCTGGGAAGGCGTTTCTGTGTTTGAGGCTTGAGTTTGTGCAGTTTGCAGTTCTCATATAGAAGGGCAGATGACCTGGTGTGGTGTGTGTCCCATTTAGCATACTTTCACTCGCTCACTCATGTCTGCATTTAAATGTGACAAGTCTAAAAATTTGCATGGAATCTAGGTGTGGTGGTCCCAGCACTTAGGAGGCAGAAGCAGACAGATCACTGTGAGTTTGAGGCCAGGCTTGTCTACAACGCAAGTTCCAGTATAACCAGGGCTACACAGAGAAACCCTGTCTTGGAAAAACAAAATCCAACAAACAAACAAGGGGCACGTGCATGGGGCTTTCTCCCCAAGGTAGGGTGTGTTCAAGCATGCACGGAGCATCAGAGCCCACCAGTCCCTGGATCATCTGACTGGTTTCACTGAGTCTTTCTCAAAACTGTCAGAAGAAAAACTGAAGAACTGTGATGTGACTGTGGTCAACAGCCCTGTGATAAGTGTCTGAGAGTCACTGATGGAGCCAACCCTAAGAGCCTAGAGAAAGAACCTAGCACAAGGGAGGGAGGCAAGCCTCTCGGTTGGTAGTGGCGACATTTTGTTAACCAAATCGTCACCTTGGACACCACAAACATACACTTTTACTTATCATTTATAGCTCTATAAAGACTTGGAAAAAAAATCTAACATTAAAAAAAAAAATCATCTCCCTGGGAGCCCGTTCCCAATGCGCTGCCTCCCTTTTCCCTCCTCGTCGGTGCTGGAAGGCAGCCAGGAGAGAGGACAGCCAACTTTCACATCTCTGTCCTTACCCCCCTGCATGCAGGCAGTTCCATCACTAGCTGTGGAAAACAGTTTCAGCAGCATTTAAGCACTTTAATCTTGAAAGCACCATTAGGCCTGCAGAGAAAGGCCACCCTGCCTCCAGAAATCACCCATTAACACAACACAACACTGGTCACTGGACCTTGTCCCTCCCTGGGAGCCAGAACTGTGAGTTTATCTTGAATTTATCTTCCCCTGCTGTGACCATATGGGTTTTGATATCTCTGGCTGTGTACTTAACACCCAGCATTCCCTGCCCTAAGCCTCCTGCGCCCACACATTCCTCTTCCTGCAGCCTCAGATCTTTGGCTGTCTCCATAGCTTAGCTTTCCTAGAATGTTCTGGGACGTGCAGACCTTTTGGATTGTCTTTGCTCTTTTTGCAATATATGGTTGGGATTTTCGCGGGGCTCTTCATGGATTTATGGTTTCTTTTGGGTACTGAGTGACATCCTATTGCCCAGCTTATAGCACAGTTTTATCTAGTCACGAAACACACATGCTCTGTGATGTCACTCACCCCCCAGTTGGGCCACAGAGTGTTCACTCTCTGGGAGGGGACCTTAGGGTGGTCAGGCTATTTGTCCAATGAGTCAAGGCAGGGTAGAGGAGAGAAATTAGTTAAGGCTAGCCAGATCCTGTTGTTTCCTCTGATCACATAGCCCTGTTCATGTGCTTTTAAACTCTGCAGAAGGGTTATGATGCAGGATGTGTCTTGGCAGCGGAGTCTCTGGTGTGGCACTGTTTTACTAGGTTCTTCTAGTGAACTCCTCACCCCTTGGGTGACCCACCAGTTACCTAGGAGTCTGCTCCGCGTTGGCCACGCTCACCGTTCTACCCTCTGACTAGTCCTTTGAATGCTGGGCTATGCAAATCTCTCTGAGGACAAGATCTGAGTAAGGAAGAGCCTAGCTGCATTTAAATGGGTTCACTCTTTAAGTGAAAGAGCTGATGTCTTTTCAAGCAAAACGTAGACAGACAGTTCAGCATTCATGTACTGATGCTGGGGCTCTTGTCAGGGCCCTGGGTGCTCTGCCAGGGTCTAGGATATAGATGTGAGAGCAATTTGTTCAAAATGAGACCCTGATGGGGACTTGGTTTTGCTCTGTATTTTATTCATTTTTTTAATAAGTGAGCTATCATTTATAGCCTCAAAATTGGTTTTCTTGGGGGCAGTATTTGTTTGTTTGTTTGTTTTGAGACAGGGTTTCTCTGTGTAACAGCTCTGGCTGTCCTAGACTTGCTTTGTAGACCAGGCTGGCCTCCAGAAAGGAGTGTGCCACCACACCCTGCTCAGTCAAAACTGTCCTTGATGAATGTCTGAGCCGTGGTTTTTATACATTTGAACATGAGCAGCCCCCAATATAGTTAGTTGAGGAGTATGCTTGATAAGGTCCTTCTGTCTGCCTTGGTCTGGTCCTAAGAAATTACTAATATCCATGCTTTTGCAAATTAAAAACATTTAGAAAAGTATATGTATATGTGTTTCTGAGACATATGCCACATGAGTGCAGTGTCCCAGGAGGCTAGAACAAGAGGGCATAAGATCCGTAGAGCTGCAGTTCCAGGCTGTTTTAAGCCAACCAACATGGGTGCTGAGAACTGAACTTGGGTCCTCTACAAGGGCAGTATGTGTACTCTTAGTGGCCAAATCATCTCTCCAGCCCTCTCTAGCCTAGAAATGTCATATGCTTGAGGTTGCCTAATCTGTGGGCCGCTGTGATTTTATTTCAGTTTGTGTCATGCTTAAAAGGCCCATTCATGTAGTGGCTCCTGTCAGAGCTTTGTTCCCACTGACAGCTGAATGACTTTCCATTATGTCACTTTGTTGGGGCATATTTCCACCCATGGTGGTCCATGTGTCAATCCATGGTAGTCACTAGTAGGTCATGGGCCATTGTGAAGAATTTATGTCTGAATATCAATTTGGAATTCTTTTAGGATTATTATTATTATTATTGTTATTATTATTATTATTATTATTATTATTATTATTATTATTATTGCAGTGGAGATGCCGGGAAGTGAACCTGGACCTCATACATACAAAGCATGCTCTCTACCACTGAGCTACATCCCCACACTTCTAGAATTATTTTTTTTAAATATATTTTTTAAAATTTTTAATTTATGTGCTTTGGTGTAGGGGTGTCAGATCTCAGAGTGACAGACAGCTGTGAGCTGCCATGTGGGTGCTGGGAATTGAACCCAGATCCTTTGGAAGAGCAGGCAGTGCTCTTAAACACTGAGCCATCTCTCCAGCCCCTAGAATTCTTTTATTTGAGGAAACAGGGATTTATGGCTCCTCTTTGTGTGCAGCCATGGCCTTAGGAAGAAGCTGTGGGCACACGGGTAGTGTGCGGGTAGAACAGCACCTGGAGTTAAGGATTCATAGAGCATCTTTCTCCTCGTACAGTTCGCCTCTATGGACCGAGTTTCACCCTCCAAGTTTACTCATCTCAGAGGAAAGCCTGGTACCCTGTGTGCCAGGATGATTGGAATGAGAGCTACGGCAGAGCAGCGTGTGAAGACATGGGCTACAAGTGAGTATGGTGCCCCAGGAGGGACACAATGCTATCACAATGACTCTGACAGTAGACATGTAAAGACCCATCTCTCCAGCTCTCTGTATGGACCAGGCACTGGATGCTGCAGACACTTGTCACCTTCCAAAAAATGGCTCCTGCCACCAGAGGGCAACCTCAACACCCCGACACTGTTGACCTAGGCTCCCTGTCTTTCCTGGCTACTTGGGAATGTTCATGTAGTGCTGGGGTGCTGGGAGGAGAGACACAGGATAAGGGCAACGTGGCTTCCTGTCCTTGGAGTGTGTCAGATGAGCTGAGCCTTTGTTCTGTTCACTGTAGGTGGGAGCCACTGAAGGCTTTGGGCATGGAGGAGACCCAAGCAGAGTCGCACTTAAGAATTGCTTTCTGCTGGGCGCTAGTGGTGCACGCCTTTGATCCCAGAACCCAGGAGGCAAAGGCAGGTAGATTTTGGAATTTGAGGCCAGCCTGGCCTACAGAGTGAGTTCCAGGACAGCTAGGGCCACACAGAGAGACATGCTCAAAATAACAACAACAAAAAAGAAAGGAAGGAAGGAAGGAAGGAAAGAAAGAAAGAAAGAAAGAAAGAAAGAAAGGATTTCCTCCTTTGTGCAGCAACCAGGGACTGTGGGCAGGACTGACAAGGAATATCTTACTTCCTGGCCAGTGGTTCCAGCATTGCCTGTGTCTTCTGCTATAAGAAAATTTGAAGCTGGATACTTTGTGGGGAATGGGGTTTATTTTAGCCCACCACTCTAGAAGAAATCTGAGATCATGTGTTGGCTTCTGGTGCAGGCCTAGTGCTGTTGCACCTCATGGTAAGAAAAGTGGGAGCGCTGATGAGCATCTGAGGGGACTGGATCTGCACAGGACGACCTACTCTTCAGAGACTTAAGTCAACCCCTTCGTGGCAGTGGAGTTGCTGTGACACAAATGTTACTTAAAGTCACCATTGCCTCAACAACTACTGAATCAGTGTGGATTTGGAGCAGATGGATCAGGTCCAAATTATGGCTCTTGTGAAGACTGGCAGGCCTTATGCCCAGGAAAAGAGTTATGGCTTTAATGAGGATTTCTCTGCCACCCTATGGAACTGGGTGGCTTAGTGGGTTAAGTGCCTATGCAAAAGCTAGCCACGGAGGCAAACTGTAACCTGAGTAGTGGAAGGCAGAGACAGGAGGATCTTTGGGGCTTGCTGGCTAGTCGGCTTAACTGAACTGATGAGAGCCAGATTCAGTGAGAGACCCAGGCTCAAAGTTTAAGGTAGAGGGGACAAGAAAGATGGCTCAGCCGTTCAGGACACCAGCTCCTCTTCCAGAGAAACTGAGTTCAATCCCCAGCACCTACATGGTAACTCCAGTTCCATCTGGCCTCTGAGAACACTAAGCATAAGTATAATGCATAGACATATATGCAGTCAGGCACACATGTAAAATATAACAAAATACTTTTTTAAATACAAAAAATAAGGTGGAGAGCCATTGAGGAAGGTGCTCTGTGTTGACATCTGGTCTCCACACACACAAATATCATCTTGTGACTCAGAGTTTTTGGGTACACAGGGATACTCCTGTATCCAGAACCGGTGGGGATTTTATCATGGGGCCGACTAACATCTGCACACTTTATCAGGCAGTGTGTAATCAGGTACCCTTAGCATCCTGTTGTCCCAGCTCACCCTGGGTCTGAAACAGTGTTGATGGAAGACTCTAAACTTCCAAATCAAGGTTTCTGCGTTGCACAATGGTTTTCACGTGGCATGGCTGAATTTGAATTTGGGTTTTGGTTTTTAGAGCACTCAGGTGTCCCTTCTACTGCAGCCATCAACCAAGGGTGGCTTTATAATGTGGAGAGTGCTCTCTGAACTGATACGCCTGAAGAATTATTTTCAGTAGTATTTTCTGTCTTTTTTTCCAGGAACAATTTTTACTCTAGCCAAGGCATACCAGACAGCAGTGGAGCAACGAGCTTTATGAAGCTGAACGTGAGTGCAGGCAACATCGACCTCTATAAAAAGCTCTACCACAGGTATGGAGGGCTCCGCTGACTTGCAGAGTTTGAGAAGGACGAGGAGGAGAGCCCACAGACACTGCCATCCTGCGTTCATTCCTCTAGACTGTATTCTGGGTGGGGAGTGAGCTCCACACGGGGTGGAGGTTAGCAACCTTGAGTTTACTCTTAGCAACTGTGCCATTTTGCCATTTTGGTTTCACTCTCTACTGTCTGGCCTGCTGTCAGTAATGGCTAACACTGTGAAGTGAGGTTAGACTTTTGTCGTTTTTGTTTGTTTGTTTTTTATTCTCCGGACACTGGGAGGTATATGTACTGTGCTAGGCTATGTGTTGGTTGGCTTTTTGTTACTATAACAAAATGCCTGGAGCAAGCTGCTTTATAAAGAAAAGGGTTTTGGTTTTGCTTTTGCTTTGTTGACTCATGCTTTTAGAGACATATGGCATGGCATGGCTCTCACAGGGTCCCAGAGCCACATCTTAGTATGTCAGGAACATTAAGCTCTGGGTCGCCTCTGTTTTTGTTCTTATGAAGCCACCAGAAGTCTTTCACAGAGACTCCCCGATCTCATGACTTAATTTCATGGAGCCCCACCTCTGAGCATCACAGTTATGTCAAGGCTCTGTTCTCTCTCTCAGTACCATGGACATAGACTCTGGGGCCTAGTCTCTGGCATAAACTCAGAGGGACAAACTGTATGGCACTGTCGCATTGGGCACCAGGAGTCCAAGAGACTTTCTGGCCTTTGACTTTAACCCATGACTGGCAATGAAAGGATGCCATATGAGCAATGTTTTGTTTGAACCCTGGTGGGAATGGCTAGTTTAATAAACATTTGCAGTACCCTAACCACAGATCATAGGGTTTATGGGTGAGCTGTTGGGAGTTTGGAGGCGACATAGACCACCAACCATCATTTGTGCATGCATGACATTTCAGGGCCATTGCTCTTCTCTGGATGTTTTTGATATTGGGGCCCCATGATGTCTTTGTGCAGAGACTTCTCCCAGATTTTCATTGCTCCTCCCCGGGTGCCTCCGCTGCCTCTAGGGCCAGCTGTCAGGTACTGCCTGTGAGAGCTGGAGAACTGATCACTCGCTCCACCTCTCTACTGAGTCACTTGTTTTCCTGGTGGCCACCAACCAGCATGGCTTGTCTTAGTGCCCTGCCAGGTGTTCCATCCAGAGAGCAGGGCTTAGCACAGACGGCACAGTGCTTTTTGTGAGTTGAGTGGCTCTTGTCGGCAAGTGTGGAAGAAGAGAGGGGGTGCAGGCTGCTGGTGCAGAAGGGGGCACAGCAGAGAGGGGTAGCCTCAGGCTGCCAGCCTAGGTGAGGGCCTTCACAACTGCAGAAGTGGCTGACAGGAAGCTATTGTCTACTATTGGGCTTCTTAAACTTGTGACCTCTTTTCACCTGAGAAAAATTCATGTGACCCCAGGCATACAGGACTATAAGATAGGTATACACACAAATCAAATGTTTGCTGGTAACAAGTCATAAAGAAATTTATCTTCAAACAGTTCCTCTGTGTACATATGATTTAAAGACTAAAACGAACGTGTAAACTAATGAGATGGACACATTTGTTTGTGTAGCACAATATAACTTAAAAAGATGCAAATTCACTTACATACACAGGTGCCTGCATTCTGCAATTAAACATGAATGTTTTATACACAGAAATGAGGCATCTCAGTAACATTATACAGCTCAATGCACATAAAAGTCTAGTATCTCAAGCGAGGCATTTGCGGAGGCATTCACTGGTGCATACGGCCTGACTGTGTGTGCAGTACAAAGTACCCATGGTCTGTGTTCAGAGCCAAGGCTTTAGTGACACCATAGGACGCAGAAGCACCGTCTTTGCAATGCTCCCTTCTTGGGGCTTCTCCCTGGTAGCCAGGACAGGTGATGGTATAATGGTAGCTCCTCATTTGGGGTTTGGAAAAGTCCCCATTCAATGTGTGCATGGGTATCAATGAGGTGGGCTGCTCCGTGTGAGGCTACCTGTCCAGGTTGCCTCGTGGGACATCAGGGTTTGGGAAATCAGCTGTTCCCACAGAACCATACCTGGCAGTTGATGCCATCAGGGCACAGGGCTGTGGCCTCTTCTCTGCACCAGGACAATGTCTATAGGACAAATGCACTGACTGTTTTTTTCTCATGCTCAGCATGATGTTTGACTCCCAACTTGGTCCCTGGCAAAGTATTCATTGTGTTGTCATCTGTGGTTTCCATGTATAGCCATCTAGGGAAATCAGAAGTTTCCAGACCACTTTCTGATGACACTAGTGGATAGCTGTTCATTTGTTTGTTACAGAGTCTTGCTATGTAGCCCAGACTGGCTCTGGAATGGTGATCTTCCTGCCTCAGACTCTTCAGCATTGACATTTTAGGTGTTTGCCATGATACCCAAGACTCAGTTGTTGTCAGACTCAGTTACTGCCTCCTTCTGCTGGCCTAGGCCTAGTCCCGGAAGCTTCGAGCCTCCATACAATCTAACCTAGGCCTAGAACATTATCAGACTCTGAGACTTACTGCTTAATGAGCTCACCCTTACTTGTTCTTTCTGAGCTCTGGGCTGGCTGGTTTAACTCAGCTGTTTTGACTCAAACTCTTCTCACAGCTGACTTATTCAATCTGGCTTCTCTTTGAGCCCTGAATTGCTCTGCTTGGCCTCAAACTAACTCAGTGATCTGCTCTAATCTTCTGGCTTCTTCTCATTTTTCTGGCTTGTTCCACCTTTTGCAACCCATCTGTCTGTTACTGTCCTAGCAAAAACTGCCTCTTAAGTAGTTTCCTTTTCCTCTCTCTTCTTGTGAGAGTTGGGTGTGTCCTGTTGTGTCAAATCTTCTCTGATTCATCACCTTTTCTGCCACTCAGTTCAACACCACTTTCAAACATGGGTGCTTCCTTCTCTATAAATGAACTTTACCTTCATTTGGGTTAGAGGTGTGTACCTCCACACCTGGACCTAAGCTTTTAGTTACCTGATACTTGTTGCATACGAGGCAGATCTGTTTGCACCGTCTCCTGGATTAAAGGCGTGCTTGTATTCCAGCCAGATCACATATACCTAGGTCTTTGGATGTGATCTCTTGCCAGAACAGCCATGTTCTGAATTAACAATCTCTACACCCTGCCCCCACCCCGCCCCCCCTGCCGAGCTGTCTCTCTGGCTCTTAGGTATACTTTCTATGCCTACATTGAAGGCCATTACATAGCATGACTATGGTTTGACTTCACATGTGCTTTAGCGTAAAATTTCCCACCAGAGGTATCCTGTAGGGGCTCCAAAGGTTTAAGAATTGGCACACCACAGATCAGCGGTCATTCTGAATTATTATCTTATTCTACCTGCTGGGAAATGACAGAGAGAGGGTGAGCATCATGCCCAAGGTTGTGTATCTGGATTTGAGCCTGGTACTCTGTGCCCACTATTTGCCACTGTCTCCATGTAGGCTTAGTCATAACAGTAGGATCCTTAGTGGTAGACAGGAGGCAACGCCAGGAGAAGACACTGCTGTCTCTCCCTGCTGTGGTAACCAGAGTTCCTTCTTTCCAGTGACTCCTGTTCATCCCGTATGGTGGTTTCTTTACGCTGTATAGGTGAGTACTTCCCAACGGTGCTTTTCTATGCTTCTGAGTAGGATCCAGTTTGTGGCTTTGGGACGTTTCTGGGTCTTGGGATATGGTGAGGGCAGGCATCCAGGAGCCGGCTGGCATGTGCCTGGAAGCCTCTCGCTCGTGCTGTGATCTCTATTTTGGAATTCTGCTGCACTGTAGTGTCTACTGAGGACAGGTGATGGCTGGACACTGACAGGCCTTGGTTTAAGTGCCACTATGAGGGAGGGGCCTTAGCAGCTCCTTCTCCATGAAGGAGGGATGGTTAGCAAGCTGTGTGTGAACCCGAAGCTTTTGCAGCAGTGACCAGGCCCAGGCCAAAGCCAGAGCTGCATCATGCAACTCTCTCTCTCTCTCTCCCCCTCTGTGTGTGTGTGTGTGTGTGTGTGTGTGTGTGTGTGTGTGTGTGAACTGCTCATGGGCCCCACACTAGGTAAATATAGATGGCCAGCCTAGACGTGGGACTTGAAGCCCACCTTTTATCAAAGAAGCTCTGAGACTCCTTAAGGTCCCCAGTAGGTATTGCACAGCCAAGAGAAAAGCATTGCTGTTAGCCCTTTCCCTGTGCCTCATGGGTATTTAGTCACTCAGAGAGGTACAGCTGTGGCAGTTAGAGAGTGCTCCCAGAAGTCCTGCCTCACACTGTGCTGAGATGCGCCAGGCCCGCTCAGTTAGGACCCCATGGTAGCCACTAGCTTGGGGACCTTCCAGCACATCACGTAGTCTCCAACATTTACTTGGCATCTCTCCACTGAGAACTTGCCCCACACCTGTGAAGTCTCTAGAGTTCCCCCTTCAGGCCAGCAGGGGCTGCTCAGCCTGGAGTAGATCTCCCTCAGTGTGAAACAACTGGTCAGAAAAGAACCCTCTGTTTCTTATTTCCTGGGGGCTCAGCCTTCATTCACCCCAGTTGCCCCTCACTAACCTCTTTGCTCAGCCCCCGCCTCCTCACTCACCTCACACATGACGTCACCTCCCTCTCATCTCACCTTTGTACCACCTGCTGAACCCCTCACTCACCTCACCCACCTTCAGCGCCATCTACCTCCCTCTTCTTTGCTTAGGAGTCTGGGGATGAGGAGCCTGTTACCCAGTACCTGCCCAATCCTGGCAGAGATCTGACGGAATCAGGTAGCAATAAGAATTAGCCAGTGCTCCAGCCAGGGAAAGAGTAGCCCCTGGGCACCTAGGACAGCTCTACCCAGCCACTTGCTTATTCAGAGGCAGCAACTGTCACCTTCCAATGGCCCCCCACAGCCTGGTGAGGCCAAGGAAAGGCAGCTGAGTGCGGCGCATATGGTTGCCTTTGTGCTGGGCCTGGTGTCTTCTGCTCTGTTGGCTGTCACCTGACATGTGCTTGTCGCCCTCAGAGTGCGGGATTCGCTCAGGGAGACGCCAGAACAGGATTGTGGGTGGATCGAATGCCTCGCCGGGAGACTGGCCCTGGCAGGTCAGCCTGCATGTCCAAGGCATCCATGTCTGCGGAGGCTCCATCATCACCCCGGAGTGGATTGTGACGGCCGCCCACTGTGTGGAAGAGTATGTCTGCATCCCGTGAGGTCTAGCATAGTAGGGTGGAGTCACATGGCCCAGACTTCTGGGTTTAGAGTGTGGCTCTGCCACCGTGTGACCTGCACCACGCTGTGTGGAAGCTCCCATGTGATCCACGGTGATCCACCTGCCTCTGCCTCCCGAGTGCTGGGATTAAAGGCGTGCGCCACCACGCCCGGCTTTCTTTTTCTTTTTTTAAAAAACTAATTTATTCAGATTGCGTCCGGGTTGTTATCCCCTCACTTGTATCTTCCCGTTACTCCCTCCCTACCACTTTCACCCTTTCCCCTCCCCTAGGTCTGTGACAGAAGGAGACCCTCCCCTCCCCCACCATATGATCACAGCCTATCAGGTCTCATTCGGATAACCTGCTTCCCCTTCCTCTGAGTGTCACCAGGCCTCCCCACCAAGGGGAAGTGGTCAAATAGAGGGCATCAGAGTTCATGTCAGAGACAGTCCCCACTCTCCCCACAACCGTGGAGAGCGAGCTGTCCATTGGCTAGATCTGAATAGAGGTTAGCATATGTATTTTAAAGCCTGTAAAGGGAGCACCTCATATCTGTAGTCCTGAGTTTCCGTGTGTGGTCACTCTGTCTTTCAGACCCCTCAGCAGCCCGAGATACTGGACTGCGTTCGCGGGGATTTTAAGACAGTCTTTCATGTTCTACGGAAGCAGACACCAGGTAGAAAAAGTGATTTCCCATCCAAATTACGACTCCAAGACCAAGAATAACGACATCGCTCTCATGAAGCTGCAGACGCCTCTGGCTTTTAACGGTATGTGAGTCTGGGCCCACTAGAGGGCAGTAGAATCCCTCAGTTGTGCTGGTCAGAGGCTTCAAACATTGTTCAGTGTCCCAGTGGGACAACATTCTCTCCATCTTAGGCCATCTGGTTGATAATTTGTAAAGATTACTGCTTTAAAAAACATCTAAATTACTTTTAAGCTTTTATTTTATGTGTATGGGTGTATGTGTACACTTGCCTACAAGTGCACCACTTGTGTGCCTGTTGCCCACAGAGGCCAGACGAAGCTGTCCACATTCCCTGGGACAGTTGTGAGCTGTCATGTGAGTGCTGGAATTAAACATGGGTCCCCTGAAAGAGCAACCAGTGCTCCTAACCACTGAGCCATCTCGCCCAGGACAACTGATTTTCTTTTCTTTTCTTTCTTTCTTTTTATTTTTAACGAGTATATTCTGAAAGCAAGATATGTTAAAATTGAACAATATAGACCATTAGCTTTTTTTAATGTGTGCTTTCTCCAATATTTTATAAACATAAAGGAATCACAGAAATGGTATTATGTGTTTTAAAAAGGACTTTAATAAGTTTGTCCATTAAAGAATAATCTGTTTGCGAGATAGTTCCCTTTTCAAAAATTGTATTTTAAAATTTGAGGTTTTGATAACGTATACAATATATTTTGATGGTGGGAGAGGGTGCCATGTGGTTTAGGCTGCTCCTGCCTCTGCCTCCTGAGTGCTGGGCTTACAGGCGTGTGCCACCACGCCCGGCTCGGCCATGCCTGGTTTTATGAGGGATAGAATCCAGGGCTTCGTGCATGCTGAGTCCTTTCCTTAGCTTCTTAGCACCCTCTCTCTAGTCCACACAGTAACATGGAGTGGTCTAGAGTCTATAGATGAGGACAGATCTCTCCTCCCCTGCAGTGCGTGCATTCAAGCTGGGGAGCAAGTCACACACTAAATAATAGCACATCACAAGTCCTTTCTGCCCCCCTGTCACATGAAGGCCTGCATGCTGGGTTTCAGAAGCAGAACCAGCTCCAGATACGAGCAGCAAATGTGCAGAGGATCTGCCTCACTTGCCAAGAAGCAGGGCCTGCCGGGTGGGCATGGGAGGTCCAGGACTCGTGGGAACCTGGATCCCTGGGCAGGGAACGTGCGTGGGACAGCCAGGGAGACGCCCACAAAGACCCTCTAGGCCTGGGTAACTCACCTTTTTGCTATTCTTTAAACAGATTTAGTGAAACCTGTGTGTCTGCCAAACCCCGGCATAACGCTGGACCTATCCCAAGAGTGCTGGATTTCAGGGTGGGGGGCCACCTATGAGAAAGGTGAGGCTTTGGGTCGCGGCACAGGGTGGCCTGTTGGTTTGCACAGTGGGACCTCTTCATTTAAATCTCAGCTCCATTATTCAGTGGCTGTTGACTTTGGACAATGTGCCTAAGCTATGTACCTTGCTTCCTCCGTGCCCCCCCACCCCCAATTGAATAACGGAAACGTTACCTTAGCCTTACCTAGCACACAGGAAGAGGGCTTGGTATTGTGGTGGACTGAGGGAGTATACGACTTACTTTCTCATCCCTGTGACAAAATTCTTGGCAGAAGTAACTCAAGGGAAGAAGTACTTATTGTTTGCACTTTGACAGTGCGGCCAGCAGTGTGGGCAAGCATGGTGTTGGAAGCATGAGATGGCAGCTCACGTATATATTGTTAGGGTGCAGAAAGAGAGAGGTGGATGCTGATGCTTAGCCCACTTTCTCCTTTTTATTCAGCGGGGGACCCAGCCCATGGACTGGTGCCACCCATCTTGCGAGCATTTTCCCTCATAGACACACTCAGAAGTTTGTCTCCTAGATAGTTCTAGATCCTTCCTGCCAATCAATGTTAACCATTACAGGGAGGGAGGAGGGGAGAGAGGTGTGTGATCGTCTCGTCTCCTTGGAGTGTGGGCTTCTTGAGGAAGATGCCCACAAGAGCTATTGACTGGAGCCTCTTTTGTTAGGGAAGACCTCGGACGTGCTGAATGCTGCCATGGTGCGCTTGATCGAACACACCAAATGTAACAGTAAATACATATACAACAACCTTATCACACCAGCCATGATCTGTGCCGGCTTCCTGCAGGGCTTTGTCGACTCTTGCCAGGTAACTGTGAGTTTTTAGTTCAGCCTTTGAGTGTGAGGCATGGGGTTCTACTGGTACCAGAGATGCCTCCCAGGAACACTGGGTCAGCTGGGCGCAACTGTGGGGAGGGATGGGAGGCCGCTAGCAGCATTTATACCTCTGGCAGAAGCCAGAACTATACACACACTATGGTCTCCAGAGAAGCTTTTGTTTGGCACAAGTGTTGGTATAGTAGTTAAGCTGTGTTCTGCCATGCATTTGCTAACAGCTAGCTGGCACGGACCAAGGTCATCTTTTGGGTGGTCTCTGTGACCGTTGGCCTCCTGCTGTGGAGACAGACCCACACCTGCCCTCACATATCCGGAGACTGTGTCCTTTCTGCATGGCTCGTGGTGGCAGCTGTGTTTTTAGTGTGCCTCTCTCTCCTCAGTAACCTGCTGTGTTCCCCCAGGGAGACAGTGGAGGGCCACTGGTTACCTTGAAGAATGGCATCTGGTGGCTGATTGGTGACACGAGCTGGGGCTCAGGATGTGCCAAGGCATACAGGCCTGGAGTATACGGCAATGTGACAGTATTTACAGACTGGATCTACCAACAAATGAGGGTAATGTCCTTGCTTCCTGGGCTGTCCATCTCCTCAGGCCTCAGGTCTGGGAAGAGTGCATGTTGGCAGGAAGCAGACACTTCCATGGCCTGAGCTGCTTCTGGAGTACCTTTCACGCCTCTGTTCCAGACCGCCCCAACCCCAACCCCAACCCCTCTGATTTCCCAATCCTTCTATACGCCTTGTCTGAGCCTGTGGTGGGTGCTGTACACGTTGGGGGAGGGGCACTGTCAACCTCCCTGGCCATCCTGCCAGTGCTGATGGCAGAACTGGACTTATAGAACCCTCTTGGCTCTGCATTTTAGTGCAGGGTCAGCAGGGTCAGGCACCCACGCAGCTTTCACCCACTTACATACGTGGGTGACGGAATAGTCCAAATGACAGTCTTCCTCAAATGAGGTCTCTTGAGGGGCATTACTTTTATGTTCAGCAGGTGAGGGGTGGCTAGAGATCTCAAGTTCACTACTTAGGTCCAGGGGAGGTTGCACAGCGAGGGGGAAGCCTAGGAGTTCCCGTGAGCCTGCCCTCCTGCCTCATCAACACAACCTGGTGGGGCCCCAGCTGCTTCCATGCCAGGGGTCAGAATGATGGTGTGCTTAAGCATGGACTCATGGGAGAAGTTTCTACAGAAGGAGAATGTCTCCTGCCATCTGCCTGATAAAGAGGGGCTGGGACGGGGCCTCATCATGACACCTGACCATGCCTAATGCAAGTGACACCTGGGCTCAGGGTGTCACATCTCTGGAGGGGAAGTCCTCTCCTGGCAGAGGAAGAGTTGGGAATAAGCTGGACTATGCTGAGGGGCGCGAAAAAGAGGTTAGGGGGAGGGGCAGCCACTCAGCATGACCTTGAGGAAGGAGACCGCTGAGTAGGAGGGGACACCGCAGGCAAGAGGGGAGGACCTCATGAGTGACATCTCAAGGGAGAGCCAGGCCCGAGCCAAGCAGGGAAGAGGCCCACGTGCTTCTGTGCCTGTGGCCTGAGCTCCGCCTGCAGAAGTCTGTGCAGCCTGGGCTCAGACTCTGGCTCTCTCACGTCATTAGGGGGAAAAGACAGCTTTGTCAGTCTTTGGTGAGTAACCTCATCTCTTCTTCCTGTTTGCACAGGCGAACAGCTAATCCAAGTGGCCTTTGTCCTGACTACCTTTGTCTTCAACACTCTTCTGCAAGAAAATCGAGGGGCCGATTTTTTTGACTCCCTGTGCACAATGTACTTTTTGAGATGATTCAAAGGGCATTTTACTTTTATTAAACCATGACTCGTCTGACTGTGCTACATGGTCCTGCGGGGGCTTCAGTGCCCCACACCCCCAGGCCACTTCTGCAGCTCCCTTCCAGAAGGGATGACCGGATCCTGATGGGTTTGGCCACACAGGGCCAAATGCAAAAGAGAGTGACGCTCTCCTGCTAGGACTCCGTTTTGGCTCGTGCTCAGGCCTCTTTTTGATAAGTAAAGAACTGTGACCTCTGATAGCCTGAGAAAGCAGGGAGACCAGGCAGGGGCTTGGGCCCAGGGACAGACACCTTGAGAGAGAGCTACCTGTCTCCTGTGGCCTAGCTCTGCTGTGCAGTTTGGGCTGGTCCATAGTATAATGACTTCATCAACAGCCTGGGTAGTCATGGCTGGGAGGAAAGGGCTTGCTCTTCTGCATGTTGACATGACACTCAGTTCCGGGGGTCACCTGGCCTTTGACAGGCTGAGGGCCTACGCAGAGCCCTCAGAGAAAGAAGCTAATGTCAGCATGTCCCCCTTGCCCACCTGTCCCTTGGGTGAGCTCTACCTGGTGTCGTTCAGTCTGGTTCTTGGCTCTCTGCCACTGTTTCTATCAGCCTTTCAGAGACTAAAATTTACTTCTTAGCCTTGGCAACAGGCAGGGCCTGGAACCCGATGGAGTCTGTGTATTTCAGCTAGACACCTAGGGCCTGAGGGACATAGAATCAGGGACTCGTGGCTCCAGTCCCCTTGCTTCTGGGTCACGTTTCTTCTCTTACTACCTCACTGCACCTGGAGAACGAGCCTGAATGAATGTCTGCAGTTCACCTGCATTTGGACTGTGCGATGGTGCCTCAGACGTTAGGCCTCTTCCTGATGGCTAGGTTGTTCTGTAGACTGGCGATGGGATTAAGTTCCTAGCTTGGGACAAAGATGAAAAAGGAGAGGTCATTGTCCTCTGCCTCTTCTGGCCCTGGGTGTAACCATGCCAGAGCTACTAAATATGAAGTAGGAGTGTCTTACCTGTGGTGCGGCTCTGCCCCCTTCCTTCTGCCTGTTCCTCCAGAAGGCATTGGATGGGGCATAGCTGAGATTCCACCTTTGCTGAGGAGGGCCTCTCACTCAGGCACTCCATATGCAGAAAACTTCCTCATGCTTCCTCTGGGAGCAGCATCCTAGATACTTTCTCAGGTGCAATGCTGTGAGGTACCTACGTCCATATGAGATGTGCAAGCACCTTGAAGTGTGAGAACACGCCCTCCTCAGCTCTCCCTGTCTGTGCTGTTTGTTGGTTGTTTCCTGCTTTGCGTCTGCTCTGAGCTGTAAGATTCCACTGTGAAATATATGAATAAAGTATATAATTTTTTTCATTATTTATCGACTCTGTAGTTGTGCCCCAGGGTCAGGGCCAAGCTACAGTTCCTAGCTTGGTAAGGATGCTCTCAGAAGACTAGCCCAGTTAACACTAGATGAATTTTAATCCAGCAACATGGCTGCTTGGCTAGGGAGTCACATCCAAAGAACTAGGTCTGAGTGATCTGGCTGGAATGCAGGCACTCCTTTAGTACACACTTTTAAGAGGCAGCCATGTTTGAAAGTTCCATTTAATTGAGGGGCAGGCAAAGTGAGGCATCAGTGAAAGCTTTAACAGAAGGAGTCAGAGAAGGATACTCAACTTCCACAAGTATATCACAGGAAATGGTGGTACTTAAGAGCTGAGCAGGGAAATTCAGTCGGTTGGAAGGCAGTTCTGTCAGCACAGCGAATGCAGTGCAGGGGACTTGAGTCCCTTTGTGAGTTCATGCAGTTCATTTCAGGGCAGTGGAGGCAGAAAAGGCAGAAAGCGAAAAGGAGCCAGATTAGAACAAATTGACAGCCAGGTGCGGTGGCGTACAATGTTAATCCCAGCACTCAGAGAGGCAGAGACGGGTGGATGGCTGTGAGTTTGAGGCCAGCCTGGTCTACCAAGTGAGTCCAGGATAGCCAAGGCTACACAGAGAAACCCTGTCTCAAAAAATACAAAAGGAAAAGAAGAAGGAGAAGAAGAAGAAGAAGAAGAAGAAGAACAACAACAACAACAACAACAACAACAACAACAACAACAACAACAACTTGCTAGAGTTAGTTTGAGGCCAAGCAGAACAGTTCAGTGAGAAGCTGAGAGAAACAAGGCTGAATCAGCCAGCTTGGGGAGGAGTTTGACCCAAAACAGCTGAGTTGAACCAGCCAGCCAGAGTTCAGAAAGAATTAGAAAGGGTGAGTTTTCAGCAGTAAGCTTCCAAGACAAAAATTACATCAGGCAAATAAAAGTTACTCTTACACTGGCAGGCCCTGGTTGGCCACTGTGTTGGACACAATCTTCCAATGGCTCCTGAAAGAGCTTTATCAGCTCCCCAACACAGCCTCCAAAGTCAGACTCCAAGAAACACCATTACCAACACACTTCACCCCAGCCCCTCCTTAGTCCTCCCTCACAACCCCTTGGCCCTGGAAAGCAGAACAGGCTCCTGGTAAAGCTTGTTAATGTCCACTATCCTGTGCAGACCCTCAGCTCTGGAGACACAGCTCCCGGCTGCCACATCCTCAGGCAACCTGACCTAGACAGAGTCCAGCATCTATACCCTGTGGCTTTCTTCCAAAGTCACAGATGGTTCATGGTGACATTGTTCACTCCTCTTCCCTGCAGTTGGCACTATGAACAGGGAAAGGGTGGATGTGGTCTTCTGCATAACAGCTGAAAGCCACTCTGCTTGGAGTTCTAGCACTTGTGTGTTTTGGCTGTGACACCATTTCCCGGTCTTGTGTTACCTTCCACTAGGGCCTTATGTATCCCAGAATAGCCTCAAACTGTGTGTATATATATATATATATGTCTATATTAGATAGATAGATAGGTAGATAGATAGGTAGATGATAGACAGATACATAGATACATAGATGATAGATACATAGAGATAGATGATAGATAGATAGATAGATAGATAGATAGATAGATAGATAGATACATAGATATGTAGATGAGGACTAGAATCACAGTCATGTGTCACTGGGGAGGGAACCCAGAGCGTCCTGGGTGTTAGGCAAGCACTCTACCAACCCCATATTTACCATACTGTGAGGTTCCCCATCATTGAACCTACATCTGTCAGCCTCATAGCTCAGTCTCAACAAACCTTCCCTATCGTGTTCCCATTATCTGCTTCTGCCTTCTTGACCTGAGGATTTGAATCACTGTTCAGGGCTGTACAAGAGCACACAAAAAGCCAATTTAGAGCAGCACATGGCCATGAGAAGGACTTGTCTCACACTGTGTGCTAGAACAGCTGCTGGACACCACTGGTGCACGTCCACTCAGAGATGCAGATTTCTGCCTTGGGGTTACTACTAACCTTTAGCAAGAGAAATTCACAAACCAGACATTGGGGACAGTAAAACACTACAGTGCCTTAATGTGTTCCTATGGGCAAAGAAGCTGAGATACTCTCTTTCTTCATGCTGGGAAATTTCATCTTAGGTTGGTTTCATTTGTGCATGGAGCTTACTTCACTTGAAAGATTAAGCCAAAAGCAACAATATGTGGGAAATACTGATTGATGTTCATGTAAACAACACTATTAATTTTCTGAGTGTAAATTTATACAGCCTCTCATTAGAGCAAAACTCAGCACTAGCAGCTTCTCAAAGCTCAGCAAGAAGCGGAATCTAGCCTTGAAATGACCACTTGTTGGCTGAGTTTGGGGATGACAGTCCAGCCTCAAGATCATGTCCCTAGGGTTCTCCCCTGATCTGGGTCCCTGATTCCAAAGTTATCTTCCATTCAGGCCAAGGCTGTGATTCCAGAGGCTCATGTGCCTGGTACAGCTCTCCAGTCACAGTGCAGAGGGGAGACTATCTGGTGTGCCATGGCCCAGGCTCACTTGGGTGGGTGCAGTGTTTGACAACAGGGCTGCTGGCTCACCCCAAATGTAATGGTGGTGCTTGAGGCCCAACAAGCTGAAACACGGAAGCACCCTCAGTGAGAACAAAGGGCACACATCACTGACACAGCTCCCTGCCTGGCCTGGATCCCAGGCCCAGTTCCGTGGGAGAATAGAGGAAACTGATGAGCCAGCACCCCAGATGTGTTCCTCTGAGACTTATTATTACTTGGTATTGGGTCACATTCACATCAACGTCCCTCCATGAGACCAAGCTTGCAGTGGGGGTCAGCTGATTGGCTGGTAGCAAATATCTGCTCCACTTGACACGGGTTTATAGAAAGCAGAAGGCTCTCCTCGTTGAGAACATTGGGTCCACAAGGCCTTTGAAACAGAGTTCATGTGGCTCCCCATCGCACGACATGGGTTGAGCTCCTGCAGCTTGGCAGCCCCAGTGTCCTGAGAAGCTGAGGCACTCTACTGCACTGCTCACGCCTCTCTAGGCCGCCTCTGGCTCCCTTACTACACCAAACACCCCCACTCTATACTATTCACCGAGGCCTATTCCATAATAGTCACCTTCCTGGCTTGAGTGTCCATAGGAGGATGAGATGGAAGTGCTAGGATAATGTCAGGCAGGTGGTATACAGCAGGTGACATTAGACAGGGCATGGCTGTCCTCCAGGAGGCACTGGTGAGCTTTGGCCTGAGCCTGGCCTCTCCCAGTGCTAGAATCTTCTTAGAGGGGACCACAGCACTGACTCTGGGTTCTGAATACAGGGACAGAGTCTGGACACGTGTTCTTATGGAACATCTTCCTGGTTTTGGGGAGAACCGCAGCCAGCAGGCTATCTCCCCACAAACTTCCTTCTTCAGAGCATAGACTCTTGAGTGCATGTTCTAGAACTTCCCAAAGTCAGTGGTGGTAGTTTTGGAGGTCAGAAGACATGTAGGATGGGCTCTGTTTGGGAGGGCACAGGGTGGCTGGTCAACTCTGCCCAGCTTGCACCTGAGAGTGGGCTATGTAGCTGCTCCACCCCAGGGAGCAGGAAGCTCTTGACTCAGTCAGTTTTCTTAAAGTCTATAAAAGGGACCATGTTTCCCAGGTCCATCATGTGTCTTGAAGACTGTCTCTGGGATCCTGTTTCTCCCTGTGCTTGCTGGGGGCATCTTCTGTCTGGGTCTGGGACTCCTGGTATTGTGGTGCTTCCGTGGACCTGGGGTCAAGGCCACCATTGAGCATCTGTCCCCAACCACTGCTGTAACCTGTACCCAATTCTCCTCTCCTTGAGGTCAAGAAGTACTATGTGTATTTGGAGCTGGGTTCTAGGAGAGTTAGTCTGAGAGTGAGGCTTGTATCCACTCACCTCCCTGTCATAGAGGGACTCTGTAGCTCTCCTGCGGGGAGAGTATGGTTCCCTAGCTGACCTGGCTCCACTCTGGGTTTCTGCACTAGAACTGGGCATGCAGAGCCTCCCACAGCTTTTGCTCACACTGAGACGGCTTTGCATTCCCTGCAGCCCAGTGCCCATGTGCACACAGAAAGCAAGTGTACCATAGTTTATCTTTCCATGCTTGTCTTCATTTGCTGCAGTCCCTAGGAAGAAAACTCACTTTGGTCCCCAATTCCTGAGGGGATTGGCTGTAGTGACCCATTGTTTCCCAATATCCCTCCAACCCATGCAGTGCTCTGCAATTCTTTCCTACAATACAAAGTGACACATAGACTCTGGTGCCCCATATTTACGACCTCCCCTTGGTGGGGAGCCCTGGAGGCACTCAAAGAAAGAATAAGCAGGCTACCAAGCTGAGACTTGATAGCCTATGACCATAAAGTGGCGGAGGAGGGCCCCCTCAGACATAGACCTAGGGGAGGGGAATAAGGTGAAAGTGGGAGGGAGGGAAGAATGGGAGGATACAAGTGATGGGATAACAATTGAGTTGTAATCTGAATAAATTAATTAAAAATAAATAAATAAATGAAACAAACTGACTCAGAAAAAACTGGTTTATTAGGAATATAGTAGGCAGCTGCCAAGGCCATGTCTCACCTGTTTGTCAACACTTGCTCCTGATAGGATGCACAAGAGCAGGGCACTGAAAAGTAGGTGGTAAAGTGGAAATGTGCTGAGGGTGAGTTCATTGTCCTGTCAGGAAAGGGGCATCATCTCTTCATCTTCTTCCTGTGTTTGGAGAGCCTCTTCCTCTTTCTCGGCTATGATGAGCAGACAGCTCCCCTTCACATCTGAATGCTACACCAGTACCAACCAGGTCATGGGGTAAAGGGTGGTGGCACAGCTACCAGGAAAGGCAGGAGCCCTTCTGTCCCTGAATCAGTGTCCAGGAGACGTGGGGAAGGATGGAGCCAGCTTAACCAGGGAATTTGGCCAGCCTGCGGCGAGCCTGGGACAGCCTTGCCAGTCGCTCCTTCAGGAATTTCCTCTTCTCACTGGTGTCACTGTGTTCCTTAAGGAGCCAGCTGCAGGAATCCTTGTCCTGCAGCAGCTGAAGCATGCTCTTCTGCAGCTGCTCAGCAAACATCTTCAGGATGAAGTACTGGATGATCAAGGGAATGTGGCTGGAGATGCGGTTATGAGCCTCCTAGAAGGAGAGACAGGAAAGGCTTCAGGGAGAGGCACAGGAAACCTGAGCTTACCATGTCACCTGTGAGCAGTGAGATCCTGGCAGGTGCAGGCCTCCCAGCAGGGAAGCAGGGCTAGGCAGAGTCCTAATGAGCTGCCTGAAGGAAGTCAGTCTGCACCTGCTCTATCCTCCCCCCTAGCTGTCAGCCGGGTTCTCCCATCCTGAGACGGGGGCTCGCTCCCTCTGTAATATGGCACATGCAGATGGTTTCCCAAGCCCCTCTGGTACTCATTTTCCTTTTTCAAGATACAAGTATCCCATGACCAGAGCCCTCTGGAGATGGTAAATAGATGTGTCACAAGACACCAGAGTGAGAAGGTGCCAGACAAGTGATGAGCACCTGGTTACAGTTTAACACAAACCTCGAGTCATGGCAGGACATGGACTCTGTGTTCTCTGACCCTAGGCAGCGGGGGTGTGGCCTGTCTCCAAATGGCCATGGGAAGGAGTGAGGTGCAGAGATGGGGGCGCATAGAAGGCACAGAGGCCCCAGATATCCAGTCATGGGTGCCTTGGTTGGGAATAGAGCCTTGACTAAAAGGAAGTGATGATGTGTGCAGACAAACGTCCCCGATTCACACTATGACATGGAGAGACATTGAGGACAGTACACTCTGAGACACAAGGCAGACAGGAAGGGTAAGAATTCTACTATCCCACTCACTGAGGTCCCTGGAGTTGTCTGAGTCCCAGAGACAGACAGCAAACCTAATCTCTACAGGTGCATGGGCATAGGGACCAGGGCCCATGGGGTGGTCCACATGACCAGGCTGGCTTTCTATCTGCCAGTGATTAGGACAGAGGTCTGCACACTAGAAGGTCACCATGACTTCCCCTGTGTGGATGATTCCAGGTCCCTGTGGCTCTGACTGGGGAGGACCTCTGTGCCTGGGTTACATGATGTGCGCCCCACGAACAGGTGTCAGGACCTGGCTTCCACTTGGAGAGAGCATGGCATCCCAGCACTGTGCCAAGGGCCCCACACTCCGTTCCTCGTGCTCAGGACAGAGAAGCCAAGCCTTATACAGAAGAACACTGATATTCTGAGAGTCTAAGTCATGCAGTTGGGGTCACAAGAACCATGAAGGGCAGATGTCTGTGGCTCTTAGACACCTGTTCATCTGAGTGAATATGACCACTTCCCAGAGGCTCACCTAGAGCTGTCCTGAAGCCTCCAGGCAAACTCAAACCCTACACAGAGAGACACACAGAAACAAAGGAAACAAACAACCTGAAACCCAGTTCCAATGTATTCACACAAGTACCTGGCGGTAGGCATTCAGATGTTGGAAGATCTCAGCCATGGATGAGTTCTGCAAGTCTTGGGACTGAGAGGGACGGGAGTGTCTGTGCTTTGCATTCTTCTCCTCCTCAGCCTCCTCCTCTCTGATCTTCTGCAAGGCTCCCCTGTAAATTTGGTCCTGGCAGTAGATGATCTGCTCCATCTGGAAGTGCAGTAGGATACTCTTCTCTGCTTCCTTTTCTTGCTCTAATCTGATATCTTCAAGTTTGGACTGCAAGGAAAGAGAAATGCAGCCAGCAGTCATCAAGGGATGCTTAGCATGGAGTAAGAACACAGGACACTCACAGGCCCTCAAGCATCTGGGCACCAGGCAGAAACAAAAGCAGTCGTGACCTGGGAGTGTCCCTGCACCTGCTTGCTTGGCTCATCTCTGCAGAGGTCACCTGACCTGAGGTGCAAACCAGGGTAAGCCTGAGCCAGGTGTGAGAGCGGCTTCTGCAGAAGTGAGTCTTCAGAGTCAACTTGAGGGGTTTATTTTTAGAGATTAGGTTATTTAGTGTGTGTGTGTGTGTGTGTGTGTGTGTGTGTGTGTGTGTGTGTGTGTCTGTCTGTCTGTGCATGTGTGTTGCATGTATGTACATACTATATTCATGCAAGTTCTTACAGAGGCCCGAAGAAGGTGCTGGATCCCCTGAAACTGGGGTTACAAATGATTGGAACCACTGGTGGGTGCTGGGAACTGTCCTCTAATGTCCTCTAAAGAGCAGTAAGCATTCTGAACCACCGAGCCATCTCTACAACTCATGGATAGGTTTACAATCAATCAGGAGACTCTTCCCTGAGTGTGCGTGAGAAGGTGACAACCCAGTCTATTGTGGACAGTGCTGTCCTACAGTCTGGGCTTCTGAACATCAGTATTCATCTGCTTTCTGAACAGAGCGATGCGAACAGCTGCCTCGCATTCCTACTGCGCTGTCTTCCTGGCCACTTTGGACTGTACCCCTCAAATCCTGAGCCCAAATAAACCCATTCTAAGTCATTCTTATCAGGCATTTGGTCACAAGAAGGAGAGAAGTAAGGAATACACCCAGGCGAGGGCTGAGGACCTGTGTGGACTCCCATCTCTGCCCCAGCCACTCTCACAGCTCTTTTAGCAGCTTTGACATCTGCAGTAAGGAGGCAGCTTCTACCAGAGAATATGCAGAGAGGAGGGGCTCACTTAGGTCGCTCATCTCCTCTGGGCCTCATGTCCTGGGCTTTCCTGACAGCCACAGAGGACAGACTTCACCTAGAATGTACCCTGAAAGGACCATTGCAGGGCTCAGTCTATGTAAAGCTCAGCGCCCTGTGTGTCCCCAGATGCACCTCCCCATTTGCCACACCTTCCAGGGAGACCTAATTGCTCCCATTTTGGGTACATAGGCCCACCAGACATCCCAGCTGTCACCCAGGCTGGAGAATGATGAAGCCAGGGGCCACCTGGAGGGCCTGTCTGCCCGGGCAGCGGCTGAGTTTCTTAGCCATGCCAGTCCCTGTGGAGGCAGAGGCATTATCCTCTTTGCTGTTGTTCCCCTTGAAACAGACACAGTTTCACACTTAGCACCCTCATTGTTAGAATCCAGCAGGCACTGCTAACCTGGCCCTGAGAACCCAGCAGCTCTTTTCCCTCCACCCCACAGAATGTCTGCTATCCCACTGAGCCAACACGCTTCCACATGCCTGGATTTCCCAGAGGGAAACATGTTTTTAAGATACATCACGTATATCAAAGGATACCCAAAGGCTACTGATTGCTATCTGGTCATTTTCAGTGGCCACATTCCCATACCCTGCCCCCTTTTCCTTCTGCCTTGTGGGGTATAAGAGAGCCTGGCTGCCAAGGTTCTAAAACCTTTTTCCTTCCTCAGAGACTTCTTGAGAAGAGACCCTGAGTCTGTTCTCTGAGCTTGGTTCCTCTTCAGACTGCAGATAGGGTGTCTGTAGTCCTGGGGCCTGGTTTTCCTTAGAGACACTGGTATATCATCTGTCTGTCTGTGTGTCTGTCCATCTGCCTGTCTGTCCAAGGCACTAATAATTCGTAATAAAAGTCTTACTCCTCACAATTTACCTCAATGTCCCACCTTGAGCCCCACATCTGACGTCTTTCACTCAGTGTCTTCCTGAACAAGGGCCTGTGAGCCTCTCTCACAGAGAGCTCACTGGTAGATGTCAACGTTCATCTCTGAGTCCTCCCTCCCTTCGCCCTCCTCTCCCCGCTCTGAGTCCTCCCTCCCTTCGCCCTCCTCTCCCTGCCTTGAGTCCTCCCTCCCTTCGCCCTCCTCCTCCCGCCCTGAGTTCTCCCTCCCTTCTCCCTCCTCTACCCGCCCTGAGTCCTCCCTCCCTTCGCCCTCCTCTACCCGCCCTGACTCCTCCCTCTCTTTGCCCTCCTCTACCCGCCCTGAGTTCTCCCTCCCTTCTCCCTCCTCTACCCGCTCTGAGTCCTCCCTCCCTTCGCCCTCCTCTTCCTGCCTTGAGTCCTCCCTCCCTTTGCCCTCCTCCTCCAGTCCTGAGTTCTCCTTCCCTTCTCCCTCCTCTCCCCGCCCTGACTCCTCCCTCCCTTTGCCCTCCTCTCCCCGCCCTGACTCCTCCCTCCCTTTGCCCTCCTCTACCCGCCCTGAGTCCTCCCTCCCTTCGCTGTCCTCCCCCCCCCCCGCACTGAGTCCTCCCTCCCTTCGTCCTCCTCTCCCCGCCCCCACCTTAGCCAGACAGCACCAGTAGCCTCATCAAAAGATTCAACCTGGAGCTTAAGCCTTTTCCAAGCCACCACAGAAAAGGAGGAATAAGTCTCAGTCTGAAACACCGATTATCTACTGTCCAGTTCACTATGCTTCAAAAAGAACACATGGTTTTACCTTGGTAGTTCTGTGGAGATTAAAAAACTCCTGGAAATTGTTTTCAGAAACACTGGAAAAGGCGACTCGTACCATTTCTGATTGAAGGGAGAATAAACAGTTGAACGTGGTAAGGGGTAAGATGTATTCACTCTACCTAATGCAAAACCAGGGCAGGGGTGAGGGTGTGGGTGCTCTCCTGTTCTCTCCCTCCTTCACTCTCCCTGCCCAAAGAGGAGGAAAGTATACACCGGCTTCCAGAGAAATATATGTATTACTAGAAAAGTGTGGTCATCATCCTGCCTGAAGGACTCCAGCTGTGCTCTTTACAGGCCCTAAGGGCCTAGGACGTCACATGACCCTGCCCTCTGACAGAAAATCCCTGGACCCACAGGGTCAGAATGGATCGAGTTCAATTCTGAGACCAACACAGTGGCATCTGGAGCACAGAAAACCTGCCCCCTCCCTAGAACCAGCCCAAGGCCAGCTCTGAGGTGCAGCACTGCCTTTATCTCCATCCCAGAAATAAAGTGGCTGAGACAAGAGCATTCCTCTGTGACCCCCCTGTAGAGCACTCAGCAGTGACCCTATGTAGCACTGCTCAGTGACTATGCACAGCACTCACCAGTGACCTTGTGCAGCATCTCTATCGCTGGCTCCTCCAGGTCTTTGATCTGCTTTCTTATAATGTTCTCAAATGTCTTGTAGTTCACAAACCCTGGCAGCTCTCGGCCACGATACTGCTTTTCAAATGTGTAGACTTCTTTGTATAAAGTATCATAACCTACAACAGGCAGTTACAACAGGTTGATTTATAAAGCACCTTGCAGATTTTTCTAAACAAACCCATTCTGATATTTCTCAATTTACCAAAATAAAGTGAAGCCAATAAATGTCTGCAAATTGAATATTCAAGGGTTACATGGAAGAATGCAACCTCATTGACACTCCCTTCAGTTGAGACAAAAGGACAAAAGGCCTCACAGAGCCAGAGACCTTGGCAGAATGCATCAGGTGGGAAGCAGAGGAAGACAGGGCCTCAAAAAGTCCTAGAGTGTGCTGGTCTATGAACCCTGGTGCATTTCCACCAAAGAAGAAGGGTCAGAGCACATGGCTCATAGGCCCTGTGGCCCCTAGACAGCATCATGAGCTGGGTGGGAGAAGATCTCCCATCAGCAATGGGTGACAGGGCACATAGGCACCTGGATGTCCCCAGTGTGGTTGGACCCCTGTTCATGAGTCAAAACACTTAGTCCCTCACCGCTGTCCTGGAAGTGGGCAGCCGACTCAGATGGGCCCTGCTTTCTCTGTGATGAACTGGCTGCTTTTGTTGTTGTTTAATCATTTTATATGTATGCATGTTTTCCCTGTGGGTATGTCTGTGCACAGTTTGCATACAGTGCCTGTACAGGCCAGAGCAGAGCATTAGGTCTCCTGGGATTGGAGTTGCAGATCGATGTGTAAGTCACCATGTGGGTGATGAGGATCAAACCTAGATCCTCTGGAAGACCCGCCAGTGCTCTTAACCACTGAGCCATCCATCACTCCAGCCCCCAAAGAATGTTTTAAATAATAATAATAAAGCTTAAACAAGACTTCAGTACATCCAGAGAGTTGTAAGTCAAGCTCTACAGTCTAATCCTTGGTTCCTGACTCCTGGGACCACTCTTCTCAGCAGCAGGTGGTGCCTCCCTTTCTCCCCTCTCCAGTGCTGCAGCTGGTGCTCGGCCTTCTGTCTGCATCGTGTGTACATTCTGTGTGTTTCTGACATGGAGTTACAGGACACAGGGCCCTGTGACATGGTTTCCACTCACGTTTCTGTCAGTAAGACTAAACTTGTACCTTTTGTCTCCATTCCTTCTGTGCCTTTCCATGGGTTAAAATACTCCACTGAATGATGCTAAGGACTGAATTGCCTCCCTCAAAATCCTTGTGCTGGGGTCCTAACCACCCAGCACCTCAGGGTGGGACTATTAGCAGATGCGGTTTTTAATGAATTTGCTGAGTATAAAGGAGTCTGTTAGGGTGATCTCCAGTCAACTGCATCTTGTGCCCTTACAGGGATGGACAGGACAAAAACACCCTGAGTAGAAGACTTGTGAAGACATGGGAGAAGATGTCAGGTTCAAGGCAAAAGAACTTGTTTGTTGTCTATTTCCTGTAGACCTCTTTCCATTTCCTCCTGGGGGTGGAGGAGGACAGCGTGTGTTCATCTCTCCCAGGGGTCACTGCTGTGATCCACAGCGACTGCACCATGTCACATTCCCCATCAGTGCACCAGGGCTTTCTTTTTTGTTGCCTCTTCTCCAGCACTTGCCAGTGTCTGTCTTTCTGGTTCTAATTTCCCTCTGGGTTGAGACAGGAATTATCCTTGTGTTTTCACTGGCATCTCTGATGGCCATTGGTCATGCGTTTTTCAAATGTTTTGTTAGTCATTTGTATACCTCCATTTTTGGAATGTCTCTTACGGTCCCTTCCCCTCTTCTAATTAGATCCTGTTCTCCTATCTTGGAGTTGTAATGTTGCTTCATGTTCTGTTCTTTAGGCCCTCCTCTCTCAGATGTAGTGGCAGACACTTCTGAGCTTTTGAACTAGGACAGTAGCTCTTCCAAGGAGTGAGGACACATTGCAGAGCCTACAGTGGTCAGCCTCAGCTGTCTGGACTTAGTAGTGGTGAGCACAGCAGAAATGGTAGGCACAGCGGGGACATGAAGATTCACATCTTTAAATAGTGTCAAATCAGTCTCTCTACAAAGGTACATTTCACCCACCCTGGCCGCCGGCCACACTGTCCTCTGGGGTCAAAAGCATTCTATGTGTGGCTGTAGGAGACAGAACTAACTCTATGGCTTCATCCAGCCCATTCAAGGCAGGCAAAGGTCCATGGAATCCCCATCAATCCACCACCATGGTAGCACTGATATGTGATCAATGAATGGACAGGTACCACTTCCCTCCAAGATTAAAACTCTCCATTTTGGAGAGAGGCTCCTTAAGGCACAGGATGTAACTAGGGAGGTTAAAAAATAGGATAATCCTAAAGGATGTAAAACACTATGTCCTCCTGCAAAGCTCCTTAAACTCAGGAAGTAAATAATTCCATAACCTTAGGAGGTCCCTGAAACTGATAAGATTCACTAGGCCTCTTTCTCAAGTGTATACAAACAGTAGCGACTGCTGAGAGTCACTCTCACTTAAGTTGGGCTGCCTGGAAGAAGCAAAGACAAGTCAAGCTGCCTGACAGAGGCACAGACTAGTTTAACCACTCAGAAAGGACACTCTCCAACCCATTAAGCTGTCTGCAGACTGTGCAGTGTGCTCCAGATTTCATGGGCCATCACCCATGCTGGGCTGGGCTTTGTGGATACAGCTGTCTTTGAGTCATTTCTGTGCCTGTGATCACACATACTCCTATAAGTGAACCCAATAAAACTCTTTGGTTCACCAGGCCAGGCATCAGTAGTATACGCACTTTGGTTTGTTGTCAGTTCCCTATCTGATGTCTTATCCAAGTTCACAAGGGGAACTTCATTCCTAGTGTACGGGCATTGAAAGGTGATCCTTTAAGAGGTGACCAGGACACGAAAGCCCCATCCTCACAGAGCGATGTGTAGCCTCAGAACAGGAGCTACAGAGGGATCTGGTTCTCATTTTTCTCATATGAGGGTCAGACTATATGACGGACTCTTGGAGGCAGAAATGGAGCCCTCTCTAGATGCCTTATTTCTGGTGCATTTACTTGGGACTTATTAGATCTGTGAGTGTTGGACTACTATTGTCTGTAGCAATGAAGAGGAAGACTGTTGAGAATGGCAACACGGATTGAACAAGATACTCACCTTGTTGGAAATTCTTTTTGATCTCTTTACACCACAACAAGAACTCTTTTCGGAGTTTGTTGAATAGGCGGCATTGTCCCTCCCCCACATTCTCTTCTCCTAGTACCAGGGCACTGATGTCATGGTTGAAAGCGTTGATTTTCTGTCAAGGAAAAAAACCATCAATATGAGCAGAGATCTTTCAAGCTGGGGATCAAGGTAATGAAAGGAAAGGTGTGTCCTGAAGGTAGGAGAGCCACCTTGTCCTCATGGGCCCATCAGACCATATGGAGAAGGGGCTTTTGCAGCTGGAAATACCCCCCCTTCCCTTTTCCCTTTGGGATCATCAGGGAGAGCTCCTCTCTCAGTGTGGATGAAAGAAAAGGGTCCCCCCAGCTCCACACTGCATCAGCCATGGCCTCTGTCCTGACTCCATTTTAACACTAATGGGGAGATGCAGCCCCAACAGCTTGGGAGCGTGAGATCTGAAGCGCACCGGACAGAGGTCCCTGTGTAGAGGGATGCCCTCGTCATCATGCCGGGCACCATGGTCAATGCTCATATCGCTCAGGATGATGGGCAATGCTCACTTCTATCAGGAAGATGGTCTTCCCACTCTCATCTTCTGGTATGTCTGTGCCGTACTTCTGCAGCTCGTCACTTGTACTCTGGTAACACTTCTTTATTTGGTTTTCTAACAAAGGCAGAGTTTTCTGAATCGTGAAGACATGAACGAGACATGAAAATATAGACTGGAATGCAAAGGCGTCCCCAGGCCTACGCCACAAGGTCACCACGGCACGTGGGGGGCAACAGCCTGAAGTCCTGAGACGATTCTCCCAGGTGGAGAACTAAGGAGATTTGAGGTGCAGACTCCACCAGGTCAGGGAAAAGTGAACATGGCTTCTGTCTGAAGAGCTTATCTTGAACTCAGGCTCATGATCAAGTCTGGAATGAGGAGCTCATAGCCATGCTGCCCAGAACCTAAGGGTCACAGCAGCTGGAACCAGCACACAGCCTCCCGATGCCACAGTCACTAACTCCCAGACACAACATGTCTACACAAAGACATCTTGACCACCTTGTGTGCCCAGGACTGCCCAGACCTGGTTCAGCTTGAGGAACACACAGCCGCCCCAGCTTACACAGATGTGTGAGATGAGCTCCGTGGTCAGTCTCTCTGCCAGGCAGGGCACTGTGGCCTTCCCATCCTCCAGAAGAATTCTGAGGAAACAAGAGAGATATGGGGTCCCATCAGACCAGGGCAGAAAAGAAGTTTGGAGCCTGCTCTGGGGTTGTCAGGGCCAATTAGGGTACTGTCAGTGCATGAGTACCTTGAGGTTGGAATCATGGGGTACTCAGAGATACTGTCAGTGCGTGGGTACCTTGAAGTTGGAATCATGGGGTACTGAGAGATACTGTCAGTGCGTGGGTACCTTGAGGTTGGATGCATGGGGTCCTGAGAGATACTGTCAGTGCATTGGTACCTTGAGGTTGGAATCATGGGGTACTCAGAGATACTGTCAGTGCATGGGTACCTTGAGGTTGGAATCATGGGGTACTCAGAGATACTGTCAGTGCGTGGGTACCTTGAGGTTGGATGCATGGGGTACTGAGAGATACTGTCAGTGTATGGGTACCTTGAGGTTGGATGCATGGGGTCCTGAGAGATACTGTCAGTGCATTGGTACCTTGAGGTTGGAATCATGGGGTACTCAGAGATACTGTCAGTGCGTGGGTACCTTGAGGTTGGAATCATGGGGTACTGAGAGATACTGTCAGTGTGTGGGTACCTTGAGGTTGGATGCATGGGGTACTCAGAGATACTGTCAGTGCATGAGTACCTTGAGGTTGGATGCATGGGGTACTGAGAGATACTGTCAGTGCGTGGGTACCTTGAGGTTGGCCTCATGGGGTACTCAGAGATACTGTCAGTGCATGGGTACCTTGAGGTTGGATGCATGGGGTGCTGAGAGATACTGTCAGTGTATGGGTACCTTGAGGTTGGATACATGGGGTACTCAGAGATACTGTCAGTGCATGGGTACCTTGAGGTTGGATGCATGGGGTGCTGAGAGATACTGTCAGTGCGTGGGTACCTTGAGGTTGGCCTCATGGGGTGCTGAGAGATACTGTCAGTGCGTGGGTACCTTGAGGTTGGATACATGGGGTACTCAGAGATACTGTCAGTGCATGGGTACCTTGAGGTTGGAATCATGGGGTGCTGAGAGATACTGTCAGTGCGTGGGTACCTTGAGGTTGGCCTCATGGGGTGCTGAGAGATACTGTCAGTGCGTGGGTACCTTGAGGTTGTCCTCATGGGGTACTCAGAGATACTGTCCGTGCGTGGGTACCTTGAGGTTGGATACATGGGGTACTCAGAGATACTGTCAGTGCGTGGGTACCTTGAAGTTGAATGCCCGGGGTACTGAGAGATGGGTTTGTAGAATGATGCAGAGGAAGCAGCTCGGATAGTTCCGTAGTACGCCACCATGATTCCCTCAGCTCATGTAATAGAGTAAAATCTGCTCTCCAAAATCATGTATACACAACTACAGGTATGTTCTCATACCATACACACATCTTGTCATGTGTGATACACATGAATACACACACACACACACACACACACACACACACACACACACACACACACGCATGCACTCCTCAACAAGCATACAACACATCTTTCTATATGTGAAACGTGAGTAAACACACACACACTTACATATGATGGAGTAACTTACACAGATTGTATCCACTGGATAGGAAGGTGTGTTCCTGTATTTTCTAGTTTTAATTGCTTTGCAGTGCCAAGTGTTGGCAGGACATAAGGTATGGAGATTTCTATAGCCCACCATACCTGTTTTCTACATGTAAATGTTTCACGTCAAAAACATGACTCTCTAACATTATCATTCTAAAAACCAAGCTGTTGTCAGGGAGGTCACAGCCATCAATCTGGCCAAAAAACAACACCATATGCATAGGGCATAATCCTGCTGCTGGTTGGTTCAGAGTGAGTAACTGGGGAACCTGTAGCACTATGCTAGGAGCTTTTTCTGTATGAGAAAGGAATGTGGCTTTTGATGAACAATTAGCTGGAGGCTGGAGCCGGGTCAAAGGGAGATCAGGAGCAGGCGGGGAGGTGGAGGCTCAGGATAGAGACACAGTGACAGGAAACGGGGGTTGAGTCCGGATGGCTAGCTGAGGCACTGCCCCAGAAAACAGGCGAATGGCCATGTACTAGGCAGACATCTGTGTCTTTGTTATTAAACCCCAAACAGCAGGCCCTAAAGCACTGCAATGTACATGTATAATACATATTAGTTTACACGCCCTTCCATGTAGGCTACACATATGAATACACACATAGACATGCATAATACACAGGAATATAAACAATACATACAGATTCAGGATTTATACAAGTTTACTAACATACATTTGCATATGTGTGAGGAACAAGTGAAGTGGGAGACACACCCTAGTGCAAGAAAGGGTTTAAGCCATGAACTCTTAGAAGCATGAAGCTGTACTATTCGGTGCTACCAAACTCCATGTTCACACAGTACCGTGTAATGCCTCAGGATATAAGACACCAGGGAATTAGAACTCTTCCTGCTTGTAAGTGACATCTTTCTCTCACTGTGGGTCCAGTTTCTATACTGGTCAATTCATTTAAACAGACAAACAAGCAAACAAACAAACTGTGGTAAAAATAGAAACAATGGAAACTTGTTTTCTTTGGGGCTTTTTGAAACAGGGTCTCTACATAGCTCTGGCTGTCTTGGAACTCACTATGTAGACTAAGCTGCCCTCTAGCTCATAGAGATCCATCTGCCTCTGCCTCTTAAGTGATGGGATTAAAGGCTTGCACATAATGAAAACTTTGAAAAGCCAGAAGAGCCTGGAAAGATGCATTTCAGGTTCTCAGAGAGCACAACTGTCTACTCAGACTATTATACCCAGCAAAACTATCTATTAAAATTGATGGAGAAATAAAAACTTCCATGATAAAACCTGATTTAAGGAATTTATGGCTGCTAATCCAGCTTTACAGAGGATCCTGCAAGAAATACTGTGATCTGAAGAGAAGGATAAATATACCCAAGAACTTATGGGGAATAAACAGGCAACGTCACTATAGTTTCTCAAAAGCGCTCAAAGAACATCATAAAACCAACAACAAGGCCAGGCATGGTGGTACACAGATCCCTGTGAGTTCATGAGCAGCCTGGTCTACATTGTCAAACCAGGACAGCCAGGGCTACATAGTGAAACCCTTTCTCAGAATACAAAGAACAAACAAACAAACAAACAAAGCCAGTGACAGGAATTAACACACACCCATCAACAATAACTCCGAAAATTAAGTCTCAGTTCCCCAACAAAGACAGACTAGGATTTTGGATCTGAAAATATAATCTCATCTCTTGCTGCTTTCAGAAAACACAGCTTACTCAGAATGATAGAAATGACCTCAGGATAAGGGTAGAAAAGCAATTGGCCTAAGATGCAAGCAGGTTAGATATTCTACTATCTGATAAAGTAGACTTCAACCTAAAACCAATTAAGGAGATAAAGAGGGGCATTTTGTATTTACCAAAGGAATGATCTACCAAGGGGATACTGCAATCTTCAACATCTAGATACCAAAAACAAGCCTACCAATTTCATTTTAAAATGTTATTAACTGTAAAACCACAGATTGAATAATACTCTAATAGTGAGAGACTTCAATCTGCAACGTGCATGAATAGACAGGTTGTATGAACGAGAGTTAAGCAAAGAAACATGACACTTAAATGATGTCAGAAATCAAATGCAGATTTGCCTGGTGATGCACTCCTGAGGAGACAGAGGCAGGCAGATCTCTGTGAGTCAGAGGCCAGCTTGGTCAACATAGTGGATTCCATAATAGCAAATGGACTTATTTAGAGAGAGAGAGAAAGAGAGAGGAGAGAGAAGAAATACACATATATACAAGGAATACACATATATACATTCCTCTCAGCAGCCAATGGAACTTTCTCCAAAAGTATCACCCATTAGAACACCAATCAAGTCTCAACAAACACAGGAAATTGAAATAACATCCTACATTCAATTTGACCACAACAGAATGAAGCTGTGTATCAACAGCAATAATGACTACTGACAATACAGAGGCTCAAGGACACTATTCAACACACTACTGAATAAGGGTTGCATTAGGAACAAATGTGGAAATTTAAAAATTTCAAGAATTTTCTTGGGGGTGGTGGCCCATGTCTTTAATTGCAGCATTTGGAGCCAGGGATAGGGAGAGTTCAAGGCCAGTCTGGTCCATAAAGTTTCAGGACAGTCAAGCTTACAAAGAGAAACCATGTTTTGCAATTCCAAAATAAGTAAATAAAGGAATCAATCAATAAATAAAATTTTAAATCTAAGAGTTGAATGAAAGTGAAAACATAACACATACTAATCTACAAGACAGAGTGAAGGCAGTTCTCACAGGAGTATTTACAGCATAATAGCATCCAAAATATCACAAGTTAATAACTTCCTGATGCACCTGGAAGCCATGGAAAACCAGGAGCAAAAAGTACTCCAAACAGTAGATTGGAAGAGAGAATCAACATCAGTAAAATAAAACTGAAAAAAAAAAAGCTACAATGAATCAATAAAATGAGCAGTTCATTCTTTGAAAAATTAAACAAGATTGACAAATCCTTGGCTTGTTTATTTATTTATTTATTTATTTATTTATTTATTTATTTTTGGCTATTTGAACAGGGTTTCTTTGTGTAGCTTTGGCTGTCCTAGAATCACTTTGTAGACCAGGCTGGCCTCCAACTCACAGAGATCTGCCTGCCTCTGCCTCCAAAGTGCTGGAATTACAGGCTTGCACTATCGCACCCAGTTCTCCTTGGCCTAATCAACCAAAAGAAAGAGAGTTAGATGACCCAAATTAATAAAATCAGAAATGAAAGAGCCCTTGCCACAGACTCAGGTGGCATGCAGAAACTGGTTAAGGATGTACTGACTTTAAACACTATACTCCCTGAAACTGCAAAGCCTAAAAGCATGGAAGAAATCTCAGATGCACACAACATAGCAAATTTAAGATTAGATGAAATAAACAGTTTAGACAGATCCCTAACCACGAATGAGATTGACGCAGTAATAACTCTACCAGGACCAGATGGATTCACTGCAGATGTCTACCAGACATTCAAGAAATCACACTGTTAAAAAGAAATCCAGCACTGTTAAACTTTTCCATGAAAAAGAAAGAAAAGACTAGCTTTCAAACTGTTCTTTATGAAGCCAGTATGACCATGATACACAAACCAGATAAAACAAAACAAAAAGAGAAAGTTACAGACCGCTCTCATGGATGAAGAAATATGCAAAAGTTCTCAATAAAATACTGTCAGGGAAACTTAAACTCATAAAAAGTACCATTCCTCACATTCATTCCAGAGATGTAGGGATGAGTCAACATATGTAAATCACTTCATATTATCCATCACACAGAGAACTAAAAGACAAATCCCACAATCGTTTCATTAGACAAAGGAAAAGCCTTTGACAAAAATCTAAAATTCTTTCCTTTACAAAAGTCATGAAGAAGCTGGGGATGGAGATGGCAAACCTCACTCTAATAAAAACTATATAAAAAAACCTATAGCCAACATTGTACTAAGTGGAGGAAAACCAAACAGCTCCCATTAAGATTAGGACAGCCTTTTCTTTTCAACGAGAATGCTCCTGCAGTAGGGAGTTCAAAGGATTTTGGTGAGATTTTCAGCCATCAGCAGCAGGTGCATTTGGAAGCTCAGCTCTTCTTACCCGTGTCTACTGCTGTATTGCATCAAACATGGGCCCAGCTTAGTTTTCTGTAGACATTGAACAGTTGTCCCAGCCATGGGTGCTAAGCTGACACCTAACACGGCTGAGTGCTGCTTTTCTGACATGTCAAAGACATGGTCACATTCTGGGTCTCCTCCTTTTCCTCTGCTCTGCTCTAATTGTGACTCTGGTCCCTGAGCACATTTAACTGTAGCACCTTGGCAGGTCCCTTCCTCTTTTCCCCTACTTCCTACTCTTTGAGAACTACTGTGTGCATTTTGCCTTCCTTCAGGAACATTCTACAGTGATTCCAGGATGGAGTTGTCCTCAGGTTGTTGCACAAACACCCCTCATGCCACCTCTGCTCTTGATCAGCAGTTCTCACGGCATGGGACGGACAGTGCAGTGGAGGTACCTGAAGTGCGGGTGTTCGCTGAAGAAGGCTTGCTCCTTCTGCAGGGCCTCAGCTAGGCTCAGCTTCTCCTGGATGTCCTGCTGGCCCCTGCACTTGACTATCATGTAGCCCTTCTTCAGGTGGCACACCAGGTTCCGCACCACATCAATGACCTTGTCTTCAGTACCTCTGTCCACCAGATCGGGCTTGGTCAAGATCCCTGAAGGACAGACGTTGAACTCAGAGGACACACACTGCCACCAAGATAGCAGGAAGAAGTGTGGCTCTCACTGGCCACCATCAACCCATCCTTGACTAAGGCACACAGGGCAGATGCAAAATCCATGCAAGACGGAACACCCCCCCCACACACACACATGTGCAGGGGCTCATGTGAGGACTGTGGAGCCGCTCTATGAGCTGCAGACTCCTCCCCAGCATCTCTCCATGGCCACCACCCAGGGAGACACGAAGTTCATCCTTTCACTCGTGTGGCCCTTATCATGGCCCCTAAGCTAGTGAATCTCAGCATATATGGCTTCCTCCTCATGTTTGCTCTCCTCTGACTCCTCATGCCCCTTCTACCAGAGAGCCAAGATGAGGGGGCCCTATTCCCTCAGTGGGATCCTGAATGTGCACTGAGATTAATCCACTTGATCCAGGGAATGTGTCCCACTGGTACCCACTCTTCTCACCTATGGTCCTGTCCCCCTCAGGGTCCACCTCCTGAGCCATGCTCAGGGCCTCCGTGGTGGCAATGTCCACATTGCTGGGGACCACCACAAGGTTGATGGTCTCCTGTTTTTGGATGTAAGTCTTGATGAGTCTCTTGATCTGTGAAAAATGAGATAGTGACTCAAATATGGAGACAGGATCAAGAGTGAGATGATCCAGAGCATCCATTCGTTTCAGGCCCTGGCTTCCATGGACTATACATGTCTCTAGTGGATTGTAGGCATCCAGTCTCACCCTGCCTCTGCAAGGTCTCTCTTACACACAACCCCGGATATACTCCAGTGCCCCAGCAGCGCAGTGCATGTCAGAGCAGAGTCTAACAACCCTGGATATACTCCAGTGCCCCAGCAGCTCAGTACGTGTCAGAGAAGAGTCTGGAGTCTCACCTGGCGTCCTATGTCTGCAGGCTGGTTGCCTACAGCCACCCTGGTAATCCCAGGCAGATCGATCAGAGTCAGGTCTGGAACGTGCGGGGAGCTGATATCCAGGCTAATGAGCTTATCACTGATACCCAGCCCTACCCCAGCATTGAAGAACTGACCTGGAAAGGAGGAGAGAGACAGCTGGTCAAGCTTGGCGAGGTGGGATAGTAAGGCTAGAAGTCAGGTGAAAGGGATCTTACTCCAGAGAACTCTGGGAAAGCCTTGGCTATGCAGTGACCACACAGGCCCCTGTAGTGAAAAGATAGGTTGGTCCTCTGGTTATATTTGGAGCTTCTAGACTCTTTGGAGGTGGAATGACACTAGAGGAAGAGGATTACCGGAGCAGGTCCATATGTCCTATTTCTGTCCCCTTCCTGTGACATATGCTTTCTGTCTGTTATCACTTCTCTCTGTCATAATAATGGTCTTCCCAGGATCATACGGAAAGGTGACCATGGACTGTCGATGCTGCCCCCGACCAGCAGGAAAGACACCAACACCGGGAACTCTTCTTGCTGCAGTTTATTCAGGAACCTGGACTACCGGAGTGACCCCGGGAAAAGCTCCCACAGAACCTTTATAGTGTGCCTGGTCCTATCAGAGACTGCCACGTTGTCGCTCTTGGTTGGTGCATTCGGATCACGCCACCTCACGCTATGCCTTGTTCGTATCATGCCACCTCACACTATGCCTTCAGGCATGTGCATAAGGGGCTTGCTCAAAGGCTCACTGCGCATGCGCATAAGGGGTGCATTGCACATGCGCATAAGGGATGCATTGCGCTGGGGAAGCAGCAGGGGGCACTGCTATCTGTGGCTCTCCACAATGGACAAAACCCTCTGAATCCAGGAGAGGAAGTAAGTCCTCCTGTAAATCATTCTGAGAGGACCTGTGCCACAGCTGCGGAGAAGGAAGGCAAAGCCTCTTCTGTCCAGTGGTTCTGGGTGACAGGAGGTTTGAAGAGGTTTCATTTTCTGTGCTGGAACAAGGTCCTGACAGAATGACTCAACACTTTCCCCCTAACTCTAGGTGCAGTGGTAACAGGCAGTCAGAGAGTAAGGGACAAACAGGACACTGACCTTTGTTGATGGCCTCTTCTACCTGTGAGGGATCAGAGAGCTCCACTTCAATGTCCTCATAGCTGATCTTGCCTCGCCACTCCTTTCCCTCATCCAGTTTCTTCAGTTTCAGCACCAGAGGGCATCTGGTGACAATACCTATGAGAGCACATCCATGTTAACGCAGTGCTCTGCTGCACATAGCCCCATATGCTCCACACCTTAGACTAAAGGTGTTCACACCTGCACACACTCATCTGCAGAAACACTGGGAATGGAAACACCTGGCCTCATTTGGACACCACGCATCCAGAGTGACCTCAGGCCTATCTTCTGGGAACAGGAACCCAGGGCATGTTTATGCATTGGGGGTAAAGCTACCAACTAGTTCAGTCTGGTAGCTAAGGAACCTTGAGGAGAATTCCTCCTACTGTGGACCCTCAGCTCCATGGGGAGCTTGGAGGAAACTTTAACCTATCACACATCTTCTTCTAGCCCCTATACATCCTGGTCACTGTGTCCCACAGGCCACCTCATCACACCCCTGTCATGATCTCCTTCCCTCGCCTGCCTTGTCCATGGCATTTTTCCTGGGTCCCTGAACCACATTGGCTTTGACCTCTTCCTGAATACTCAATGACCGCCTCAGCCATAGTGCTTAAGTGGCAACACTAGCCTGGACACCTGCTTCCTCTCTGAAGGGAGCAGTCACCTCAAGGGAAGGGGCTAGGGACCTGACCACTGAGTCAGAGCTTTTTCAAACTGCAGCTTTCAAGTCACCCTGAAGATGTTGTACAGTGGGAAAGTGCGATGGACTGAAAGCTGCCTCACGGCAGCACACATGCTCAGCACCAACACCTGCAGTCACTGTGGGATACAGAAGTAAAAGGAGTAACTTAGGCCCATGGAGGGCGTGGCTGGATCCCTAACCATGAGAGTGGGACCCTTGTGAGAGGAGGCAGAAACTGCAAGACTGCACAGAAGAAAGCCAAGGAGGAAGACCTCACAAGAAGCTACACCTCAGTCTTCATCTTGCTGTGTACCCAGACCTGGGCGGGGTCTGTTTCTATCTTTGAAGCCCCAGGTCCACAGCCTAGCAAGGCAATAAGCACTGAGCTCTCACCACTGCCTCTGGGGAGGGCTACTCCCGACAGTGCTTCCAGCACAGAGCTCTTCCCTGAGCTCTGGTCCCCGATGACAGCTATGGCAGGCAGGGCCAGGTCCTGCTCCACTCCCATGGCCCGCAGGGAGTCGATGAGGTCGATGCAGGGCCGCACCTTTTCCTCGTACTGCCTGCTGAGGCTGTTAAGAGACTCCTAGATGAGGGTAAAGCAAGAGTGAGGTCATGATCCACAGGAAATGCTCCAGCAAAGCCAATATATATACATACATACGCGTACACACACACACACACACACACACACACACACACACACACACACACACACACGTATTTCTTCAAAGGCTTCCTGTGGGCTTACTGGCCTGTGTCCCTGGACCACAGCCTTGCTTAGTCTCCTCCCTGTTTGGCAAGTTTTTCCCATCACTAATTCCAGTCCCTGGAACTCATCTTCCCCAGTGCTTCAGACTCCAGCCTTTTAACCTTTAACCCTTGCTTTAACCACAGCCTCTGTCATCACTGTGACTTGATTGGGTAGCTTGCAGGTATCAGCCTGGGCCAATCTCTGCTTACTGCCTACTGAGATCCAGGGCCCACCTCCTGAATGGCAACCATAACCCAAACACTGAAGAAAGTCAGCAGGCATCAGGTGCAGGACACACACTGTGCATCTTTACTAAGGGCTTCTAACCCTATAAACGCCTCTCTAGCCAAACTTGGACAGGAACTCAGTCCCTACCTGCTTGAAGTTGTGCTGAGGGACCATAGATAGCCTGTCTCCTGGACAGAAGCGGCTATCTGCTCCCAAAGCATGTGGGTGTGAATGCCATGAGTCTAGATATGAAACACTGCCCAAGGGCCTTCACCTGAGTGTTTGGTCCCATATCCAGCTGGTTGCTCGTGGGAGGTGGTGGGGTTGGATTAATGGGGGACTACTGGGAGGGTAGAGATCACTGGCCCCATGGCTTTGAAAGGAACTTAGAGCCCAGCCCTTCCTCTACCTCTCTTTTCTCTCCCAGCCATTAGGCATCAGCACTGTAGAATAATGGCACCCAGTGGGCATGGGCCTCTGAAACTGTGATGTGTAGGGAACTAGGCCACAGCAACAAAAAGCTGACTGATGCGTTGGTCTGAGTTCCTTCTGTCCCCTCACTGCAGGATTATAGCCTGGCAGGAAGGACACACACTGAGATTCGGGACATGGAGAGACAGTAAGCAGCCCTTCTCATTGCCTGTGACATTTGACACTGTTGTTAATACTGATTTTAAAAGTGTTAAGCTTTCCAGAGACAGGCAGCCCAATGTCTCAAACAGGGAAGGACAACACAGTCCTTAGTACCAACTCAGCTGCACTGATGCGCTGAGGATCCCAGCGTGGGGATGGAAACCCACTGATGGAGGGAGGGAGACTCTCCCAAGGTCAGATAGTGACAGGGTCAGACTAGGACCACGCTGACAGGACTCTGACCAGAGACCTGGTTTGGTTCTCAGCAGCATTGGATCCCAACTCTATGAAAAGAGACACCAAGGGGCTCCTTCCAGGAGGGAATCTCAGTGAGTCCTAACAGGGCTGTATGGGCAGGGACAGCAGAGCACCGCTCAGGGTGTGCCAGTCCCCAATGATACCACCTTCTCAGACCAAGATGGCATCTCAAACACATTCAGTGAAGGATCAGGGGAAGGGGGGCATTGGTCTCATCTTGGCCCAAGCAAAGTAAACAGTAGAAACGCATGTGCATCCTGCCCAAGGTAGGTCACCATCTCCAGGCGGGTATGAGGTAAAATAGCAGCCCTCAGATGGACATGGCCATACCTGGTTTCTTTCTTCTGGGCTGATCTCTCCATTGGGCAGTGGGTCACTGGTTGAGGTGACTGAAGCAGGGTGCCTGTTTTCTTCTGTGCTAAGAACCATTGTCTATATCTTCTTCCAACTGGGCACCCTATTGAAGATGAGGACTGGGAAGATCCTGGGCAGATACATTTCTCTGACATCCTCTGTTAGCCTTTCCCTCATGGCACCAAATGCAGGCTTCTGTCTGCACTCCAAAGCCTGCCCCTGGGTCACCTGGCTTCCTCCCACCCTTCACAGGAGGCCTCCATCTGCTTTCCAATGGGCTCCTGGCCCCACAGCTGGGGATCTGGCACTTCTTGTCTAGGCCTTAGCCCCAGACCCCAGAGGCCTTGGAACTCCACCCTCTCCTGCTGCCTTCCAGAAGAGATACTGCAGTTTATGGAGCTGCTTTAGAGTGCTCCTAGATTCAGCTGAGGGAGACCTACTCTGTCTACCTCAGTAGCCCCACCTGTGCTGTCAGGGATCCCCTTACTTTAATACAAGGAGCCAGGAAGTATCCCCTTAGCCCTGAGCTATGGGATGTGCCCTAGTCCTGGGTGATACTCACCAGTCTCCTCCTCAGTGACAGAGTGCCTGGCTTTCTGTGCCCCAGTGTCTTTAAAAAGTGCTGGCCTCGCCCCTTTTCGGGGGAATTGAAACTTAGGGAAATGATGTAAGCCCTGAACTTGCCAAACTGCATACCCAAACTGAGCTGAGAAACGAAACTCATCCTTAGAGGCCCTTGGCTGCGTCCTGAGGTTTGGAAATTGGCAGAATTTTGAGCTCAACTCACCGAACCAGTTCAGGGAACTGTCTGATTTCCCCCAAGTGCAGCCCAGCTCTGTGCTGCACCTTGTGCTCTGACAGCCTTACCTCCTCTCAGATAAACACAGCCTAGAGTACCCTCTTCCTTTCAGTGAGCCATTCCTGCTGTACCAGGATTCCCACGGGCTGTGCTGGTGGCAGTAGGTCCCCTGTGGTACTTACCCCAAACTCAGTCCCTATGGCCTCCTTCTTTCCTTTGGTTTGCCCCCTTCAGGACTTCCTGTTCTGTTAGCCTCTGATTTGTCCTGGTTGAAGATGAGCAGACATGGTGGCCTTCTATGTGACTTCTATGGGTATGCACACTGGCACCACCTAGGAACAGTCATTGCCCCCAAAGAACCCACTGGTTCCCCACTTCCACTCCCTCATGTTAGGTCAGTCCCTGACAACTAACCCCCCCCCCCAAAAAAAAAACCTGCTGTGATGAAAGTGCCAGCCTGTACCAGACATTGTCCCAGCTGCAGTCCAGGGGTCCCATGGCCTGCATGGAACCAAATCCCTATTATGAAAGGGAAGGGACATTAAAGTCCCTTTGCTATGCAGAGAAATCCCATGAAGGGAGGGCTTTAAGCAAACCATCCCAGGAATCACTGAGGCACCCTGACAGTCCTTCTGGGAACCTTGTGACGGCAGGTTGTGAGGGCTGAGAACACTCACTGCTCCTGCAGGCCTGGTGATAGTGACAGTGTTATAAAAATATAGATGCCACATAACAGATCTGGTACAAAGAGGTTTATTTGAGGGGGACAGGAAGAGAGGTGGGAAGAAGAAGGGGGTACCAGAAGAGACCTAGAAGGAGCCATATTATAGATTAATAACATTAACAAAAACAAGAATAAGCATAATCTAAGGCAGTGAGTTTTACCCTTTTGAGAGTGAAAGTAGAGCATAATAACCAAGTTTTAATGTAAACAAATGAGTGACTCCTTGGAATCACCCATTTTTCAGAGTCAGCAATACAATAGAACATTATAAAACAACTTTAAAATTACATTTGAATTAGTTATATAAAATTCATTTTCCAGGAAGCTTAGAGGTGAGCCCTTAGCACAGGCAGCTGATAGCAGAAGAAATAGCATTGATCCAGTCATACATCCAAGAACTAGTAAAGACATATATAGTTAGACATCTATTTTAAATTAGCTTGTTCATCTGAATAGACCTTTAAGACCTTATAGGTTTACCATCATATAAAGAATATTTTGAACCAGGGTTGAAATATATGTATATGTTGTAAAAATACAACTTTGAATTTCTTTGAAAATCCATACCAATTTAAAATGAGACTTGTTGATTTCTTAGTCTAAAAAGAGATAAAATAATAAGCAGAGAGTTCATTAGGACAAAGAAATTTTTACCATTGTTGCTTTATATCACATGGCCAGCTTAAGATGGTAGAGTCACATGGCAGGTTGTAAACCATGTGGCTGGCATATACATGCACATACAACAGTTGAACCTAGATTTTAAGGATCATATCCAATGAACAAACACAATGAGCAAATTACACAAATTCTTAAATAAGAGTTCACAGTATACTCTTAAGATATAGCTTTCTTTTGAGAGGAGAATGTAAAGAAATTAGAGAGAGAAGATTTTTAAGAGTTGGGAAGTATAGCCTTAGAGCTCAGAGCCTTTGGGGGCGGGGTAGAGCAGAGTTTTAGATATCTGGGAATCATTTGTCTTTGATTGGTTTGGGCTTTTAATGAGCCCAGGCTTTTGTAATAGAGTTAAAGAGGCAGGAAGGGAAGAACAAGTGCTTTTGTAATTCCTGCAAACCAGCTGCAGGAGGGGAAGGGGTGAGCCAGCACAAGCTGGTCCACATGGGAAGAAAGCCACATGGAGGAACTGGACTAAGTAGAATTTAGGAAGATGTTCACAGACTAATGGTTCACACGCACCTCAGGAGTGGTCAGACTACAGCGTGGGCTGGAGTAGCTGGTGGCGGGAGCAGGTGTGCATTGTAGCCATAGTCCCATCCAGCTTTGACCCACTGTATACTTAAGTTACATAGTGGTGAGGCCAAGAATTCTGGGGGCACTGCTTGACAAAGTTCCAGTGCCCCAGCAACCAGGTGTCCTTAAGGCCTGCCTGACAAAGTTCTGGTGCCTGGAGGCCTCGGATTAACCCTTTACTGTGGAAGTTCCTGTTAGAGGCTCCTCTCCAAGGCCTAGAATTGAAAATTAGTAAAAGCTGATACTAATAAAAACTAATAAAGTCATTGGTGATTCCCTGGGAAAATACAGCTATGCAGAAAATTGAGTCTTTTATAACTTATTCAGATTCATTGTTAGAGTATTAATAAATGAGTTTGTTAAGTGATTTTTAGAGGATTTTAGAAGAATTAATAAAAAAGAAAATTTTAGGGAAGCTTTGAAAGCTGACAAACTATAATTAAGATCATTAGGTCTTTATGCTCAGCTTTGGAAACTAAGAACTAGCTCAGAAAGAAAAGAGATTCTGACCATGCCATTACCAATAGACCTTGGTGCCTACCTAAAAGCAAAAGAAAACAGTTTTTAAATTCTAATGTTCCTTCACAGGATTATAGTAAAAATAGAAATTGCATTGAGGTAAAAGTTCATGATGAGGTTAAAGGAAGACATTGTAAACAGTCCTAAAATCCTAAGTTTTCTATTCTTTACAAAACTACAGTAAAGTTAGAAATCGTATTGATACAGGAGTTCAAGACAAAGTCACAGAGACAGGCATGTTGTCTCAGTGAACGACCTGCCCTTCTGAGTAAATGTGATAGGCCAGGACTTTCCTGATGTTATGGAAAGATAAAAGGACAAGCTGCTTCCAAGTAAAAAGGCTACATAATATTTTTAAATGATAGCTTTATTTTAAATAATAGGAAAAGAAAGGATTAACTAAGGGTCAGGAAGACAAGTTTAGGGTATCAGCTGGAGGGACTGATCTTTGATCTATTAACTATATGCCAACTTAAAATCAAATACAGTCGCTTTGTTTAATACCTTTTGTAACCTCAAGGTTTTACGATACCAATCTTAAGGAAGAAAGTTTTAAGTTAAAAGAAAACTGATTTTATCCTAAAGTTAATTTTTAGTTCTCAGGAAATTTGCTTGCTTTGCTCCCCTTGTTCCTATACACTTACGTAACCAAAAAGATTTCAAGCTGTGTAATCAGTGATTAAAGTTTTTAAGGAAATGATTTTGTGTATAAATAAAGCTTTAAAGGAGACTCAGGTTGTCAGAGCAGGTAAAGCCACTAAGGTGTCCTTTCTGTTCCCTTCTCTCATCAAAAGAATTGAATGCTGTCCTGTGTCTGATTCGTTCTTCCTTCTTCCCTCTTGTCGCTCTTACATACACTCTTCTGGCCCGACTCTCATCCAGACCTCGACTCCGGCAACATAGCAACGGAGAGAGAGATCAGAGAGAAAGAGACAGGACTTTGAGAAAAGAGAAGTGGGGACTAGGGAATCACTTTCCATTTACCTGATCTCTGGCAGTAATTTTAAAAGTCCTGTATAATATTGTGGTCTAAAGTGCCATTAAATGGCCATCTAGCTCTGTTGTCTAAGGGACACTGAGGCCAAGTTTGGTTGTAGACACGTGTAAGCTTAGAAGCCCTTTAAGTGGGAGTTAGGCGTAGGGATCTGAAATTCTCCAGAAGGTATCCCACAGGGGGACCTGGATTAACAGATGAATGGACTGATCCCATGGTCGACAGTAGGACTCAGGCATCCCAACAGTGAAGTTTGACTCAAGGAACTTTGGGAAATCTGTTTTAGCAGCTCAGCAGCCTATGGTCAGAGACCAAGGGCAGGATTGCTCAGGCAGGAATGTAGTGACTGGGGTAGCTGGAGAGTGGGCCCTCCAATAGGCAGATGGGGAAATAGGGTTGCAGCGGTGTGATGTCAACCCATGGGGGTGGGAGAGGGTTGGAACACGAGTGCTAGGAGAGCCTAATCTGAGTCTTGGCACCAAATGTTATAATGTACAAATATAGAGCCATGAGAATGGAGACAGACAGACAGACAAATAGACAATGAGAGAGCATAGGAGAAGAGACAGGGGAGGAAGGAAATAGAGAGACAGAGAGACAGAGAGACAGAGAGACAGAGAGACAGAGAGACAGAGAGAGACAGAGAGAGAGAGAGAGAGAGAGAGAGAGAGAGAGAGAGAGAGAGAGAGAGAGAGAGAGAGAGAGCGAGAGAGCGCTCGGGCAGGATGTCAGGCAGGTCTTTTATCAACTGCACCTGGAGGCAGTTGATGACATCAGAGGTTGCTAGGCAACCTAGAAGCAGGCTGGTGGGAATTCCTGACAGGTCCTGGCGTTCATGGAAAGTGGAGAGGCCTGAGCCCCGCTGCACCTTGCCCTAATTTTCACAGCAGAGTCCTGCTCTGCAGAGAATATTCCTCAGCTCAGGGCAGTAGCAGGGGGTGGGGGGTGGGGGGATAAGTGCCTCTTCCCCTTCAGAGCCCAGGGATTTTTCTTGCTGCAGCTCTCTGCCTAAGCTGCCTGTCCTGGGAACTGGCAGGACAGACACCAGGCTCAACTTATGTCCCCTCCTTGGGCCCCAGGCTGAAGGCAGGGTCAGTGGCTAGTGCTGGTGGCTCTTGTAAGTGGGATCAAGCATGGTTTCTGTGGCTCAGGAAGGCATGGAGGATGAGGAAGGCAGGTTCAGTGACCGCAGGCGTCTCCAGTGCTGTGCTGTTTATTGCTTGGCATCCCCTTGTTCCTTCTCCTTCCTGTTCCTCCCCCTCCCTCTTGCATTTCCCAGGCACCTCAGTCTTGGGTTTCAGTTTCGTTTCTCTTTGGCTCCTAGAGATGCAAATCAGTTCTGCACTGGAGAAATAGACTATGGTGCAGGACTCAGGCCCCAAAAAGGGAGTGGGGGAAAAGACTCTGGGATCAGCGGGTAGTGGCTTAGAAAGGTGGCAATGCCTGGCGTAAGGGGTTAATGAGTGATCAGGGAGCAGTGCTTGGAGGAGACTCAGGAAGGAGTACAAAGGAACCTTGGACAGAGGGGAAAGATCTGGGCTGGACTGGGGTCAGTGGCTGGCCTTGGGGTTGGCAGGATAAGGACCTGTCTAGGCTGCCAGTCTCCCTGTACTCTGGCTAACATCCGACAGAAACAGTTTTACTGATGCCTGTTAGGAGACAGTTGCTTGAGTCTCAGATACCAGAAGAACTAAAATTGGATTTCAGGGTTATCGGGGCAAAGGTTAAGAAATAGGCCTACAGGAGATAATCTGGCCAGCTGCAAAGAGCAGCCCCACTAGAGATAGCGGTGCCTAGTGACTGACCTGAAGGGTCCCACCAGAGAGTTGATAAGAGACCCGGTTTTATGGCCACATTCCTTCCTGCCCACTGGAGATAGGGTTAAGAAGAAACCAGACACTTCTTTGGACAAGGTATCGAACAAAGAAAGCTAAGCCATGGGTGGTCTCGGAGCCCTTTTCTGTAGCTTGTCACTTTAGACATTAGGCCTCCTTTATGTTACTCAACCAATAGATGCTTGCCAGGCTAGAACCCTCCTGCTTTGATGCCCTGGGAAAGGTAGGAACCTGTAAATTTACCTTCAGCTCAGAGATTTAGGCTCTTTCTGGATGCTACTGTATTGGTGTCTGGTCAGAGCGTGTCTCAAGTCAATTAAAGGTACTCATGTATACTGCATCGGTATTGAGTCCTGGTGGTCGTTTTGGGGGCATCTCACGATCTGGGTACAGCAAGGCCAGCCATCTCAGGAACAGCTAATATCTTACCAACAGGGACAAAACTGAGTTCATGTTCCTAGGCTCTGGAACCAATTCCTTTCCTACTTATTGAGCTGTTTCAACATTGAGATGTTGTCTATTAACCAGGAAAGGATGTAAAAAGGAAAGCTGCCATTTATCCTGCCACCTAAACTAAGGCACACAAGTCGTAAACATGTTGCCTTCTTGAGTTAATTGACTACTTCCAGTTTTTTCACTCCTTTGTTCTTTTATCATTTTGAATTCTGGGGCCAAAGTCCAGAAGGGGATCTGACTGTAAAAGCTGAAACCAGATGACCTGGGTAAGGACCAGTCACCAATATTTACTTCCCTGCTCAATCCCTTGTGTCAAAATACGATTGGAGAATGCTACAGCCCACCTGTGCCCCCTCACTTTGTGTTTCCATCTTTTAAAAATGCTGTCCTTCAACTGAAAAATGAATAAAGAAAATGTGGTACATTTACACAATAGAATTAAAAACAAGGAAATCATGAATTTTTCAGGCAAATGGATGAAACTAGAAAAGATCATCCTGAGTGAGGTAACCCAGATCCAGAAAGACACACATGGTATGTGCTCCCTTATAAGTCATATAGTACAGGATAAACATACAATTCACGGACTTAAAGAAGATAACTAACAAGGAAGACTCAAAGGAGGTTGATTAAATCTTAATCAGAAGGGGAAATAGAATAGATAGCAGAAGCTGTTAAAGAGAGGGAGCAGGGTAGGAGAGGGAGTGCAGAGAGAAATGAGTGTGGAGAGCAGACCTTGGAGAGTGAGGGAGAGAGGACAGAGGGCCCAGAGAGAGTGAGAAGAAGAAACCACAGGCAGAGGCATCTCTGTAACAAGCTGGAGACCTAGGACAGGATAGACTTCTGGAGGGATGGGTGTGTGTGTGTGTGGGTGTGTGTGTGTGAATCTAGCTGAGACTCCTAGCAGCAGGGGTCATGGAGACTGAAGAGGACATCCTCTAACTAGACAGACTCCTAGTGGAGGGAGGGGAACAACAACCCACCCACAAAAACTTCAACCCAAAATTTACCTACAAGATGTGCAGGGATAAAGATAGAGCAGAGATTGAGGGAATGTCCAACCAGTGCCTGGCCCAACCCGAGACCCACCCCACGGGAGAGAGCCAACCCCTGACACTATTAATGATACTGTGCTATGCTTGCAGACAGGAGCCTAGCATATCTGTCCTCTGAGGGGCTACACCTAGCAGTGGATCCATAAAGACACAGGGGTCACAGCCAAACATTGGGCAAAGCATCAAGCATAGGGAGCCTTGTGGAAAAGTGGGGGGAGGATAGAAGGACCTGGAGGTGGCAGGAGCTCCACAAGAGACCAACAGACCCAACTAACCAGGACCTAGAAGGACTTGTAAAGACTGAAGCAACAACTGAGGATCACGCAGAGACTGGACCTAGGCCGCCCCCTACACAGGTGTAGCAGGTCGGCAGCTCAGGCTTCATGTAGGTCTCCTAGTAAGGAGAGCGGGGGCTGTCTCTGACACGAGCTTGGTTGCCTGCTTTTTGATCACTCTCTACTGGTAGGGCTGCCTGGATAGGACACAGGAGAAAAGGATGCCATCAGTCCTGATAGGATTTAATGAGCTAAGTGGGTAGAGGGGGCTCCCCTTTTCTAAGGAATGTGGGAGGGGAAAGGGAGAGGAAGGGTGGGACCGGGAGGAGAAGGGGGGGATATGATTGGGATGTGAAGTGAATAAACGAATGAATGAATGAATATATATAACCACAAACATGCTGTACAGCCTCCCTTCATGAACATGGTAAAAATTAAAAAATAAAAATAAAACTAGCCACCTCCCTGCACTGAGAGTAAAACTTTCACTTTAAATTTCTGTCTTGAACTCAGGAATTTAAGTTTTATTCCTTCTCAAGTCTCTGAGGGGCATTGAAGACAAGATAGTATAGTTTTACAACCAAGTTTAACTGATTAAGGGACAAGATCGTTTTAGACCAAGATAAAGAAGTAAGCTATTAGAGTTGAGATAGGATAAATACTGAATGGCATTCAGAAATTTAGACCCAACAAGACAGGAAAAACCACTTACTTCAAACTAGACAAATGCAAATGGCCAAGTCACTATGAATGTAACATGTATAGAACTCATTATTCTCATGATTGTCACATGGTTCTCCCTGCTGTATGTAGTTTGTTTTATACATGTGTAATAAAATAATAAAAGTATTAAGTTAAAAAAAAAAGAAAAAAATTCTGTCTCGAAGTGAGTTTTCTTGGACTCTCCCCATACCCAACAATGCCTAGCCTATAAGGACTACAGAGTAGCTCCAGCCTAGACCTTGAAATCTCAGTCCTTAGTCTGTGCGGAGGTGTCACAGTGCTGGGAGCATACTGCAAGAAGACCCTACCTAACCCCCAGCTCCAGAGTAAAAGACCAGGATATACATGAGCACAGAGAAAAGACAGGGACCAAGTCCTAGCTAGTGGTGTCACAAGAAGGCGGCTGGAGTTTTGTTTCTGATTATCATCAGTGGAAATGGGTCTGTGTCTTAGAAACTCTCCTCCAAGCTTACACCCACTCTGGCTCACCTGCTCCACTCTGCAGAGCACCTAACCTAGTTTCCCTTCTTTTCTATGTCTCCTGTGTGGACCAGTCTGCTGTCCATTTCTCAGATGCTGCCTGAACATAGATGCCACTTTAGTGCCCTGCACAGCCCAGTACCACCTGTCCTTCTGCCCCTCAGGTGCACAACAGAGGCTAGTGAGAAGACCCAACAGGTAAATGCACTTACTACCAAGCCTGCCAACCTGAGTACGATCCCTGAGACCACATGGTAGAAGGAGAAAGCAGTCTCCCAAAGTCTTTTCCCACAGATGCCCCATGTTCATCCATAGGCACAGGACAAAAAGGGTGACTGGGTTCTGGCGACTACCAAGCAGAAGAGTTGGAAAACAGCACTTTCCTTCTCCTCCTCCTCTTCCTTACGTCAGGGTCTCACAGTATAGCTCAAGCTGGCCTGGAATTCACATTGTAGTCTAGGCTAGCCTCAAACTCACTGCAATCTTCCAGCCTTGGCTTCCTAGTTAGCTCTCTCCCTGACTCATGATTACAGATGACGCCATGAGCGCTCAGCTATTTCTTTACCCTACCATCATGGCCTGACAACATAGCCAAATTAAACACTTTCCTTTATAAGTTGCCTTGGCCATAGTGTGTTATTACAGCAATAGAAGAAAGGAACCTAGCCAAGGCTACACCTGAAGGCGTGGCCCAGTTCTTTATCCTCTAGAGAGGTTCTAAGATCACCAGGTGAGCAACAAAAACAGTGTTGTAAGAGCAAGTGCTCCAAGCCTCCAAGGCACAAGAACCCCCTCCTCAGTGCTGGGGCCAAGCAGCAATGGCATCCATCACAACACAAATGCAGTGAGAGCCACATAACAAGGTGGTGTAACATGAGTGAAGGTGCTGTCAATGCTTTTGAGTTTCCTCCGACCGGGTAAGGTCTGTAGGAGGTGACAGAGGGCCTTGCACAGAGGCAGGACTGACAGCGAATCCATACCCTACAGGAAGTTAAGAGCCAAACGTGAGGTGACCAAGGATGTTGGCTAAGGCCCCATTTATTCCCCAGAAGATGATGGCGGGAACGGGGGTATTCCAAGAAACAGTGGGGTAAGGACACACTCTGAAGAGCTGTGGGGACCACATAGTGAGAGTGTAACCCTGCTCAGCAGCCAGCAGGCAGTTTCCGCCCACCACCCAGTTTCCCCTGTAATGACCCCCACTGCTTGCTTTCCTGGCTTGAGAACACCTTCACTGTAAGATTCACTGTAACTACCAATGTCTTATTGGTTTATAACAAACTGCAGATCCACATCAACACTTTCCCTCACAGCTGGACTTCAAGGGAGCCGACTTTGGGATATCCCAGCTGTGTGTATCTGTACAAAACACGTTTATTGAGGCCCAGGCATGGCTATCTCAGTCCTTTGGGTATGCATCCTTCGATCTGGATCTCTGCTGGCCAGCCCGAGTATCTGTTCTTGGACTGATCCGAGTGGTTGATCTAAGTGAGGGGAAGAAAAGGGCGTCATTTATCCATGAAGCTCATCAAAAAACTACTGCATCTGTATCTGCTGTGAGCAAACTCACGTGAGCAGGAGTCTCACAGTGGCGTTTTCTCCAGCCCAAGTTTAGCTTAGAATTCTTCTCAGCACCCCCCTTTCCTCTCCCATCCATTCTCCTGTTGTTTCTTCCTTCCTTCCTTCCTGGCTGCCCTCCTTCCATCGCTTTCTCCTCCCTTCCTTTCCTTTCTTCAGTTTCTTTGCTTAAAGGGGTCTTATTATTCTGTCTAGTCCAACCTGGCCTGGAACTCACAGTGATCCTCCTGCCTCAGCCTTCTAAGTGATAAGATTACAGAGCTGAACTACCACACCCAGCCTTAATGTATTTCCCAATGGTAGCGAAGTGCTCCTCTAGAACTTTCCCGAAGCGTGGGGCTTGGCCTACACTGCGGCTTGGTAGGGTAGCCAAGAACCCATGAGAAGCAGCTACTGCAATATGAACTGGCTCCAGATTCTGTGTAATTCTGATCCACTTAAATCTGCATTTGGAGAGCATTGCCATGGGGACAGCACACTCTCCAGCTCTCACCTGTTGGAACAGGGCCATGAAGTCCAGACACCACACAAGCAGTTTTCAGAGTGTCTTAGCATCTGTCACTCAGCAAACACGCTTGCACTGGACTAGGCATTATAACTCCATACATTTTCAGTTCTTTCACAGGCAATGGAACGTTCCAGACTAGTGCCTTTTCTTACACCACAGCTTCACTGAAACGTCATTCACATACCACAAAACTCACCTGCCGACAACCCAGTGTTTAGCATGTTCCCAGTGCATGCAAGTGTCACTACAATAAGACAGACACTGCCATCACCTGAATGAGGGGCCACATACGCTGCAGCAGTCATTGCTCCCCTTCTGCACCCCAAGCAGCCACCAGCCTACTTCCTGTCCCTCTGAAACCGTTCATTCCAGAAATCATGTACAACAGTGGAATTGCACAATATGTGGCTTCTGCTTTTGCTGGTACCACTCAGCACAACATTTTCAAGTCTCGCCCGTGCAGTCGCTTATGTCCGAGTTCCATCTCTGGGAAGGCTGCAGAGTTCCCTTCCACAGTCACCCTATGTGGACACTGCCCTCCTGCTGGGAGAGCACTGCCATGTGGACCTGTGCCCAGTCCCCAGTGCAGGCGTGCTTACAAGGAAGCTTGCTGGGCTACGAGTAACTGTCCCTTTCATTTGGTAGAAACTTCCAGGATGTTCCCCAAGGAGTCTGACTTGTTTTATGTCTCTCCCAGCCACGTGAGAATTCCAATCTTTCTACGCGCACTCTTTGATACTTAGTTGTGTTGCTTCATGTTATGATTACAACCACTACAGTGAGTCCGTGGCTCCATCTCACTGTGGTCTGAGCTGGGTTTGTTCTGATGACTCTGGCTACTAAGCATCTGTCCACTGGTTTATCATCAGTTGGTGTACACATCTGTCCACGAGTTTATCATCGGTCGGTGTACACATCTTCATTGAAGAAGCATCAGTGCAAAGGTTTTGGCCATTTTTAATTGGATTGTCTTTTTACCCGTTGAGTTATAAGAGTTCTTCATATATATTGGACATATCTGTTATTTGCAAACATTTTCTCCTATAATTATTCTGGTTCCCCGCCCCTCCCACTTCGTTGTTGTTGTTTGAGACAGGATCTCAAGTAGCCCATGCTGGCCTTGAACTCAAAGGTGATCAAGAATAACCTTGAGTTCCTGATTGTCCTACCTTCTGAGCACTGAGATGGCAGGCACGTGTCACTGTGCCTGGGTCCTTTCTTTCCTCATTTGTCCTTTGAAACAGAAAACTTTGTAATTTTGAAGCTGAATGTTTTATCTCTTTCCTTTTGCTGTAATGCTGCATTCTCCCAGAAGTCCCTGCGTGGCCCAGGACAGCAATGATTTCTGCCTGTTTTGCTATCCTGCCGAAAGAGCTTGACAGTTTTATTTTGGCCACGTTTAGGAGCTTGATCCATTCTGCGTTGTTGTATATGGTATGTGGCAGGGATCCAAATCCATTTTCTGCCTATGTGTCATTGGGTTTTCCATGCACACTTTACTAAAGAAACTATTCACCCCTGAGGAGACGGCCTTGGATCACTAGGTGAGATCGTCTGGTCAGGTATGAGGGAAACCTCGCAGGCTCTGGAACCCTAGCTCTACTCACTCACTTGTGCCTGTCCTCACAAAGCGCCATGTGTTCTGATGACTGCAGCTTTGGAATAGGTTCTGAAATTAGGAGACCTAAGTCTTCCTCCCCGAGCCTACTTTGGTGTGTCTTTATCCCTTTCCTGCTGGTGAGGACCTGAGGCACAGAGGGGTGAAATAGCTTGCCCAAGGACACAGAGAGAGATGTCTGTTCTGTGGCATGGGTTACTTGGGATGAAGGGAATCCTGAGTTCACTCTCAGAGAGTGCCCCAGAAGCCAACGCAAGTGGGCTGCCTCCCCACCACACAGCTACTGGTACCAAAGGACAGACTGACAGGAAAACTGAAGCTTGTATAAAACCACGTGTGCCCAGGAAACCAAGCCCTGAAGCCCTGTCTCTCCTCAATGCCTGTGGGTGTAGGGAGGCACCCGGCAGAGCCTCCTCCCTTAGGTCACCGTGAGGCCTCCACTACCCACAGGTATTCAGACACCACAGGGCTAGCTTTCTGTGTGCAAACTAACTGGGAGTCATGGTGAAAACATGCCCTGACTAGACGACCTGACCATGGCCTCCAAGTTCCTCAGTTTCAGATGAGGGCATCCCAGAAAGTCCAGGACCTCTGGAGCTAGTAACAGTGACCTGGGTGTCACTTCCTTCCGGGAGAGGCCATGCCAACAAGAGGAGGCCCAGCTGTTCCCGGTTGCTGCTCTCTTCTTTAAACCACGGTTCCAGATGGTGGGAGCAAAGTCTCAGGTTGACTCATGTGACCTGGTTTAACCCTGGAGAAAGGTCAAGCTCTGACCTCTAGGAATTCTAGCTAAGTGGAAAGGTGGCCTTGTTAGAGCTGTGGGCCCTGGTGGTGCAGTCAGTCTCCTTCTCTTCAGACCCACTCATGTCTGTCAAAAAGAACTGGGGCAATGGTCCCCAGAGGAATCAACCTCGCGTAGCTATGCAGCACCACCCACCAGCTGGGTTGTTTACAGGAGACGTGCGCTAAGTCAACCTCTCTCACTTCCCTCTTTTCTCTTTTGATAAATGGAGACACCAAGTCAGAGGTGACTCCTCCGAGGACGGCAATCAGCCAAAGCCGCTCTATCCGGTGCCTATTTTGTCCTTACCATATTAGAAGTGGTTCGTTATAAAACCGCCTCAGGCAGCCCCTCTGAGATTGTGTGATTGCTAGCCCCACAGGAGGGACTAAAGAAGGCTGGCTGCCCAAAGCAAACAGTGGCCGCTAGTGACTGGAACCAATCCCAGCATCCCAGCTGCAGGCTGTGGTGAGACTGAAGGGGTCTGGGATGGAACCCATGGGAGAGGCTGGCCAATGTTGTATGTGTGAGTGACTGTTGACGGGACGCCTTTACACACCACAGCCCTGTCTGAGGAGGAATGGGGACACCCACTCACTTTTTCTCTCTCGATGTCTGAAGGGAGCTCAAAGCCTTTTGCTGCAACAAATACCCAGCTTGACCTGAACTTCATGTTCTTAACTTCTTTGCTTCCAAGGGCTTCTATGGCATCCTTCGCTTGGGCCTGCAGTCTGGGGCAAAGGAGAACGCATGAGAAGGTGTGTGTGTGTGCGTGTGCGTGTGTATGATGTGTGTGCATGGGTGTGTATATTTGTGTATGTGTGTGTATATTAGTGTATGTGTATGTATGTATGTGTATATTAGTGATGTGTGTGTATGTTTGTATATGTGTGTATGTGTATGTGCGTGTATGTGTGTATGTGTGTGTATGTGTGTATATGTGTATGTATGTATGTGTATATTAGTGATGTGTGTCTATGTTTGTATATGTGTGTATGTGTATGTGCGTGTATGTGTGTCTGTCTGTGTGTGTGTGTGTGTGTGTGTGTGTAAGCATAGGGGGCAGAACTGGCTGGCTGGCTGGCTGTCCTGCCCGTGTCCCATTGTTTGTCCTGAATGGACGCCCACTAAGCCCAGGTTCTCACCTCCAGCGCAGCATGCCTTACTGGTGGGCATAGGGCCACATCTGGGAGTCCTTTGCACTTTGTTTTGAGCCCAGTGACCTCTCAGTTATGAAAGGTCAAACGTTTCACCACTCTGACAGCCAGCATCACTCTCACACCCAGGTCTCTCCTGCTTCCACGCAGTCAGCCCAGCACGAGCAGTTGGAGGAAGAAAGCAAACATCAAAAGCTTTCCTTTTCATGCTCGAGAAGGGTTCACTGAGGGAGCAGGGGGGCTGCAGAGGGGAGAAATGAGAGGTGCAGGTGCTCCCAGGCAAGGAGCTCGACCTCTGAACACACACTCTGAACTAGTGGGATGCATTTGGAGAGTCAATGACTTACATAAGTACTCCTAGTGAACAGGTGTGTGTGTGTGTGTGTGTGTGTGTGTGTGTGTGTGTGTGTGTGTGTGTGTGTGTGTGAATGTGGCCACATGTGCACAGGCATGTGAGCTTATGTGTGTATGAACTTCTGTATACAAAAAAGGCAGGTGTGTTTGAGAAAGTGTGTGTGCAGAGGCATTGTGTGTGAGCACATGAATGTGTGTGCCCGGTGTGTGTGTGCCCTCGTGCAGATGTGGGACTTGCTTCTGCACTTGCCTAGTCCATTTCCTCCCTTCCCTTGTGGAAACATCTCGCTCCTTGGATTCCTGTCCCTCTAGGGATCCTGCCGGGTCCTGGGGCCTTACCCTCCTCCTGGCTGGCTGCTCTTGCCCCATGCGGATAACGACACGCACTCACCTGGAGCTCCCGTCATCATGGGTCACCATGAACAGCAGGGATTTCTCGGGGGTGTCCTGAATGAACTTGGCCATGGGCCCAGAGTTATCTGTGGGGTCAAGAATGGAGAGTAGCTCAGAGTCTTCTCAGTGAGTGAGGCTCCCACCCTGGCTGGAGGCTCCGTCCTTTGCCCTCTGCTCCCAAATCCTGTCTCAGGGACACAGTTAGTTCCTTGGCTACCTCCTCAGGCGTGATGTCAGGGGCTTCATGGGACGCTGTCTTAGGGAAGCCCTGGGGACGTGGACAACTTTGTAGCAGGTACTCAGGGTACAGCAAACATCCAAAGATGGAAACAAGGAAAGTCATACAGAAAGCCCTGAGTAAATTAAACCCTGAATCTAGAGTTAGCCAATCCCGGCTCCAAGCCCAGCTTCTGCAAGCTGGCCGCCTCGGCCAAGGGAGCGCCACATGGGTCCCAAGCATGCGATGTCCTAGAGCACAGTGCTCAGAATTGTGACAGAACCTACATACGAGATAAACACAGGCCAAGGAAACTTTCTGCTGCTTCCTCAAGCCATGCTTCAGTTTCCCCATACGGGGTCTACACAGTCTAGTCTTCGCTCCAACCGGAAAAGACTTCTCTTACCGCCTTCGTACATATCAAAGTACTTCGTTGCTATCACCTTTCCCGTCTCATCTGAAAGTAAAAGAAACGGCTTTTTAAGAGAAAGCTCGAAGGTCCCAGAGTCACTGGTAGTCCTAGCACCCCTTTGGGGGCACATCTCTTCTAAGTGACCCTGGAGGAAATGGGACTGGAGGGACTGGTTGTGTGGTGGGATTATTCTTCCAAGTCTTAGCCAGAGCGGCTCCATCTTGTGGTCTTCTGCATGCTGCTGCAAAACAGGCTGTCCTTCCCAGGGGCTGCAAACTGTACTTCCCATGGCCGGACAGTGTTTTTCTGAAACTGGAACCCTCATAAGAGCCATGTCAGAGCACACAGAGACATGGGTCTTGATCTTGGTTTTTGCACCCCAGTTTGTGTGAGCCTGTGGCCAGTGACGTCTGCCTCTTCAGCACTGTGTGGCAGGCTGGAACAAAGTTGCTTAACTCTCTGTAGCCCACAAGCCTATAAAATAGGGCCTTGGCTATATTGTAGAGGTATAAGTAATAAAACCAAGCATGGTACTGGAACCAAAGCATGTGTCAATCAATGGATCAAAAAATAAGAGCCAAATGACTGTGCATAATTGCAGCCCTCTGGTAGTTGGCAAAGAGTCTGTACTGTAGAAAAGACAACACCAGAGGATTGGGAAGTGGCTGTATAAGGCTGTGAGTCATCCAGGCTGCAGCGAATAACCCAGAGAAATTCATTTATGTCACCAGCCCACACTGGTTGGACTTTTTGTCTGACCTATCTGCTCCTTCCTTATTTGGAGTGCATAGAACTTTCTACTTCTCTCAGGAAAGCCATGCAGCAACAGGCTGTTCTCCAAGGAGCACCTCCATCAGGGAGGAGGTGCCTGGCCACTTTTCTAGGACGTTCTGGTCTGCGTCAGGTATAGGATCCTAATGCCTCTCTCCTTTCTCCTCTGATCCATCAGAGCCTCCCAGACCTTCCACGTCACACTAGGTGTCTGAGGGGTCATCTGACTAAGGGTGCTTTGTCCTGCCTGATAGCCCTGCAGGCACTGGCCTTGCAGTTGGCTGCTTCCTGCATGACTTCCTGTTTTCCAACCCACTGTGGTTCTTACTGCAAGGGATCCCTAAAAACGCTAAGATCCCAGAGGAGGCTGACGCACCTGCACAGGTTCCCACGGCCCACAGCAGACAGATGGAACTGGTCAGTGCTGCCCTCTACTTGGTCCCCAGAACCCAAGAGCAAAAGAATCCAGGGCCAGCGTTTGTGTGGATCTGAGCTTTGTGTCCTCAATTGCAAAGTTTCTTTCAGATTCAATTTTTGTTTGTTTTGTTGTCGTTGAACCATAAATGGTTTGTAGAGTATGATTTCTAAACAATTGTATCATTTTAGAATTCATTACAGTGTAGACCTAGCTATGGGAAACACGAAAAACCATGGTCTTGGCCTGGGGAGACAGCAGATAAGATGCTTGAAGAACTGGGTTCAAATGCCAAGGACTCATGTCTGTAATCCCAGTGTTCCTCTATGGAGAGGAGGAGAGTGGAGAATCAGGGGACAGCTAGTCTGGTGTGCACAACGGCACAAAACCAAAGAGACTCAAAGAAGAGATCTCAAAGAAAGGGTGAGGACTGAATAATTAATAAAACGTAAGTAATTTAATTTGAAAAACAGAACTTACATCTGAGGTTGTTCCTTGATCGCCACATATACTGTGATATACGTGTGCCCACACTCATATGAGTACACACACACACACACACACACACACACACACACACACACACAGACACTGATGTTTAAAAGAGACATCAAGGTCTTGTGGAAATTCTATTTCAGGCTTTGGGGGAATTTTTGAGAAACAGCTGTGCAACTTACAGTTAACGATAGCAATGTTTATCCCTCTTGCCACATTCCCAATCTTCTCTCCTAATAACCTAAAAAGTGAGTGAGAGTCAGTCAAGGGGCTTGTAGATAGGCAGGATGAGCAGCCCTCCCTCACCTGCAGCCCTCCCTCACCTGCAGCCCTCCCTCACCTGCAGCCCTCCCTCACCCGCAGCCCTCCCTCACCTGCAACCCTCCCTCACCTGCAGCCCTCCCTCACCTGCAGCCCTCCCTCACCTGCAGCCCTCCCTCACCCGCAGCCCTCCCTCACCTGCAGCCCTCCCTCACCCGCAGCCCTCCCTCACCCGCAGCCCTCCCTCACCCGCAGCCCTCCCTCACCCGCAGCCCTCCCTCACCCGCAGCCCTCCCTCACCTGCAGCCCTCCCTCACCTGCAGCCCTCCCTCACCTGCAGCCCTCCCTCACCTGCAGCCCTCCCTCACCTGCAGCCCTCCCTGACCTGCCCTGCAGCCCTCCCTCACCTGCAGCCCTCCCTCACCTGCAGCCCTCCCTCAACTGCAGCCTTCCCTCACCTGCAGCCCTCCCTCACCTGCAGCCCTCCCTCACCAGCAATCCTCCCTCACCTGCAGCCCTCCCTCACCTGCAGCCCTCCCTCACCTGCAGCCCTCCCTCACCTGCCCTGCAGCCCTCCCTCACCTGCAGCCCTCCCTCACCTGCAGCCCTCCCTCACCTGCCCTGCAGCCCTCCCTCACCTGCAGCCCTCCCTCACCTACAGCCCTCCCTCACCTGCCCTGCAGCCCTCCCTCAACTGCAGCCCTCCCTCACCTGCAGCCCTCCCTCACCTGCAGCCCTCCCTCACCTGCAGTTCTTCCTCACCTGCAGCCCTCCCTCACCTGCAGCCCTCCCTCACCTGCAGCCCTCCCTCACCTGCAGCCCTCTCTCACCTGCAGCCCTCCCTCACCTGCAGCCCTCCCTCACCTGCAGCCCTCCCTCACCTGCAGCCCTCCCTCACCTGCAGCCCTCCCTCACCTGCAGCCCTCCCTCACCTGCAGCCCTCCCTCACCTGCAGCCCTCCCTCACCTGCAGCCCTCCCTCACCTGCAGCCCTCCCTCACCTGCAGTTCTCCCTCACCTGCAGCCCTCCCTCACCTGCAGCCCTCCCTCACCTGCAGCCCTCCCTCACCTGCAGCCCTCCCTCACCCGCAGCCCTCCCTCACCCGCAGCCCTCCCTCACCTGCAGCCCTCCCTCACCTGCAGCCTTCCCTCACCTGCAGTTCTTCCTCACCTGCAGCCCTCCCTCACCTGCAGCCCTCCCTCACCTGCAGCCCTCCCTCACCCGCAGCCCTCCCTCACCTACAGCCCTCCCTCACCTGCAGCCCTCCCTCACCTGCAGCCCTCCCTCACCTACAGCCCTCCCTCACCAGCAGCCCTCCCTCACCTGCAGCCTTCCCTCACCAGCCTTCTGTGCTCAGGGCTTTGACACTCCTTCTCCTTCCTGCTGCCCCTCCCACAAGTATTCAGTGGCTGAGACTGCTCCTCCAGACTACTCCACTCTTGCTCTAGAAACTGCAGGGTTCAGACTCCGTTCCTAGGTGCCTGAAAGCTGCACTTCATGTTACAGTCTGGACCAAAGGCCAGACAGGAAGTTTCTTCACCAAGGCTTTTGCACTGAGTCCCTCTCAGCCCCTGAGAATCCATGCCTGGTCTCACAGACGTGAGGGAGGATGGCAGCTTCACTCCAAGCTGGGCTTCCTCACATCCCTGCTTCCTTCTCCCTGGGTTTGCACTTCCTTCCCGTCAGGACCCACAGGCTTTGCCTGCCTCTTAGTCATCCTGTCACCCACCCACCAAACCCAACCCTTAACAAGCATTTTATATTGAACCACTTAACTTTTTGCTTTTCTTTTAAAAAATACTTTGATTTTTAATAGGTTTACAGTCTGTGCACAGGAGTGCAGTGCTAGAGGAGGTCAGAGGACAGCACAGGACCCCTGGAGCTGGAGTTAAAGGCAGCTCTGAGCTGCCTAACATGAGTGTTAGGAACTGAAGTCAGACCCTCAAGAGGAGCAGTGTGTGCTTTTAACCACTGAGACATCTTTCCAGCCCATTTTCACTTGCCAATTAAAGAAAATGAAATGTCAGCATCATATTCAATTTTAATTCGACCTTTGTGCCCTAAATCCAGGCAGACTAAAGTATTTCCTAGAGATGATAACTGTCATTGGAGGTCACAGGAATATCGTGTGTGCATGTGTTTGGGGTGTGTGAATTATATGTTCATGTATGTAGTATGTCTGCATGTAGCCATGTGTCTGCAAATGTGCACAGTGTGTTGTGTATGTGGTATATATACAAGTTGTATGTGAGCACATTTCTGCATGTATGCCCACATGCATTGTGTCTGCATTTGCACGTGTACAGATGTGCATATGTGTATAAACATGCCTGAGCACATGTTGTATGTTTACAATTATGTCGTGTTATGGACGTTTGCTGAGGTTAGCATCCATGACTCAGTGGCATCATGAAGAGAATCTGCAGTTTGCCTTCATGTAAAAGTTATAAGATGAATAACAAGTGCTTTAATGTTCTGCCTCTGACATGTTTAATCGGAGGCCTCCAGGAACCTCAAGGCCCCGTGCTTTTTAAGTGTTAGAGCATAACTATAGGTGCCCAAAAATGAAGCAATGAAGGACTTTGATTCTCAGTGGTGAAAAGCTGGGTAGCCCTAACTCTCCCCCGCTCCCACTCAGGAAGGCAGGAGATGAGGAGAAGCACGTTTTAAAAATGATCTGCTGAAATAAAAGAGAGCCCTAAAATGTAGCCACAGACTTCCCAAGCCAACAACTGACTGAAGACAGACATTGCAGCAATGAGTCTAACATTAAGGGAGAATTTTGCCCTTGCAGGAACATTTACTGGTTCCAGAAGGGAGCTTGGAGAAGTCAACAGAACTCTGATAACTATCGAGGCCCTAGGGACAAAAATAAGGGCAGACTGAGGGCCAAATCAAATCTCTCAGATCTTCTTGAGTTAGAGTCACAAAGGGCTGGATAAAAAAAGACAAAAATCAGAATTTGTGGCCTTTAGCACCTTTTTTTTTAATTGAATTAGGCAATCCAGAAAATGGTAGCGTTTAAAATGTGTTTGTGCCAGACCAGGGCATGGCTCAGTGGTAGAGTGTTCTGGTTGGGGTGTACCAGGTCCAAGGATCAATTCCCAGTATCAGTAAAAAAAGCAAAACAAAACCACATAAACAAAATGTGTCTGTGTCACCCTGATCTGCCAATAGCTCCAGGTCCCTGGAAACAGCACGTGACTGAGGAATGCCTCCTGCCAGTTCTTGTGTTGGGAGCTCAGTCCCATCATAAGTGATGCTGAGATGCTGAAAGAGGCTGTGGAAATCCCTGGAGGAGGGTCAACTGTCCTCACAGCGTCAAATGCTCTTAAAGTATGTTGATTCCCCAGAGAGCAATTGTAAAAGGGCAAGCCTGACTGCTGAGCACCTCTGGCTTGCTTCTCACCATGCAATCTCTGTGTTTGCTCAAGCTACTGTGAAGTCACCTGCTACAGGAGGCAGAGCCATGCTCTTGACAAGCCTGTGCTTTGAGTCAGGGTTCTTTTCTACCACAAACAATCCAGCTTCTGGCATTCATTACAGTGATGAAAAACTGATTAGTGGGTGTCTCTTGCTGCTATTTTTTTAAAAAGAAATTCTCTGATGTATATCTGGGCACCCTGGCAGAAGAAGCTTAACACACAAGGAAAAAAGTCAACAAAAGCAAGAGCCAACTGAGCCAGCAGACAACAGCGACAGACTCACAGGAGCTCTGAGATAGCAGCACTTAATGCATTCAAAACAAGTGGGGAGAACAGAAAAATCTCAATTTGAAGTAAAAAAAATTGGCAAGCTCACTTGGAAAAAAAGAAATGAGTATAAAGACTAAAATGACATGGTAATATAAAAACAGTAGCTGATCTCTGGTTTTAAGGGTAGAGGAGAAACAGTAGAAGAGACGATTGCTGACCAAAACCAGAACAGAGCAAAACAAACAAACAAAACACTGTTCTGAGTAAAAGATAGAGAAAGAAATTTGACAAATACAAAATAGACTGTGGGGTGTCTGGAATAGAGAAATAAGGTTCAATAAAAACCAGAGGATGAGCTGAGCCCCAACATCCATTGCTCCTAAGTGACGGAATGTGGCTCCTCGCTTCAGAATCCCGCCACCGCGACTTCCTACCATGATGCACTGCACCCTCAAACTGTGAGCCAAGATAAATCATTTCTCATTTGAGTCGCTTCGGTTCAAGTATTTCAACAAGCAATGGAGAAAGAAACAGGAAATTTGTCTGACACAATGAGGACTTTTTAAATAATACTTATTTAAGAAATCCCAAAAGACCTACATAGGATAAAACAAGACCCCAGGGTAGTGGAGACAAAAGAAGAGTAAAAACATCTTAAAGGTGACTTGAAAAGCCCTGAGCACATCAAGACCTGGGTCTGAGTCCCCACTTGCACCCCACTAAAGGATCTGAGTTCCCACCGTGCACCCCACTAAAGGAGCTGAGTGTCCACCTTGCACCCCACTAAAGGAGCTATCTCTCTAGAGGCGCAAAGGCTTCAACTACGAAGGTCGGCATCACCAGCTACTGAGCAGAGCTGTGCTCAAAACTGCTAGGACCCTTTCCAGAAGGGGTGATTTAGAGAGCCCTGTGTTTCTACCAAGTAACTGTATTTGTAGTTAGGATCTCACAGAGAAATGTGCAAGTCTGGGTGGCTTCACTGGTGAATTATGTGGAGCTACTGTCAAAAGAGACCATGAAAATCCAACCAAGGACACAGACGGCCCTCAGAGACCCTCGTCACCATTCCCCATGGACACAGCTGTTGTTCTTATGCCCCTCCCCCAACACACACACACACACACACACACACACACACACACACACACACACACATGATCTTCAGCCTTGTCGGAGGTTAAGAACACACAGGCGCTGCCTAAGAGGAAGGAGTGCGGACACAGCCAAGCAAACACTCCTGATACACAGTACTTACAGCTCGTCCTCAAAGCAGATCTTGGCATACTTGTCTAGGCCACCGCCACTGAGCAGCCGGTAGGCATAGGTGTCCGGAGGACATGGGGCCCAGTGGTCACATTTTTGCCTTTTGGGGGCAGGGGCTGTAAAGACAAGAACAGGACAATCACAGTCCCTCCTCAGAGATGCTTGCTCCACAGGCTCCACAGCTCCACAATCCAGGGCCAATCCCCAGTGTGTGTGTGTGTGGGGGGGGGAGAACCCTAGAAGCAAAGCTGGTTCAGAGGTTAAGAGCACTGTCTGCTCTCCTAGAGGTCCTCAATTCCAGGCAACAACATGGTGGTTCATGACCATCTAAGATGAGATCTGGTGCCCTCTTCTGGTGCGAGGGCATACATAAAGGCAAAATAATGTATATGTAATAAATAAATAAGGCTTTTTTTTTTTAAAGAAGAAAAAGATTGAAAGAATATTGAAATGTTTCCTTGGGCTTCAGAGCTGGCTCACTGGCTGCTCTTGCAGAGAATCAACCAGAGTTCAATTCCTAGCACCCAGGTGGCAGCTCACAACTGTAACCCCATTTCTAGGGGATCCAATGCCCTCTGTGGCCCCATGGCGCATAGACATTTTATACAGGCAAAATATCCACACTAACAATAAACTACCCAAGAAAAACTGAGGAAACCATCTAATTTATAGTTGCTGTAACAGTAAAGTACTTGAGGAAGTCCTCAAGACCTAGCTATTCCACTTCTTGGAATATACCCAGAAGATGCTCCAGCACACAACAAAAAAATTTGCTCAACCATGTTCATAGCAGCTTTATTCATAATAGCCAGATCATGGAAACAGCCTAAGTGTCCATCAGTAGAAGAATGGATAAAGAAACTGTGGTACATATACACTATGGAATACTATTCAGCTATTAAAAACAAGGAATTCCCGAAATTTGTGGATAAATGGATTGAGCTAGAAATGATCATAATGAGTGAGTTAACCCAGAAGCAGAAAGACTCAAATGGTATATACTCACTTATATCTGCATATTAGCCCAAGGGGCATGTCCCACGAAAGCCTTCACTTACCAGGAAACTCAGACAGAGGGGAGGACATTCTAGTGGGACTCTAGATGAGAGAAACATGGGAGAATGGCAAAGTAGAAGGATCCCGAGGGTTCTAGAAACCTACAAGTAGAACATTATGATAGGCAGATTTGGGCACAGGGGTCCCGCTCAAACTAAGGCACCAGCCAAGGACAATACAGGCCGTAAAACTTTAAACCCCTACCCAGATCTAGCCAATGGTCAGAACATTCTCCACAGTAGAGTGGAGAGTGGGATATGACTTTCTCACATACTCTGGTGCCTCACCTTTGACCATGTCCCCTGGAGGGGGAGGCCTGGTGACACTCAGAGGAAGGACAGCAGGTTACCAAGAAGAGATTTGATACCCTATGAGCATATACAGGGGGAGGTAATCCCCCTCAGGAACAGTCATAGGGGAGGGGAATAAGGGAAAAATGGGAGGGAGGGAAGAATGGGAGGATACAAGGGATGGGATAACCATTGAGATGTAACAAGAATAAATTAATAAAAAAAGGAAAAATAAATAAATAAATAAAAATAATAATAATTAAAAAAAACAGTAAAATACTTGGGAACAAATTCAACCAAGGAAATAGATGCCCTATATACTGTAAAATGTATAATAGAAACAGAAGATAGTTTTAAGTAGCATAGCCAATTTGTGAATTAGAATAATTAATATCCTGAAAACATTCATGCTTCCCAAAGTAATCCCAGTGTCATTATTCACAGAAATAGAAAGTTTATGGAGGGCTGGCATGATGGCTCAGCGGAATGGGTACCTACTGTCAAACCCAATGACCTGGGCTCACTCCCTGCAACCACATGGTAGAAAGTAAGAACTGACTTCCGTAAGATCTTCTCTGACCTCCACACAAGTGCTCCACACACAGGCATATACATACACAATCAATCAACCAGTAAAATGAAAAACAGAAATCTTATATGGGACCACAGAAAACAAAACAAAACCAAAAACAACAACAACAACAACAAAACATCCCAAACATCCAAAGAAATCTAGAAGTAGTATGTAAATTGTATTACAAAGCTAGAGCAATCATAACAGCATGCTACTGTCATTAAAGCAAACCAATGCAACAGGAGAGAGAACCCAGAAATAACACCCCACACCCACATTTAGTCTTTCCATTTTTGGCAGACATGCATTGACACAGAGAATAAATGGTGTTACAAACTAGACATTCCCATACAGATGGGTAAAGCCAAGTTATCTCACATCTTACACAGCCATGGGGGTTCAAAATGGATCAAAGACTTGGGTATAAAAGCAGAAACTATAAAACAGGGGGAAATGTTGGGTCATGTTGGCCAGGCGATGACTTTTCAAAAATGACCTCAAAAGCACAGAGGCACAGGCAACAAAGAAGAAATTAGACAGAGCAAAGAAAGAGACAACCAATAAAACAGAAAACAGTTCTGGACTAGTCCTTGGATATAGGACTGAGGTCTAAAGTACACAAAGAGCCCAAGCACTTAAATGACAAGTGAGGTTTTAAACCTGATTTTTAAATGGGCAAAGGGGTGGCCAAGATGAAATCCAAATCCTAATCCTGCATCGATCTTCCCGGGTATTTCGAAAGGTGATGAGGTCAGAGTGTCAGTGAGAACCTGTATATTCCTGTGTTCAGTACGGCGGGCTTACGGCACGGAATGTGATGCATGGGAACAAGAGAATACTACCCAGCCTTGAACAGGACACATAATCCTGTCACTTTGGGAAAACTGGGGGGACATCCTGCTAAATGAAACAAGCCAAGCGTAGAAAGGCAAATACCACAAAAGCTCACTCACACCTGTAGTCTAAAGAAATGAGACTCAAAGAACAGAGCAGAATAGTCGCCATCAGAGTCTGGGCAGGTCAAAGAGTGGGGAGGGGGTGGGGAGACTCGAACAACTTTGCTGAAGAATACATGTGAATCAGATCTGAGCTTGTTAGATCAAGAGATTGGCCATGAGACGTAGTTAATGACACGTGTATTATACAATTGAAAATTGCTACCGGAGCCACCTTCAAGTAAAGCCATTTCTAGTTAAATTATTTGCTGTTGAGGTCCAATTACCCAACCCACAGAGTCTGTGCAGATCAGAATGTCACACTGTACCCACACGTACATACAGATTTTATGCTTAAGTTTTGTTTGTTTTTGTTTGTTTGTTCTGGCTTTTGCTGTTGTTGTTTTTCGAGTCAGGGTTTCTGTGTGTGTAGCCCTGGCTGTCCTGGAACTCACATCGGAGACCAGACTGGCCTTGAACTCATAGAGATCCAAATGCCCCTGCCGCCCAAGTGCTGGGATTGAAGGCATGTGTCACCACACACAGGTTTTATGCTTGAATTTTAAAATTAATCAGTCTATTGAAAAGAGCCATTCAGGCCAGTAGAGAGCTCAGCAAGAGAAAGAAACTTAGTGCCAAGCTTGAGGACTTGAGTTTGACTCCCAAGAGGTGGAAAAAATCAATTCTCAAAAGTTGACCTCTCCATCTCTGTCCCAGCACATACACATGTATGTATGAAGGTAATGCTTCTTTTAAAAGGACAGGAGCCATGATGGGGTGAACAGTATTGTCCCTGGAAGAATCTGTTGGAACAGGTAAAGGTTCAGAAAGCTACCATCTTGCCCAGTGTGCTGCTGTGTCCCTGATGGACATGGCCTAAGACATGGCTTCTTCGTGACCACAGTCCTTTGTCCCCAAAAGAAGAAAATGAAAGAGATGGCTTCCTCTCCCTCAGGCTGGTCTGAGCTCCTCTTTGCCTGCCCTTTGCCTCTTGGGCTCAGTCAAGCCACACCCAGCATCCCTGCAGTGTCTTCTTGTGTTTCGTTAACTCTAGTGCCCAATCATATCGCAGCACCTCCACAGAGGGCAGTGCTGGTAGCTGCTCTGTTTTAACATGTGCTGAAGGCAAGGGGAGCTGTTAGGCTGATCTGTGTGTACCCGAGCACATGAGGTCAGAAACAGGAGAGCACCAGGGGTGGAGCTGGGGTGCAGGTCAGCAGCACCACACACACAGAACAAGCTGGGGTGCCCATCCACTGTGAAGAGAAAGAAGGGGACAACAGGAGGATCCTGGGACCAGCGACAGTGCTCTAGTCAGCTTCTACTAATTCTCTTCCTACAGGTTTTGATAGTTTTTTAGACAAAAAAAAAATCCTATAAATTTTCACGCTTGAGAAGGAATCTTTACTATATGCAACCATGTCCTTCTGGATTTTTCCATGCACACAAAAAGCATCTGCAAAGTCAAAAATATGGATTAAACACATTTTAAACAGCATGTTGTGCTAATCCTATGCTTCAAGTACAATACGTAATGTGGGCCTCTTGTCAAGCTCCAGAGGACTGATTTTAAATCCAACTGTTCAACTCTTAATACAAAAAGATGCTGCGTATACATTATATTTCCAGTATTTCTAGAGATTTTTTAATACTCCAGTGTACTTAACAACTTAAACTCTCTCTCTCTCACTCTCTCTCTCTCTCTCTCTCTCTCTCTCTCTCTCTCTCTCTCTCTCTCTCCCTGTGTGTGTGTGTGTGTTGCATACCTATGGGCGTCCTGCTGGTAAACACGCCCGCACATGCATACACAGAGGTCAGAGAATGGTGCCAGGTGTCTACTGTGCTCTGCCATGTCTCTTTAACACAGGGCTCACATACAGGGCCAGAAGCTTGCTGCTTTGGCACTGCTAAGTGGCCAATGAGCTTCCAGGATCCACCTGTCTCTGCAATTCTGGGGCTACAGACATGTGCAGCTGTGCTCAGCTTTTTATGTGAGTGCTGGAGATTTGAACTCAGGTCCTCATGCTTGCATAGGAAGCACTCTTACCACTTAGCCATGTTCCCAGCACCTGGTCAACAATCTCCAAGGTTTAATAATGATACTCATTATTATATGCTTGTGAAAACGCATGGAACAGAATATCTTTAAATGCAATGAACATACTGTTTAAAAGAAGTGGGTGCTTTCTGGCTTCCGGTTTTGCGATGTTTACACGTATAAACTCAGTTTAGAGAGATGGTTCCTCACATGGGAGGACAGTGACAGTTCTCAGCAGGTGTGTTGGCCTCCTAAGTGTGTTGGAGGGAGGTCTAACTGCACTTTCTAATGCTAATTTTAGTGCCTTGAGATCTGATTACCATCCTGTCATGAGCATTGTTATGAGTGTTGAACTATCTCCAATAACCCTGTAATGATTAAGAAAGGTCCCAAATTATCCCTGATTGGCTAAATAAAGATGCAGAAGCCTATGATTGGGTAGAAAAGAGGTAGGCGGAGTTTTAGGTTTAGTTTGTGGGATTGGGGGTCCAGAGAAGAGAGGAGAAAGAAGGGATGCAGCAGGCAGCAGGAGGCAGGGAAGCCAGGGAGAGAGGAGTCACCATAAGGCCAGGAGGAACACACTGAAGGAGGAAAGGCCGCCCCGGGAGTCATCAGATTGGCAAGTGATTGATTTTTATGTGGGTTTTAAAGGTACTCGGATTAGGGTGGCTCAGAATCTGCCCAGCATAGTGCTTACAGTTTAAAAATAAATCATAATCTCTCTGTGTCAGTCACTGGTGAACTAGCTGATTGAAGAAAACTGTTGCTGTAATAATTTACTGTGCTATTTAATGGAGAAAGAATAATTCGTCTTTTTACAACACCTGTGGACAGTGCTGTGCCTTACACACTTGGCCTGTGGCTCAAGACAAACACCTCCCCATTCCTGACACCCTTGTAGCCATAGTGTTGGGCACAGCGTCTCCTCCACTGCCTGTGCAGTGGGCATGAGCCCGTGCATAAACACTGTGTGTGCCCACAAATGTGCTGTGGTTATTGGCGGGCAGGGAAGGCACCCTAACCCTAATGGTTGTTCAAAGGGAAGCCCTGTGGGCATCATACACTTGTCAGGTTGCAGAGGACAGGCACTTAAGACAACGGCAGTGTGGCTGATTGCACTACAAGAGGCAGTAAAGGGAACCACAAAAGGTAGATTCAGCTGGTTATAAATCCAGGTGCAAAATATAAACAAGCAATTTGGATCTGACGGCCCTGCAAAGACCTCCTGGAAGTGAGAAAGGCAGCAGCAGCCCGATTGTTCCAGGAGCTTGGCTCTGCAAGCCCCAAAACATTCAGAGAGCAGCAAGAAGTTAAATTAGTCATTAGAACTCAGAGTAACAGGGAATTAACAAGGAAGCAAAAGAACATTTCTTTCCCCAGCTGTAAAGAAGGTTTTTAACATAATCAGCATGTTTTACAATCTAACCGTGCCTGCAGGGCTGTGTTAGCAAACACATCAATTAGGTAACAGTTCTAATGCGTATAGATACACACGAGTCAAGACCTTCCTGTGTAGCACTGGGTGGCCTGGAACTTGCTATGTAGACCAGGCTGATCTTGAATTCAGGTTGATATCTCTGCCTTCCTCTCTGCTGGGATTAAATGTGTGAGCCACCACACCTGCTTGAATACTGTAAACAGGGAGCTAGCATGGGGGAGGGCTCCAGCCTGCCTCTCAAGACAATGGAGTCTTCAGGACTCCAAACGAACTCATGAAAAATTCCTTTTCATCCCACATGTCCTCTCTGAGGCCAAGTTAATCAAAATAAATGCAGGTTCTTGGACTCAACCCTAGACCCATGAACTTTTTAATTTCCTGGTTGGGGGGGAGGGGTCCAGGAATCTGTCTTTCAGGGAAAACCCCTGGCTTGTGTACGCTGGTTTTCCTCCTCCCCCTGGAAATGACAGTGATAACCCTGAGGGTTTAAGAGGAATACTAAAAAGTCACTGGAAAACTGGGTTATAAGATTCTTACAGTGTGTGGCAGAGACACCACCAGCAGGGCTTCCTGCTTACATGGCAACAGCTGTCCCACCGTGGCCATCACCATCATGAGACTGTGCAATCAGAACTGGCCACCCAAAGTGTTCTGTTGCATGCCAGCCAGTGGTAAGTGTGGCCCATGCCCGAGTGCAGTGGAGGTCAGGGAACAACGCTGTCTGAGGCACAGACCTCTGTACACTGAGGGGTTGGGAGAGACAAGGAGGATGGGATCCCGTGGCCTTGCATAGGCAGTGCCACTGTGGCCTTTGTTAAACAACTTTGGGCTAAGGTCAGGAGAACATGAGGGAGAAAAGGGGCATGTTTATTCAAAACTCCATAGCCACTCTTCCTCCTCATGGACACAGGAAAAAAATCTGAAATTTTAAATGGTAACACACACACACACACACACACACACACACACCTGAAAGCATATCAGAACAGGAGAAACCAACATTTAAAGACACCTCGGTGCCCCTCAGCAGCTCCTCCAGAAAGCTTTCCATGTAATGGATATGTGATCAGAGAAGACCTGGTGTAGTCAGGGTGGTACAGCCCTAGATACAAATGAATTAACCGAAAAAGAAAATTTACCAACACCCATTTCCTTCTAAGATAACACATTCCTTCCTGGCATGACTGTTGTAAAATAAAACGGATATGGAGAAATAGAGAGCATACTGTGACTCAGTGAGACGTCATCAGCAAACTAAAAGACAGGCTGCCAGCAGGTACCATGTCCACACCGACCTGGGTCTCACGTGGTGTGGAAAGCTGAGGCTAAAGCCTGGAATCATCCGCCTTCACTATTCTTCTACCTTATTTGTGTGGCAGAGACCCTCAATCCAACTGCAAAGCTAGGAGAGTGGCTAGTCTCCACAGCCGGCTCACTAAGACCCCTGTCTCTGCATTCCAAGGCTTGAATTAGGGGCAGGTGCCACACCCACCCAGCATTTACATGGCTTCTGGGGATCCAAACTCTGACCCACACTTTTTGTCAAGAGCTTTGACTGCTGAGTCATCTGTCTATGGCACCCCACCCCCACCCCCACCCCCACCCAAAAGGCCATTTCTCTAATGCCTGCTCAGTCACTTCCACCTCCCAGGGCAAGACTCCAGGACAGCAGTCCTTTAGGAAAAAACAAAACCAAACCTCCAGAATTAAGACACCAGACCTGTGTGATATCCATGGAAGAAAGCTGAGACTGGCTGGGAAAGGATAAAGGATAGTTCATTGAGGCTGTAGGTTGCCATGGCTGTGCAGACTCCAGACTGGTCCCTGGCATGATCAGTGGCATGTGCCTCAGGATGCTGTGAAGCCTTTAAGTGGACATCTGCAGAGTCCTTCTTGCTCTCCCCTCCCCCTCCTCCACATCCGGCCGCCGCCTACCTGTGGTACTCACCTTTGAGGACAGGTCTCTCTCCTATGCTCCGGATGCTGTAGAGAGTGCTGGAGAGGGGCACGTCGGGAATGAGCTCCGCAAGCAGGTACCCAGAATACCAGGCGCACAGGGAGGAGAAAATAAACACTAGTGCCTTGAAAGTGCCTAGAGACAGATGACAAGAGTTCCCAGAGATGACAAACTGTCACCATGGACACCCAGACATTCCCCTCTCCAGCTTATCACCTGACCCATGTCTGGTGCCCAGACTCCTGGGAAGGCAGCTTTTGGTGAAAGGAAGTGGCATGTGAGGGTCCCCACAGACTGTGGAGTGGAAGGCAGACAGTGCAGGTGGACAGGGAGTGCTTTCTGCCACAGACAGCTGTACAGATGCTGCCCCGGGTCTCAGAACCGCCTGACATTTGTTCTGTTCATAGACGGTGTGGGTCTGAGGAGCAGACACCACCCGTGGCCTCTGGGAGACAGGCTCAGCCTTGAGCTTGCTCCTGGGGTGGGAATCGAATCTTTAGAGGGTAATCTTAATCTGTTCTGTTGTTGTTAGTGCAGTTTGTTTGTTTTTTTTAAATCATGGCATTTCCCTGTTTAAAATAATAATAATAATAATAAAATGGCATCAAGGTTCCCTGAGTATGTGCAGTGGATAACTGCTGAAGTCCCACACTTGTATTATAGCCTCGGAAAGATCCTCAGAGACACCCAAGGTCCCTGAGAGTAGGAGGGCCCTATAGACCTTTGTATGCTTGCTTGCTTACTATCAAAATCGCCTAGCTACAAGAAGCCACAGATGATGTGCACTTGTAATTCCTTAGGAAGGCAATTTCTAACTCTTCGGTGGCACAAACCTGGTTCATCTATAAGAAATGGAAAGAGAAAAGGAGGATGGGAGGAGGAACAAGGAGGAAAGGGTAGAGCTAGGCAGGAAAGGGGCTGCAGGAGATGGAGGAGTCGCAGGGACACCCCCAATCTACAGCTTGTCAGCCACAAGTACAAGAGGACCTCAGACTTGCCAGAGTGTTTTCTCCCTGCCCAAAGCTCCAAAGAGAGGTCAGCACAGTGGTCAGGATAGCTCTGAGGCCCGTGAAGAGAAGACATGTGATCTGAGTGAAAAATGCCTTGTGTGTGTGTTGTGTGTGTTAGAGCTGAGTCCCCTTGCAGTTTGGGAAGGCTATGCATGCTTCAGAAGAGAACCTTGCTGGAGGAAGTACGTCACCTTGGGGCGGGCTCTGAGATGTTACAGCCCACCCTACTTCCTGTTTCTCTCTCCTCTCCCCTTCCCTCCTCATGTCTGCTTCCTGACTGATACCAGGCCTTTCCACATGGTGGACTCTGTCTACTCTGGAACTGTGGACAGTATGTTCTGGAACATTCTTTGGAGTAGATTGTGTGCCAGGGCAGCTGCAGAATATGTGCAAAGGCAGGGACAGACCTTTACATACTGGTAATGTCTGGACAATTTCATCCTAGTGCTTATCCAAAAAAAGAAAATTGAGCCAGGTGTGGTGGCACACACCTTTAATCCCATCACTCGGGGAGGCGGAGCAGGAAGGTCTCTATGAGTTCAAGGCCAGCCTGGTCTACAAAGTCCAGGAAATGAGCCCAGGACATCCAAGGCTACACAGAAAAACCCTGTCTCGACCCCTACCGCCCCCCAAAAGGAAATTGGCAAATGAAAAGACATTCAGAGGGTCTTCCAGACTCCCACACATGAGAGACTCTGAGCAGCAGCAGCTGTGCTAGTTTTGGAACAGGTAAGGAACAGAGTAACAGAACAAATGTGGGGAATCTGATGAAGAAGAAAACGGAGCGTGTGTGAAAAGCCAGGCACCCTCCCGGGGATGGCTCCACTTCCTGGCAGGACTGCCTGTGGGTAAGCAATGAGCTCCCGCTGGGACTCTCATCAGGACTCTGTACTTTGGGTAGAAGGTACAGTCTGGCTCACTGCAGTGACATGAGACTGGCTAGACGAGGGCAAAATTAAGAGCCAAGACCATTCATTCTAGGGTAGACAGCTGGAGCCAGGATCATTTGGGGGACCAGTCTACCAAAGGAAGAAAAGGAGCTGGGGGCCAGGCATATTAAAAAACCCACACTGATGTGGCCTGGCAGAGACCTTCAATCCAACTGCAAAGCTAGGAGAGTGGCTAGTCTCCACAGCCGGCTCACTAAGACCCCTGTCTCTGCATTCCAAGGCTTGAATTAGGGGCAGGTACCACACCCACCCAGCATTTACATGGCTTCTGGGGATCCAAACTCTGACCCACACTTTTTGTCAAGAGCTTTGACTGCTGAGTCATCTGTCTATGGCACCCCACCCCCACCCCCACCCCCACCCCCACCCAAAAGGCCATTTCTCTAATGCCTGCTCAGTCACTTCCACCTCCCAGGGCAAGACTCCAGGACAGCAGTCCTTTAGGAAAAAACAAAACCAAACCTCCAGAATTAAGACACCAGACCTGTGTGATATCCATGGAAGAAAGCTGAGACTGGCTGGGAAAGGATAAAGGATAGTTCATTGAGGCTGTAGGTTGCCATGGCTGTGCAGACTCCAGACTGGTCCCTGGCATGATCAGTGGCATGTGCCTCAGGATGCTGTGAAGCCGTTAAGGGGACATCATACCTTGGGCTGCCATGACAAAGTACTGCACACCAAGAGTGCCAATAGAAACACTTTTTCATGACAGTAGATGCTGGGGGGCCAAAAATCAAGGCATCCCAGGGCCAGCTCCTTCTGCCTCCCACCTCAGCTTGGAGATGATATCTTCTCCCTGTGTCCTCAGTGGTCATCCCTCTGCGTGCATCTGCGGCCTGACCACCTTTTCTTGAAAAACAATTCTGTTATCTTAGGCTATAACCTATGAGCTCATTTGCACTCCTTTGAAGACTTTAAATCCAGTCCCATTCTGAGGTCCTGATGGATAGAACTCCAGCACAAAAATCTGGGTACAATTCGGCCCCTACTATAGCACCAGGAAGCCTCTATGCATAGGAGACCTGCAGCAGTTCCTGTCCCTGGGCAGACAGACGCAGGCAGGCTGTCAAGACAGTGACAGGAAACCCCAGTCTACAACTTTGTCAGGTCAGTGTCCGGATGAGAGTCCAAGCTGGAGCTCATTCCTTATCTACACACAGTCCTGTCAGGGCGTGGAGCCATCCCTGGGAGGTGTCTGGCTTTTCATATATGCTCCGTTTTCTTCTTCATAAGATTCCCCACATTCGTTCTGTTACTCTCTGTTCTTTACTCCCTCTAAAACCAGCACAACAGCACTAATAGCAGCAAAGACTTGGCACCTAAGCTGAACACTGGGCAGGGGCTTCTGGAAAGTGGGAGCCCAGAGACTCTGGGAAAAATGGCTCCCAGCACCCTGGGCTGGTGACTGCTCTGGTGGGAAGAGATCCAGCAGCTCCAGAGGTAAGGGAGAGAGAACAGAGTCCAGCAGCTCTCCTGTGGTTCTGTAACCAGAGCCCAGCCTTTCCTTATTTAGTGATAAAGCCATTAACTTGAGTAAGCACCTAAGCACCTTTGGTCCATTGCTACACAGCAAAGCCTGAAGGTAAAGGCCAGCACATGGCTCCAGGAGGCTGTAAGTTGCTTCAAAGTACTTTGTCCTCAGAGATGTGTGTTCTGGGCAAGTGTAAGCCCCTGTGTGTGTGCATGTGCATATGTGCGTGCACGCATGTCTTCTAGCCTTATTCTCACTGTCAGATGTGCAGGGTGTCTGAAGCCTGGCCTTTTAACTGGCGAGTCACCAAGAAAGCAATCCTAAGACCATCCAAGGCTATACACAGGACCTTAGGGGCTCACCTCTCTCCCATACCCAGGGGCTGCCAATCACCACTAACCCTCCCAAACTGAACTACTTTAGGTGTCCCAAGCACAGTGAGGCTGAACAGCACCCACATTTCTGTGCTGAAGTTCTGTCTGTCAGGTCCTCAGAATGAAACAGGATTTGAAGAAGGGTCATCTTTAAAGAGACAGGTAAGTTTAAAATGACATCATCTGGAAAGACCCTGACCTAGCTGGCTGTGTGTGTTTTCAAGAAAAGGTGGTATGGCACAGACACCCTTGGAGGGAGACCATTGGTCTTGCTAATGGGCGCCCTTCAATCTGAGTCAGTGAAGCTGTCTGTAGTGCTTGCCAACATTCATCCAAGGCCCTGGCTGCACCCAGGCCTTTTGGCCAGGAAGGCTCAGGGTGAAGGGCCATCTTTGGGGACTCAGCTGTCTGTGGTGCCCAATGGGTCCCCTGCCCTCTCCACTGAGGCTTTTTAGTCAAGAGGTGCCGCCACTACCCACCTTGCCAACACCCCAGCTGAGGAAGAAGAAACCCACCAGCAGGCCCCATGGGGACATTATCCTGGCAGTGTCCCAGGCCCAGTGAGAACAACTCTGAGGCTAGACAGATGAGCCAATGACAAGTCTACTCCGAGCACACTGCCAAACCCTTAGCTCGCCAAGGGAAGTAATACAGCCCCTCCTCTTACCATCACACCTACAGGCGTAGGAGGCGGGGCTGTGTGCAACAGTGAAATAAGGACCACATCGCTGTTGTGTGAGTCATGAGGGCTGTGTGGAAAATGGCACACAGCCATTTGTGAGAGAAAGCAACTGGTTAACTTCTAGCTTTCCTCTACATGCAGCGAGGGGGGAAAATGATATTCTAATCATACTGTACGGGGACAGCGAAACCATTCTTCCAAAAACACTTAGGATAAAAAAAGCCAGTAGAGGGCTGTGCTCTACGTTCATTGCTCAGGACATGGTCTGACATGTTCGGAGAGACGTCACTGTGCCAAGATCACAGGGCGACAGTACAACATCATGCTGACCTGGTTCACACAGACGCACGTGTGCATGCTCCTCTCCACCCGCCTACCCTCCGGGACACCAGGTCAGTACTGATGCTCACGCAGAAGCCCGATGGGGAAGTCAAAGGCACTTCCTCTTTCTCAGCCTGCCAAATTTGCGCCCACCTGCAGGGGCTGCCAAGGCGGTTGCCCTCAGGGGAATAACAGAACTCTGTCCACAGAAGGCAGGCTCTGAGAGACTAGGGGCTGAGGAAAACAGCGAGCTTTCTTCCCCCTTAAACATCTCCCCAAGTCTCTTACCAATGCCAAATACTCTGAGAAAAATAGAAACTGGCTTGTGAGAGAGGGCTTGGTGCTGTCAAGAGCACATCTTAAATCAGGGTTCCCACATCTAACTCCCCCAAGTAAACCCTAAAAAGGGCTGTCTCACTGTCCTCCTCACTTTCCATAGAGTCCTAAACTGGGTAGCTTGAACCTTAGCCAGCAGCCAACCCCCACCCAACTGTCCTGGCTCTAGGCCTCCCACTCAGGAAGGCCAGTCCCCAGGGACAAAGCCATCTTGGTCACCCATGCCTGACCTCACCTCAGCTGGCAGCACACTGTAGTTAGTAGAGTATACACAACACACACAGCCCACCCCCACCCCACCCTTGTTGGGTAAGAGAAAGAGATGGTGGGAGGGGAAGCCCCACCCTTTGCACCCCAGATTTTTGTTCCCACCAAGATCCCAGGTCTCACAAGAGGTGACCCCGGGCAGATCCTTCACCCTCTGCCTCAGCCTGGCAGTTAAGGAGGGGAAGGGGAGATGCCCCCTCCATCCAGGCAGAAGCAAGTCTAGCTGCACTGGCACTCACCTGCAGCAACTGGACGCATCTTCTGGGAACTGCTCTCCTCCTACCCAGCTCTTGCCTGCAATTCCCGGGGCCTGTGGAGGCTGGCCTACCTGCCTAGCTGCATGTAGAAAGGGACCGCCCTTAGGGCAAGCAGACAAGGGCGGGCCAGTAACCAGCAAATGGGAGGACCCATGGGCCAGGAACGTTCAAGGGGCAACCGGCAAGCTGGCAGATGTGGGTGGGGCTGCACAGCTGGTAGCACCCTGGAGCTCCACGTTCATTTGAGAAGCAGGAGGCATTTCTTGTCCTGCTCACCTGGGGCTACGGATGACCAGAGGCCACAGCCATTGTAAACAAAGAGAGCACAGCAGAGTTTACAGCTAAGGGAACACAAGATGTGCTTGAACAATACCATCCCTGACCTTAATTTAACATTTCACAAGAGGAAATGGCTGCAAAGTATAGACTGGCTCAAGCTTTGTGAGCAGAGTCCCAGAGTAAAGCTGCTGCTCCAAATTTCAAGGCTCTATATTGTCTCCAAAGTAGTCACACTGCCCACTTGCTGTTGATGTGGCCCAGCGCGGTGTCGACCCCTTACCTTCACCTTTACTGATTAGACGATTACTTTGGGAAAATGGGGTAAGAGAGAGCTCCAGGCTCCTTGGGACATGTGTATGTGAGAATATGGGGCACGGAAACGGCGTCAGGTGGATGGGTGAAGCCCTCCTAGGATGTTGCCCCACTCACTCATCTACCTGAGTAGAGTAGGCACAATGCCCTCTCACTGTCCTAGGTAGATGCTCATTAGACCCGCCCATCAGGTTTTCACAGAACTTTGGACTCTATAGTCACAGTGGTTGCAAGTCACTAAGGGAAGTTGAAGCTCCAAGAGCAGATGACCACCCCAGTCCAGCTGCTGCAGGGACTCAAGTCCACCTCTAGCCCTCCTCTTCCAAGGAGCCCAAACACTTGAGTCACACAACACAAGATGGCCTGGCATATGGGCGACATCCCTCTACAGTGTTCTGGAAGAGAAAGGAGAAGTGTTGGCCATGACATGACGGTTAGTGCTGAATATAAACTGGACGGGATCCAGGTTCACCTAGGAGACAAACCTCTGGGCCTGCGTTTGAGAGATTTTTTCTAGGTTATTTAGTCAGAATAGGAGAGTCCACCCTGGATGTGGGTGGCATCATTCCATGGTCTACGACCCTGACCTGAATAAAACAGAAAAAGTGTGCTGAGCACCAGTGTTCACCTCCCTCCTCTTATTCCTGACTCAAATGCGACTGACCTCCCTCTCCTGCCACCGGGACTCCATCATGATGGACTGAGCTACAGCAAACCCTTCCAGAAGTTGCTCTTGTCACAGTGTGCTCATGTGACCCTCTGTTTGTCTCATCCGAGGAGACAGAGGACACAGCCTGCTCTCGCCTGCTGCCGTCCTCCCAAATCAGACAGACTTCTTCCTGAGGACTCAAGTGTCCCAGCGCTGGGCTGAGAACAATACCTATACACTATGACCACATACTTATTGCTCTGTAGCACCAAAGCCAATCTCCACTTCTGCTCAACAGGGACTTAAAATGGCAAATGTGCAACTCTATCATTATTGCAGTTTCATCTACCAAGAATCTCACCGTCATCTTCCTCTCACTTGCATTCAGAGATGGGGCTTTTATCTATACGTTTGTTTTCATGTATTATGGTTATGGTTAAGAGCACATAAAGATTATGTTCTCAGCCTTTTGTTCTAGTGTTATGGGTATATGTGCATGCCTGGATGATTTTATGTGCACCCTATGTGTGTAGGAGCCCTCAGAGGTCAGAAGAAGACATTAAGTCTCCTAGAGCTGGAGTTATGGATGGTTATGGGGCTCTGGGAACTGAACCAGCATCATCTGTGAAAGCAGCCAGTTGCCCTTACCTGCAGAGCTGTCTTGCCAGCATACTCATACTTTACAACAGCTGAGTTTATATTGTTGAGCTGCAGAAATTGTCATTGCTCAGAGATAAAACTATACCTATGCAAAGCCCTGCACTTGTGTGTTCCGCGGTGCTCCATCTCTCTTCTCTTCCTCTTTCTCCTCCCCTCTTGTTCTCTAACACCAAGGGATATGCGACCCACAGCTGGGTCTTTCCTCCTTTAAGTTGACTCACTCGGGTGTTTTGGCACAGTGATGATGAATATTGGCAAGCACGGTGCTTAGGCCTACCATTACCTATGTAAGAGTCCCTTGTCCTCTAAGGCTTTTGAGGCATCCAGACACTTGGCTGCGTTGGAGGTGCATTTCAATCATTCTCAGCTAGCCAGCTATTAGGGAAACAAAAGGCTCTCCATGCCCTTGGAGTTGCAGCATAGTGGAAGGGCTGACTCCATGAAACTCTTGCAAGCCTGGAGATACACTAATGTCTGGGGTCAGGGAGGGGGGACCCCAGACAGAGAAGCCCAGTGAGAGGCTTTGTCTGTTCTAACGAGGGGGTCAAACGCCTTTTAACACCAGACACTGCTTTTCCCCAGAGAAATGTCTCTCCCGAGCCTCTGGCATTTGAATTGAACCGCTGGTTCCTGTCTGGAGAGGTTTAGGAGGTTGAGCGGTTCTGGGGGAAGCATGTTCTTGGCAGTGGCTTTGAGAGTGCCATTTCCACTTTGCCCTCTCTGTTTTGTGCTTGTACCTTAGGATGGGAACTCTAAGTTTCTGTTCCAGCTCTATGCCCGTGCCTGCTGCCTCTGCTCTGCCATCATGGACGCTAACCCTCTCAAACTCACCTAAATAGACCCTTCCTTCCATAAGTTACCTCAGTCATGGTGTTTTATCACAGCAACAAAAACTAACTAATAAACAAAAGTGTCCGGCGGGATCCACAGATTTGGGTTGTTTCAGTCCTTCCACTGTGACTGGGGACATTTATGTGGAATGTAAAAGCAAACCATCTGGACCGTAACAGTTCCAAACAGCTGTGGATCAGCACTACGTCAGCTTCGAATAGGGCATGGAAGGTGCCTGTGTGCATGGGGTGACAGTCATGGACTTGAAAACACAGAAGCAAAAGCTAGACTCTAGAGAAAGCTGAGCAAGGCATCAACTCAGAGGCTGCAGGAGACCCTGACCACACGAGCACCGTAAGCCAGTGCTGCGGAGCACGCTCTCTCTCTCCTACATAGGTACTGTAGTCCCCAGAGCACTAGAGACCGCTGGCCACTCCTTCTTTTTGTCATTTAGGCAGCTAAAATGCACTGAATCTGTTACTAGCCCAAGGCCATTTAGTGGGAGGGCAGGCCTCTAAAGTCTTGGTCTCTTGAGGGAGTGTCCCAGGACTCTGTGATGCACTTCAGGAGTTCTCTCTGAAGAGGAATCCAAGCCAAGGTTCATCATTAGGTCCTCACGAGACAAGGGACGCTCCACTCCCTTCTGACCCTTCTTTACTTGAGCTGCTGAGCAACTGATATTCTCTCTCTCTCTCTCTCTCTCTCTCTCTCTCTCTCTCTCTCTCTCTCTCTCTCTCTCTCTCTCTCCTCTGCCTTAACCTCGTCCTGAGAGCTGGAGCCCTTCCCTGCTGAATGCAGTGTGTATGAGGCACAGAAAACATCCAGCATCAACACTTGGGCTCTTTCCCTCTGCTGTTGGCTTTTATTTATAGTTGTTTGTTTGGTTGCTTGCTTATTTTCAGTTTTTTGAGACAGGGGTTTTCTGTGTAGCCCTGGGGGTCCTGGAACTCACTCTGTAGATCAGGCTGGTTTTAAACTCAGGGATCCTCTCCTGCCTCTGCCTCCCCAGTTCTGGGATTAAAGGCTTGTGCCACCACCACCCAGCTCTTAATATCTTTAAAATCCGCCCCCCTCTCTCTCTCTGTGTGTGTGTGTGTGTGTGTGTGTGTGTGTGCATGTGTGTGCCATGGTCCATGTACAAGGTCAGAGGACAATCTTTCTATTTTGGTTCTTGCTTTGCAGTAACATAAGCCAGGCTAACAAGCCTCAAATTTCTAGGGATTCTCCTGTCTACGCCTGGGACTGAATCTCAGGTCATGAGGCGTGTGAGGCACATACTATTACCCACTAAGCCATCTCCCCAGCCCTAGGCCACTCTTTATAATGAAACTCTTGTGTGCCTCAGGGTCTGAAATCAAAAAGGATAAATGAGCAAGTTAGATGAACAGGGCCCAGAGGTCTTCAATGTGCAGCTGGCTGGCCTTTGGTGAGCTGTCGAACACCTAATCCTGGATCCTGCTTACTGGGGACCACGTCAGAAGAGGCCGTATTGACTGAGAGGGATCCTGGAGCAGTGCCGTGTACAGAAGAGATCCTCTACGAACAGCCACTAACTTCAGTCGGTCAGTTTGTCTCTTACTGTCAGAAAAATGAACTTTAGCACAGATTTATAAAAATATCATGTTAGGAACTAGGTCAGAGATGTCATCACCATGACAAGCAATCGAGGGGGTCTAGACATCAAAGACTTGTCCCGGGTCACAGTGTCAGGGATTTTGGTCCATGTTGCTGACTTCTGTTTGGGGGACGGTGATGAGTATGTGACAGTACACCACCAGGCATGGCATGCAGGAGCAAAGCTAGTCCCCTCCTAGCAGCCATGAACCAGAGAACAGAACCAGAAGGAGCCAGTGACAAGATTTACTTCTCAAAGGCGGACTCCCCATGGACCCACTTACTGCCCAGTCCCCACCACTTCCTTCCAGATTCTGATCCCATTGGCTAACACTGACTACTTCAGGGTCCTCATTACCTAATTGTATCTGGAAACTTCTTGAGAAATATGCAGAAGTGTGCTTTACTGTTCCCCTAGGCACTTCCCCCTCCATTAAAACTGACACTGGGCACCCACCATCGCAAGGGGCCATGGGAGACAAACTGTGTGACACGGTGGTGTTAAAATTAGGGATGCCTGTCATTAGGCTCATGTGTTTGAACACTTGGTCACTAGTTGAAGGCACTGTGTTAGCTAGGGTCTTTAGGACACCATGACCAATAGTAACTTGAGGAAAGGGTTTAGCTAACCTCACTGCTTTGTAAGTACATCTCTGAGGGAAGACTGGGCAGGGATTCAAGGAAGGAACCTGGAGGTAGACGCTGATGCAGAGGTCATGGAGGAGCGCTGCTCGCTGGCTTTGCTCTTGTGGCTTGTTCAACCTGCTTTCATGTACAACCCAGGCCACCCATAGTCGGTGCCGTAGTGGGCTGAGCTCTCCCACATCAACCACTGTGTAAGAAAATGCCCTAAGGTTTGCCTAAAATGGGACATTATGGTGGCCTTTCCTCAACTGAGGGTCTCTCCTTTTAGATGACTCTAGCTGTGTCAAGAAGACACAGGTGCTGTTTGGGGGAGGCTATGACGCCTTTAGGAGGTGCAGCCTCGCTTAGGGACCTCACTGAGGGAGAGCTTTGAGGGTTTATAGCCACACCCCACTTCCTCTTCTTACTCTGCTTCGTGTATGAGAAGAGGTGCCATCAGCCAACTCCGGCTTCCGCAGGCATGCCCTTCTTTTCCACCGTTCCGGACTCCAGCGCCCTGGAACTCAAGTTGGTTTGAGTCATGGCAGCAACAGGAAAGTAGCCAACACACTTGGCTTGGAGTATTACCAAAAAAAACCATGTTTCTCACAGGTAATCCTTATAGCCAGAAAACAAAAGTATCTCAGGAAACAAAAACTGCTTCTGGAAGTCTACAGGATTCCTAAGCTGCGCATCGGGCGAGTCTGACACACTGGTAATCTAATTAGCAAAGAGCCGCAGGAACCGCTCCACATACAAGAAACGCAAAGGACAGAGGCAGACGGATTCAATCTCAACAGGCCGAGACTCCTGCACTACATCAGCAAGGGGCCTCAACCTTCCCATGAGATGAAAGTTAGACACATTTAGAGAGGCCAGAGAGCCACATAAGTGGCTACCAGGAAGTTATAGCTGTGTGTGTGTGTATGTGTGTGTGTGTGTGTGTGTGTGTGCGCGCGCGCGCGCGCGCGCGCGCCTGCCTTAACTGGAAGCAGAGTAGGCTATTTTTGATACGCAGACATATTGTTTCTGCAAGTGGAGTTGAACCATCAGGCCAGAGGCAGGCAATTCTTCATGACTAGGGTCTATACTCAACACAACCCGACTCAGTTCTCATGACCTGAGGCTATTAGCCAGCACTAGACACTCCAGAACCTAACCATCAGGTCAGGCGCCCAGGCCTGGGTCTCAGCAGGCGACTTCAGGCCCGGTTCCTATCTTTCTCCCTGCAGAAAGAGGCGGCCAGCAACAGTTGCTCTGCCAGGACACAGCTCCCAGAAGACTTCACATCAGTAACCACAGAGGCTGCGACTGAGTATCTCAGATATGAAAGAATTGGAACGCTTGTGACTGAAGAAAGGCAGCTGAGGACTCCCCACAGGCCCTGCCTTCCATCACCTCAGCAATGTCTCCTGCTGTGACCCCACTTCTTCATTCTTAGGTTGCCACCTCTCTGCTACCATCTTTCCCTTGAATGAGAACCTCACATGCCGCCCAGTGCTTTCAAGAAAAGACATTTGGATACTGCCTGGAGTTGCTCACTCCAGCTCTGTGGAAGGTTCTGCAGTCCCCGCCCTCCCTGGTGCTCCAGTTAAGGTCCTAATCTGCCCTTAGGCTTCCAACAGGAGCGCAGATAAGAACCAGGGCACAGCATCCACCTTATCTGGGTTAAGGGCGCAAGAGGGTGAAGAAGGGCGCCGGGACCCACGCAGTGAGAATTATCAGAGGAGGCGGACACCCCTCATAAGCATGCCTGGCTTGGGGAAAGCCCTGGCTAGGCCCAGGGGTGCTTGGAGCTCCTTATAGCAACCCTCCCATGACCTGCATCCACCTCCTCTACTGGGACCCTTGGTCCTCACCACTTCTGTGGCTCCAGCCTCCACGGACCCAGGTCAGGCGCGTCCCAGCCATGTGCCCAGGCTAGCTGGCTCGGCAGCATTCCGCCCTGTGTTCCTGTAGCCCCACAGCGCCCCCTGTCCTTCCGCATGCTCTGCGCAGCCTTTTCTGCCTTAAAGCTCCGAGGATATACCGTGGTGGCGCATGCCTTTAATTCCAGCACTCAGCAGGCAGAGGCAGGCGGATCACTGTGAGTTCAAGGCCAGCCTGGTCTACAAAGCGAGTCCAGGACAGCCAAGGCTACACAGAGAAACTCTGTCTCGAAAAACCAAAAAAAAAAAAAAAAAGCTCCGAGGACACCAAGGGAGGCCTGCACTATGGGGACCCCTTGATGAGACCTGTGCAACCTGTAGGGATATGTTATGTCCTGGTGGCCGCCAGGCTCTCAGGGAGGTTAATCGGGCCTGTGAGACTTCACTCAGTAGGGAACCCCACAGAGAAGCAGCCTTAGAGTCGGAGAAGCCATAAGAAATCCCCCACTCCTGACTTTGAGGTTATGTGTTGGTCATCTGGGGCCTACAAGGCCCCTTTGGTACTCCAGAAACTACAGCCCACTACTAACTGCTTGCTCAAGCCAGGCTCTTGTCCCTTCTGATGTCCTGGGGCCTCTTGTATTTAGGAGTCAAGGCTGAAGGCACTTTTATATTAAATTCTGTATGCTAATGTTTCAGGGAAATGCAGGCAGCATCTCTGTCCCAAGCAGGACACCACTTTCATGGCCTTGTTATAAAGTGAGACTTAAGAACAGCTTAAGTACACCTGCACATCTGTGGCCTCCGGAATCTGGATTTCTCTATACGACACCCAGGGATCCAGAGTCCACCTGGAATAAACTCCTCATCCCTGCAGGAACTGGGAAGCCAGAGGATTAGGAGTTCAAGGTCATCTTCTGCCACATAGTGAGTTCAGGGCCAGCCTGGCAGCCGGGGCTACTTGCACTATGCATGCCTCCACCAGAGCAGAACGCCGGGTTCTTTAGGCTGCTCCACATTGGGATCAGTGTTAGCAGAACTGTGCATTGCAAGGCTGTAGGTCAGATTGAAAGTTCTCTAACCCTGTCTGCCCCTCAGGCTCAGACTGTGATGCAAGTGTGCGCAAGTGGAGAAGCAGAGGCTGACATCTGATAGCTTCCTCTATTACTCCTCTATGTTTTGAGACAAGGTCTCTCACTGAACCCAGAGCTCACCGTTGCTGGCCAGCAAGCCTCTGAGATCTCCTTGCCCCCTTCCTCCCCAGCACTGATTTCACAAAAGTGGCTTTAAATAGGTGCTGGGGATCCTAGCTCTGGTCTCCATGGCTGTGCAACAAGTACTTTATAGCCCCATCTCCCCAGCCCCTCTGGCCCATGATTGCTGCCACCAGAGTCCACACTGGCGGTGGCTGTTGCTCTTAGCGGATTCTGCCACTGCGCTAAAGGATGAAGTCAAAAGAGCAAGATCAAGACTTAGCCCAGGAAGGACCCATCCCTGTGTGAGAACTCAGCCCAGGGGGCTCCAATGTGTAGGCAGAGTGAGGCTCCAGTCAGTCAGCATGGAGGGTGTTGACACCTGCATATTGGCTTGTTCTTTCCTGTGGGGCCCTTCTATGTGCAGGAGGCTGCCAAGCAGTAATCCAATCTCTATTCACTTGACGGCGAGTGCCACTGCCTTGTCGTCCCAGGTGGAGCACTCCTGAGGTAACAATAGGAGTGGAAAAGGAAGGACCTTTCTGACTCTAAAACAGCCAAGGGAGAGGCCTGACACCAGCTCAACCTGGCACTCTTAGAACGGCAAGCCACTTGCCGACAGCCGACCCACAGCGCGGCTTTAACTGGAACCCTGGGGATTCGAGCGCTGTGAACACATGAAGATCACCATTGCTGACATTGTCAGATGTCAGGGGGAAGGGGACCTAGAAAGGCCCTGTGCGTTGTCGGGACCGGAAGACTCTTCAGAGCTGGGTGGGAGGGTTATAGAGACCTAAGTTGGGCACAGCTTGAGAGGATGAGGCAGGGCAGAGAATTCTCATGACAAGCATTAGTGGTTGCCCTCAAAGGGAACTAGAGCAGTGAGCTGGCTGCTGTCGCAGAGTGGCCTCCTGCTCTCTGAGCCTCACAACCAACTTCCATGCCAGCTGTGTAGGATAAGTGTAATAAGGAAATAATAGACAGGCCACAGCTCTCAGAATTCAGGTGAGGTGTCTTCATGACACAGGGCAGGGGGGGACAGAGGCCCTGTCTAGTGACGGCTGCCACTCTGTTTTCTGGAGGCACCAGAAGAGCAGTTCCCTCTGTGGAAGGTGACACTGTGACAGGGCAGGCAGTGGGGACAGTGTGGGAATGGGCTAATGAGATGATAAGTGGGGACCATGGGCCCGGAAGGGTATCTGTCCCAGCCACACCTTGCATCTCAGAACTCTCCCATTTTCTGCCTTTCGTTTCTCCACAGCACCTCACACTGTGCCAAACCTTCATTGTTTCCTTGTTCTTGTTCTCAAATCCCTGAGATTTGCGTCTTTGGCTCAGAATCCCTGGTACCTGGTCCAGGCTTCAGACCCAACGCTCTCCACAAATATTTGTGGTGTGACTGAAAGAAGTTAGCAAACAGGCCAAGAATCCGGTTTCTTTTAATGATAAACAGAGGAACCACCTCTTTTTTTTCCTTCCCCCTCTTGACTGTTGATTTAGTGCCAACTTACCTGCTTTTCCAGGAGTGACTCTGGATTTCCCTGGTAGGAATGGGAGGGGGAGTGCCTCAGTGATCCCGTAGCTGGGCCTCCATCCTATTAGCTGAATCCGTTCTCTTCCAAAAAGGGCTGGCTTCCTCTGGTCTGTGACCCCATAGCAGCAGCCTCTGCTCATGAAGCAAATGATACTTAGAACAACAACAAGACAAACAAACAAACAAAACCCTTGTAAATAAAATAAGCAGATGCCTCACAGGTCACCAGATGTTTAACTGACAGTTTTAAAATAGCAAGTGACCACCTGTGGATGCTCTCTGCCTAGAAAAGCATCCAAGAAGGCACTGAGCTGATGTAGCCTGAATCAGGGGTGCTGCATGCTGAGCTGGCCAAGGCCTTACAGGAAAGGGCAGTCAAAGCAAGGGTAGAGCTAGCTCACCCCCTGAGCAGCTCTCCAGTGCTACACAAATGACCTAAACATAGATTGGACATTGCAGTGGTGCTGAGTGATGTCAGGGGGCTCTGTTCTCCATCACCTGTGACTGATGCAAGTCATTTCCCAGCATGACTTAGAACTGGTTCTGTCCAGATTGGAGTGATAGCCTAATGACTTCCCTATACACCTCCTGCATCACATCCACGTCAGACCAAACACTTCTTATGACATGGGTGGAGCAATATGACAGCCCACAGCAGCTGGACCAGGCCCATTCTCAAATCATCCCAGCTCAGACCCAGGCTTGCTGGTGGTGAAGTGGTGGTCACTCCCAAGCCTGCACATAGCACTAGACTCCAGGAGACCTAAAGACAGGAGGGTGGCAGGTGTGTAGTAAGAGAGCTGGAGTCAGGTAAGACCATGGTGCTTCAGTTCGGGGGTCTCCTCCTGCACACTGAGGCTGCTAAGGCAAGTGCTTGTGTCAGAGAGCTATCAAGGCGGGGATAAACGGGAAGCCAATTCATGAATTCAAAAGACAGACCAATGATACAAGATAAGTGAGAGTGGAAAGTTTTGAACTGTTGAGAAAGCAGAAGAAATTAAGAACCAATGCAGAGCAGGGCAGGGAGATATCAGAAGGACTCTGGTCCCAGCCGCCTGTGTAAAGCCGTGCAACAAGGCAGACAATGAAGCATACATACCACAGGGAGTGAGGGAGAGAGGGTAGATAGGCTGCCCTAAGGGAAAGACTGCACACCCACCCAAGCACCAGACCACAGACCCTGTAAACCAGCCTACTCTACACCAGGAAGAAACCCTCGATTCCAAATGCTGGACATGCTGTAGCCAGGATCAAACTCTGTTACCATGCACCTGTAATTGTGGGGTTTCCTCCCTACACCCCAGTTCCTGAAATAACTTTGAGAGCTTTATTACTTTATGGATAAATGGCTAGGCCATAAGCATTAGCTCATTCTCGTTTATTTATTCTATGTGTGCCACATGGCTGGTTGCCGCACCTCAGTTTCATGTGTCCTTCACCCTCAGAGTCCGTGGGCAAATCTCCCTCTGACTCAATCCCAGAGTTCATCTCTCTCTACCAGAACTCCCACTTCCTATTTCCTGCCTCAGCTAATAGGCCGTCAGCCTTTCATTGACAGGCAATGCTTCTCTACAGTACACGAGGAATTCTCTCTACAAAATCAGAATAAGAGGGTATTTCTGCTCCACAGGGTCAAAAACCTGTATAAACTCCTTGGTGTCTAAGGAACTAAGCAGGCAAATCAGATTACGTTTTTAGAAGATAGTGAGACATGCCAGAATGTATGAAATTCGATTAAATCCATGCTCATAGCAACACAAGAGAGGAGAGGGCTCCCTTCCCGTTAATAATAGGAATAAAAACCAGAGGCTGAAGAAGAAATGCTTGCTGCTCTTCCAGAGAATATTGAGGTGTTCTGAGCACCCATATCAGACACCTCACAAATGCCTGTAACTACAGCTCCAGGGGATCCAACACCTCTCTTCTGGTTTCCACAAGAGCAAGGCACACGCTCCTGACCACACATCTGGCCAACTGTGAGTTGGCTTTTCTGGTAAAAAGTCACCATCTGGCATATCCTCAGCCAGCTTGGTGGCAGACGTGCCCCCCGAGTCTTCTGACATCGCCAGCTATATACCAAGCCCAGTTGCTACCCTCAGCATAGTGAGTTCTCATTGGATGGCAGGCCCAGCGAGCCAAGTGTTTGAGAAAGAAGACTGTGGTCCTAGCTTTGTGCACAAACAAAATTGGATTATTTGGGGGAAGTTGGCTCCCTGTAATGATGTTTTAGTTTAATGGGCTTCTGCAGTTGTTTGGAGACACACATGTGGAAAGGAAAAATAAAAATGGCTACTGTGGCCTCAAAGGAAGGCCTGTGCTTCTGGGAACCTATAGAAGTGGCCAGAATTTAAATCATAACAGGATTTTGCCACACAGAAGATGTTAGAGTCCAATGTGTGCCGCCAGGGTTCAGGGTTAGTGAAGGACTAGTCACATCCTCGTGCTAGAATGAAGTATCTTCCAAGCCCATCATTTTTTGGGATTTCTAGGGCAGTGTCCCAGCAGCCAGGATTATTCTTGCCCTAGTTCAGGGTCTGTTCGTGTAATAGACGCCATGACCTAAAGCAACTTGGGAGGGAAAGGGTTAATTAGCTGACAGGCCCTGATCACAGTCACTGAGGCAAGAAACTCAAGGCAGGAAGAAGGATCTGGAAGCAGAAGCTGAAGCAGACGCAATGGAGGGATGCTGCTGCTTACTTGCTTTCTCTCCATGGCTCACTCAGATTGCCCTATACAGGAAAGTCAATCCAACTACATGGCTGCTCTGTTAAGGCATCACATCCAAAGGCCTTCTAGGCCTATGTGATCTGGCCAGAATGCAGACACACCCTGGGTTACATTATAATCTGGCTGGAATACAGACATGCCCTCACGACACACTTTTAATCCCTAAAAATGAAAGCAAGGTTAGTTTATAGGAGGAAGCAGCCGTGTTTGAAAGTGATGTCTAATTGAGGGGCAGACAAAGTGATGAATCAGAGAAAGGTCTGACAGAATGGGTCAGAGATAGGATGTGCCCAGCTATCAGAGAGAGAGAGAGAGAGAGAGAGAGAGAGAGGGAGGGAGGGAAGGAGGGAGGGAGAGAGAGAGAGAGAGAGAGAGAGAGAGGAGAGAGAGAGAGAGGAGAGAGAGAGGGAGGGAGGGAGGGAGGGAGGGAGAGAGAGAGAGAGAGAGAGAGAGAGAGAGAGAGAGAGAGGGAGAGAGAGAGAATTGAAGGGAGAGAAAGGCGTGTGTGTGTGTGTGTGTGTGTGTGTGTGTGTGTGTGTGTAGCAGTTTTTACGAGACAGTTTTACAGGTGCTGAGAGAACAAGCTAGACACAGGTGAAAACAGAGCAAGCAAGAGAATGAGAAGGAGCCAGAAGATTAACACATATTGCAAGGATTAGTTTGAGGTCAAGAAAAGCAATTCAGTCAGAAGCCTAGAGTTTGAATCTATCAGCTTGGAGAGGAATTTGGTCCAGAATGGGTGAGTTGGATCAACCAGCAAGAGTTCAGAAAGAGCTAGAAATGGTGAGCTTTCAGCAGTAAGTCTCAGAGGCTGAAACATTCTAGGTGTAGGTTAGAAGACAGAGGCTGAAGCTGAAGCAGAAGATTAGATTGTATGGAGACTAGAAGCTTCCAGAACTAGGCCCAGCCATAGTCAGAACAGAGAAAGAAATGTTCTTGGCTCACTCCACGCCGTGAACTCATACAGCTTGGGTATGGCTTTCATCTCATCTATCATCTGAGGAAAGAAAAATGTTCACAATGTCCAAAGGCCGTGATCAAGATTTTTCTGGACCCATCATTGTCTTAACTCCAACCTTCCCTGCCAGGTAGCTGAAAAGTTATCAGAATTCAATAAAATTTATCCTTCCTCTGGCTGTTTTCTTCTTCCAGCATGGAATTATTGAAGAAATTCCAGTTTCTTGATATTCATTGTCTCAATGTCTGATGTCACAAAGGAGAGGCACTAGTCTTTTGGTTTTTGTTTGTTTGTGTTTTGTTTTTTTGTTTGTTTGTTTGTTTGTTTGTTTTTTGAGACAGGGTTTCTCTGTGTAGCCTTGGCTGTCCTGGACTCACTTTGTAGACCAGGCTGGCTTCGAACTCACAGCGATCCGCCTGTCTCAGTCTCCCGAGTGCTGGGATTAAAGGCGTGTGCCACCATGGCACTAGTGTATCTTTAGAGTGATATGACCAAAAGCAATTTGGAGAGGAAAGGATTTATTTGACTTATTTGTGATTATAGTCCATCAATGAAGGAAGCCAAGACAGGAAGACAAGCAGGAAACCAAAGCAGAAACCAAGTTGCTTACTTAGTTAGCTTTCTTATTCAATCCAGGTTTACTTGCCTAGGGATGGTGCTGCCCATGGCAGGCTGGGCATTGCCACATCAATCATTAATCAAGAAAATATCTCATCCAGCAGTGGTGATTCATGCTTTTAATTTTAGCACTTGGGAGGCAAAGGCCGACAGGTCTCAAAATTTGACGCTATCTGGTTTACAGAGTAAGTTCCTGGCTTAGACAGATAAGTTATGTCTCAAAAACCAAAAGAAGAAAAAGGATAGAGGAGGGGGAGGAGGAGGGGGAGGGGGAGGAGGAAGAAGGAAAAGAAGAAGAAAAGAAGAAGAAGAAGAAGAAGAAGAAGAAGAAGAAGAAGAAGAAGAAGAAGAAAAAGAAGAAGAAGAAGAAGAAGAAGAAGAAGAAGAAGAAGATGAAGAAAAAGAAAAAGAAGATCATCTCTTACAGACATGACCACAGACTAATCTGACCAAAACAATTCTTTTGTGTGTGTTTATAGTGTATCTCTGGCTGTCCTGAACTCACTTTGCAGACCAGGCTTACCTTGAACTCCAAGATCCACCTGCCTCTGCCTCCCAAGTGCTTAGATTAAAGGTGTGTGCCACTGTGCCCAACAGCAAAACAACTCTTCCTCAGTGACTCTAGGTAATGTCACCTCTCTTGGATTTTACTTTCTTGTTTTCTCCACAAGCATCTTACCAGATGATGCTCCCACCACACCATGAGACTCGCCGCCCAGGGACCAGGTACCCTCAGCATATTCAGAGCACAACTGGGCTCACTCTTTCTTCCTCAGTGCTTCTCTCTGAAGAAACCAATGCTTTCAGTAGCCCTGGGACTTGGGTCTGGGGAGAGGAAGCAGCCTCCTCTAAGCAGATAGAACACTTGACAGCACCCCGACCCCTAGTTCTCAGGCCCAGTGTGAGGCAGCTGTTAGAGGGGGGCGTGTCTAAACCACATTCACTACCTCAGGCCTGTCAGGGGTCTGCTACAAGACTCAGGGTTTGTCCCTGGCAAGTTCTAGAGTGAGACTGCTGGTCAGGGTTAGGGAGCCTGTGGCAAAGCTCTGTTTATGGTCTTAGAGAATGTGACATTCTGATGAGCAGGTATATAAAAGAGCTTTGTCACTGAACACTTGAATCTAAATCCTTGCATCTCCCTGTGTAGGGCATTCACGCTGGGACTGCAGAGTCAGTCAGTACCGGAAGCATGGTGCCCCAAAGTGTACCCCGAATTCAAGCTCAGGGCAAACACTCTCTTGCAACACTATCTGAGAAGGTCATAAGAGTTTACCTGGGTTGGGCTGGAGAGATGGCTCAGTGGTTAGGAGCACTGACTCCTCTTCCAGAGGTCCTGAGTTCAATTCCCAGCAACCACATGGCGGCTCACAACCATCTATAATGTGATCTGATGCTCTCTTCTGGCCTGCATGGCTACAAGCAGGCAGAGCACTGTATACATAATAAATAAATAAGTAAATGGATAAATAAATAAATATTAAAATAAAAAGTTTACCTGGGTCTGAGAATCACTCTCTAAAATATATTATTAATGAAGACTTCAGAATGGTGCCTGATAGCTGGCATCTTATGAGCCTTTGTTGTAAGAGATGGACATAGCCCCGTGCCACTTAACAATGTTTAAGGAACATGTCATTCTGCTTAGATAGCTAAGTTTCTTCTGAGATTCTGGACAGAAATAACAGATAGGGAGGAGCAATTTCCCTGAGCACAGGCATGCTGCAGTTCCAGAGGCTCACCAGATAAGCATCTAATGACAAAGGTTCACCATCCTGTGATCTCAGAGTAGCGATTTATTGCTGCGTGTGCAAAACATGGCTTATTCTCTGGACCTAGAGGCATTCAGGAACCACCACTGCAGCCCCTGAGCCCTGGTGTTGGAACACTCAGCTCATTGATCGTCGGTGGCTCCTGGGGTCTTCTACTTGCCGTCCTTTTAGTCTGGGCTTGCCTTGAGCTTTTGGTTCTCTGAAGCCTCTTGTCCTCCATACTCACACAGTTCAAGCTGCAGGATCTGCCCTCCAGGACTTTATTTTGTTTTTGTTTTTGTTTTTCGAGACAGGGTCTCTCTGTGTTAGCCTTGGTTATCCTGGACTCGCTTTGTAGACCAGGCTGGCCTCAAACTCACAGTGATCTGCCTGCCTCTGCCTCCCGAGTGCTGGGATTAAAGGCGTGCAACACCACAGCCCGGCTTTAAAGTTTTTAGCTGTACCTTAACTTTGCAACCCAGAGCTCCAGGTTTGGCCCTCAGCTCAAGATGGCTCTAGAATACTTATCTACCTCTCCATCTTGGATCCTAGGATAACAGTGTTATCATTAAAACTAACTAGAGTGAAATGCAGCAGATCTGATAGAGAGAGATTTATTTGAGGCAAGGGAAGGGGAGAGGGTTTAGGGCCTGAGTGGGGCATGAAGGTAGAAAGAGACAGAGACAGACAGTCAGGGAGAGAGAGAAAGAAAAAGGGGGCAACCTTAGAGAGAGTGCGAGAGAGAGAGAGAGAGAGAGAGAGAGGGAGAGAGAGAGAGAGAGGGAGAGAGAGAGGGAGAGAGAGAGGGAGAGAGAGAGAGAGTCCTTTTTGTATCTGGTGCTTCTCACAATTCCCTGGTAGCCAACAGCAGATGATAATGTCAGAAGTTCCTAAGCAACCTAGAGGCAGATCAGATCGGCTAGCAGGCTAACAGATCAGCTTGGGAACTAACATTCCTCCCATTTCCTATAATAAAAAAAATGAGGAGCTATGGAGGGGTGGCAGGAATGAGGACTTCAGACTGTGTCTCATGTAGGGCAAGTGAACATATATAAATGTAGGTTCATTGGAAGCAGCTCTTGGCTGCCATGCAAGGAGAAAGAGATGGGGTGGGGGGAAGGGAGCGGGAGGGGGAGAGCAAGAGCAACAAAACGTCTGGATTATATGGGGAAGGGGAAGGAAAAACCCTTGCACTGGAAATTTCAGGGTAGAGAGTGGGCTAGGCCAGTCATGTCCTGCAGCAGATCAGGACGGAGGAGTGCTGGGAAGACCTGGAGTTGTTTGTCCTGGGTCTGAAAGCACATCACCAAACAGGCCTTCGGGTCATGCTGACTCTGGGATTGACTAATTGGCCATTTCCTTGTTGTAAAGACCTCTACTGGGCTGAAGCTAGCTATTCATGAAACCAGCCCAGACTTCTTAATGAAGTCAACCAGTGGGCAAAGAGAGCATCCTGAAGGAGGCCTTCCTTGAGCCTTCAAGTATGCTGCTCCGCTAACCTAAAAGGAGTGCCAGGCAAGCTGCCTACAGAGCTAGAAAGGAGGTGAGAGAGACTCTTCACTGCACTGCTCCCCGTCCCACCAATTGCTGGCCTTACATGAAGCCAAATGTGGACAACCCCCCACCACCACACTCACACTCTGCCCCCCCCAATAAGGGCCAATCAGATTTTGCATAAGGGTCAATCAGATCTTGCATTGCACCCATTACTAACTCTCTGCTGAGTCACTGGGGAAACGTCCTCCTGGTTTGAATTAGAATAGCTGCAGGGGAAACAGTAACATCCAGGTTGTCTTTTCTGAAGTGGTCAGGACAGGAGGAGGTCTCCTGGGCCAGGAGCAGAGGCTATGAAGCTCTTTGTGGCTGGAATGCAGTTTCCTTAAAGTATCTATGAGGTGTTCAAAACAACCAGGTGGCCATGGTGGAACACTGGACTGTCACCAAAAGGGGAAGCCGCCCCACCCCCCACCCCATAGGAAGCAGGAGAAAAATTTGCCTGCTGTCTATCAGAGTTATCTTTAACCCCCGCAATGGAAAAGTTAACACTAGTGGCTGCTTACAATGAGGAACCTGTGTTCAGCACTGATATTCTCATCTTTATTAACCCCTAACTCCCCATACAGGGATGAGTTCATGGGCATGTCTCAGATAGATAGTTAATCATGTGCTTTACAGAGATACTCACAAAAGCTAAGATAGCTTTGCTGTCTCCATGGATGGTGGAACCTGGTGAGCCATGTGTGGTCCGTCCTTAACCAAAATGACACATGTGCTAAAGGCTCAGAACCGTTTCAAATTCACTCTCTCCACTTCCTGTTTGTGGTTTAAGATGTGAGCCCTCAGCTTGAGTTGCCATGTCTTCCGGCTGTCCTGCCTTTCCTACCATGACAGTGATGGCCTATCACCCTTCTGGAATTGCTATTACAGCAATAGAAAAATGGCTAATATGCCTGTGCATGGGTGGGGGAGCCTGTGGATCTGAGACAGTGCTCAGCTGTGAACATCTTACCTCACAGAGCATGTCCGCTATGCTGATCCACAAACCATGCTGTACCTCAAAACTGTTCCTGCCCAGGCATCTGTAGCCTTCCAACACACAGGAACTTATCAGCTACCCTGAAGGCAAATCTTTGCTGTGTGTCCAATGTCACCACTTCTCTACTCAGACATGACAGTGGCCATCACAATCTCATAAACTCAGTAACTCCCCCAAAATGGGACACGGGTTGTTGTCAACCCTTATGAGGCACCCTAGACAGAGTTTCTCTGTGTAGATCAGGTTGGCCTCAAACTCACAGCTATCCGCCTGCCTCTGCCTCCCAAGCGCTGGGACTAAAGCAGTGTGCCACCATGCCCGGCTGGCTTCCCACATTTAAATTATCACTCAAAGAACATACTGCCTGGAGCTACCTCATATTCAAGTTCTTTTGTCCTCTGCATACAGAGCACCAAATTACACCAAATACCATCTTACTAACCCAAAATAGCCAACAGTCGACCCTCACACTCCAACAGCAGAACAGAACTATGACCCACCTAGCCCTCCAGCTGCAGGCCTCCCCCACACATCTGTAGAGCCTGGAGAGGTGCAAGTCCTGGCTTGAGGAGATCAGCTCACTTACAGAAGCCATGGATCCCTGTAGGCTGCACACAGGAGTCTCCTCAGTGCTGAAGACTGGATCTGTTGGAAGCTTTCCTAAGCTTCTTGGTTTGAGATTATGTTGTTGAGAAATCTCTCCACATTAGAAACATGAGGCAGGGCCACAAGAGGGAGACAAAGGTGTTCCCCTGGTGTGGAGTAAGATCGTTTCCAGGAAGCTGATACTGGTGCGCAGGCGCGCACCTGCACACACACACACACACACACACACACACACACACACACACACACACACACAGAGAGAGAGATAGAGAGAGAGAGAGAGAGAGAGAGAGAGAGAGAGAGACAGAGACAGAGACACACACACACACACACACACACACACACACACACACACAGAGAGAGAGAGAGAGAGAGAGAGAGAGAGAGAGATTTTCCTAGATGGCTAATTAAATCTAATAGAAGTAGCTTTTTCACTAGGCCCCTCCAGGTGGCCCTGCCCTTCCTCAGTGGCCCTGGATGTACTGGAGCTGGCCCTCTGGTGCCAGGACTGCGTTCTGCCTCCAGCTGTCCTATCTCTTACCATGGAGCAGAGGTTTGGGTAGAGTCTCCCTGAAGCCCTAATCCAGCACTGGACCCTACTGTCCAGGCTTCAACTCTTCCCCATAACCATAGCATAGGGCTGACAACTGGATCTAATTTCTAGAATACTAAGTCTTTTGTTTGTCGTTTTATTTTGTTTTTCAAGACAGGGGTCCCAAACTCTCTTTGTAAATCAGGCTGGCCTCAAACTCACAGTCATCTGCCTACCTCTGCCTCCTTGAGTGCTGGGATTAAAGGCGTGCGCCACCACGCCCAGGTGAAAACATCATAGAGCAGATGAAGGGAATGCGCCCCGCAGGCATGCGGTCTCAGAGTGGAGTATGGCAACCAAGCATATGTCCTTACACAATGCCCAAGTGTAAAGCCCAAGTCATGAAACTTCACAGACTACCAGAGACCGGTCAGATGCAATGTACACAGAGTCTTTTTTGTTGATCTTGCTCCGGAGCAAGGACCATCCATTCCCCAGAGGCTGAGGAAGGTGGGCAGCCTTGCCTCCTTCAAATACTAGGTTTTTAAAGGCAGAAACCACAAGTGGGACTTTCCCAGCCTTGGCATCACATAATTGGGTAAGGGGCATAGGAGAAACTGGCTTTATTGATAAGATACAGGAAGGGGAGCTTTGAGTCATGCTGCAGGGGGGCTCTTACCTGGACATTTTATCTGCTGTAGCTGTTACACTGCGGGGTCTCCCACACAACTGGGGAAGGGGAAGCTGCCCTAATCTGATAAGGTGAGCTTTCATTTGGATATCAGGGAAGTGAGGCCCTCATCTAGCTCCCAGGAAAGTTGACTTCAAGCTGATTGATCATAGGGCAGGGAGGGGGCTTCTGCTCAGGGAAGCTAGCCCTTGTCCAATTCCCACACAAGTATGCTCACTCTCAACCGTGTGCCCTGCACAATCAGCACCATGGACACTAGGACCCAAAGCTCTGTGTGGCACAGCTGTGTGTTCCCATCCAAAGGACCATGGGCCCAAAGTCATGGCTTACCATTGCCTGACTCTGGGTTCGACTAACCTGCTTTGTGTTTGATGAGGCTGAGTGTCCCTAGAGACCTGATTTGAAAAAACGCAAAGCGAGCTGGGTGTGGTGGCACAAGCCTTTAATCCCAGCACTCCAGGGGCAGAGGCTGAGTTTGAGTCCAGCCTGGTCTATAGAGTGAGCACTAGGACAGCCAGGGCTGTTACACAGAGAAACCCTATCTTAGGTAAAAGAAAAAAGAAAAAAAGGAAAGAAAAAGAAAAAAAGAAAGAAGGCTGCAGAGTGATAACAGAAGAATATAGGACTAGTTCCTGATATCATATAGGGCTTAGCCAAGATTATTTCTTATAGCCTGGGAATTAGGACTGGCCACGGTGACCTGGGTAACACAGTTTTTACCCTTCATCAGTCCCTCTGAACTTCAGTGTTCACCTGTAGATGCTACCTGGACAGGGGTGCTATGCATTCTGGTACCACCAGAGGGCAACCACAGAAAACCAGCCTGAAGTTCATAACTGGAGTTCACAACTGGTTTACCTTCAATTCTAGAATGAGAAAAAGTCTCACCTCACCACACAGAACCAGTGTTCTTAAGCAGAGCAGGAAATGCATCTGTCACAGAGAATAAACAGTCTTCAAGGCAAATGGAAGGCGAAAAGCCAGAGAGGCCACTTCATGTCCTTGCAAACAAACACAGGAAGACAACATTGACACAAAGCTGAGTTAACCTCAATGACTATCACTATGAAAGCCAAAGGGTGAGCAGGTGTTGGGGACAATAGGCCATATGGCCAATGTTCAGCCATCTTGTCCAAGTCTGCACCTTTAAGTCTCTGTCTTTTCCAGAGCTTGCCTTTCACCAGAAACTAGCTGACCCTGTTGTGGGTCAGCAGTTAGACTAAAGACAGATAGGGATGGAGCGACCCTGTTGTGAGTCAACAGCCAAAGACAGATAAGGATAGAGCGACCCTTGTTGTGAGTCAGCAGTTAGACTAAAGACAGATAGAGATGGAGCGACCCTGTTGTGAGTCAGCAGTTAGACTAAAGTTAGATGAAGACAAAGCAAGATACCCTGTGTGGCAGGACATTATGACCCTGCCTAGAATTCCCTATGTTTTAAGAAAAGCTTGCAGTTGGGTTGCTATAGCAATATGCTTCTCTGCCTTCTGACTTATAAAAGCTGCTGCCTGACTAATAAAGTTTGAGAGTTTGATCAATCAGACTTGCTCTCCTTCTTTGTGTCTTGCATTCTCAACAGAGGACCTTCCTCCCGAGTTTTAGTCGAACCCCGCGGGTTGGGTCAAGCAGGCTTCATCATCATGTATGAACTGAACTTGCAGGAAAAGCTCCACCTTTTTGAAGATCTTGCAGATGATTGACTGACAAAAACTTCACTATCGTGGATCATGGAAATGCTGCAAATTAAAAAGCAAAATTTTCTCAGACAACCTTTAGCCCTCTGAAAGCCTTTTATTGCCCACCCTACGTCTTACCTAACAGTCTTGTGACTCTTGGGTAAAATTCCTGGAATGTATTAACACACAGGGCCACTAGCATCTACCCATGCAAAATCTACGAAAATCCTCAGACATAAAGCAGAGATGCCTCGCTTGCTATAACCCGCTTATTCAATGTCCCTGCCAATGCCATTGGTAAATATATCCAGTACATGACTTTCTTTGCTCAGTGACAATTTCACAGTAGAATATGTCATTTAAGACACTCCAAGAGATTTTTTTCCAAGATGGCGGCGAGTGGTGTGGACCTTATTTAGATGCCAGAGAAATAAAGGCAGAAAATTGGGCTTATTTCTTAAGCAGGAACACCAAGCTCCCCACGCCACTACAGTAGGAGAAACCATAGTGCGCCAGGAACAAAATAGGGACAAACTTGTACACTCCCAAACACGGAGAAAAAGAACGAACCTCCTGGGGAGCAGAGCATCTGCCGCAGCGGCGGAGGCAGCAGCGGCGGGAGCTGCAGCAATAGCGACAGCACAGAGACAGCGATATCGGTGGCTGCTGTGGCACCAGCAACATCGGTGGCGCTGACTGAGGTAGGCCGCGGGAAACAAAACACCTATAGTGGATATTGGCTGGAGGGATTCCCGAGATCAGCAGCGAGAAGTGGCAAGCACCAGGGACTACAAGGGTCTGTGAGCAGCAACGGGGGTGGGTGAGGGGGGTTGACAGAGAGTGGACCAGCACCTTGTTTCAGTGGAGGCCTACAACCAGCAGGGAGAAAGAGAAAGTTAGACTGCTGGACAGATCAATACACCAAAACAGAGGGGCCTGTCCACAGAGCAAAAGATCAACAAAACAGAAGTCACACAGCATCTGACATCCAAAACACCAATTCATTGTGTAGTGAATCCCTCAGAGGAGACAAGCAGCCAGAGGAGCCCTATAAAACCACAGAATCCAGGTGGCAGAGCTCAAACAAATATAGACACAGGAAGGCAGAGTCTGAGAACCCAGTATAGAAAGCAGCACCCTATCAAAGGTACTCACCCCTGAGAACATCAGCTCAGAAAGCCCAAGCCTTGTAAGCAGATGCCTAAAGGAAAGAGTAAGAGGTCTGATAACAAAAATCAAGACATTATGGCTCTACCAGAAACCCCAGAAACCAACAGATACCCTACTATGGCAGAGTCACAGGAAGATGACCTCAAAACTATGCTTATACAGCTATTTGAGAACTATAAAGAGGAAATGAATAGATCCTTCCAGGAATTCCAGGATAGCACAAACAAATGATTACAAGCCATCCAGTAGAAACAAGAAATCACAAGCAAACAGGTGAAGGAATTAAATAAAACAATTCAAGACAAGAAAACAGAACTAGACAATATTAAAAAATCACAAATAGAAAAAAAAAGTGAAATGGAACAATTAAAAAAGGAAGCCAGAATCCAACAGACAAGTATAACTAACAGAATCCAACACATGGAAGAGAGAATCTCAGGTGCTGAAGATACAATAGAAGAAATTGATACATCTCTCAAAGAGAATCTTAAAACATAAAAATTAGTGACACAAAGCATCCAAGAAATCAAGGACACCATGAGAAGGCGTAACCTCAGGATTATAGGAGTTGATGAAAAAGGAAGATGCAAAGTCCCAAGGACCAGGGAATGTCTTCAAGAAAATAATACAAGAAAACTTCTCCCATCTACAGAAAGAGATACCCTTGAACATACAAGAGGCCTACAGAGCACCAAATACACTAGACTAGAAAAAAAATTCATCCTGGCACATAATAATCAAAACACTAAACCTGCCGAATAAAGAAAAGATACTAAAGGCTACAAGAGAGAAAGGCAAAATAACATATAATGGTAGACCCATCAGAATTATAGCTGACTTTTCAACAGAAAGCCAGAAGAGCCTGGACTGAGATTATGCAGACTCTAAGAGATAACAGATGCAAACCTAGGCTACTATATCCAGCAAAGCTTTCAATCAACATAGATGGAGAAAACGAGATATTCTATGACAAAACCAAATTTAAACAGTATTAAACACCAACCCCACTCTACAGAAAATAGTAGAAGGAAAACATCATCAAAACAAGAGCAGCCACACCCAAGAAAGTGCAGCATACAGATAATCACACGTCAGCAGAACCAAAACAGACACTGCCACACGCAATCACCACTAACTCCACAATAAAAGGATCCAATAACCATTGGTCAATAATATCTGTCAACATCAATGGCTTAAACTCCCCAGTAAAAAAGGCACAGACTAACAAAATGGATGCAAAAACAAGATCCTTCAATATGTTGCATTCAAGAAACACATCTCATCAAAAAAGATAGACATTACCTGAGAATAAAGGGCTGGAAATTTTTTTCAAGCAAATGGTCTCAGGAATCAAGTGGGAGTAGCCATTTTAATATCTGACAAAATAGACTTTCAATTAAAATTGATCAAGAAAGATTGAGAATGACACTTTGTCCTAATCAAAGGAAAAATTCACCAAAAGGACATCACCATCCTAAATATCTATGACCCAAATATTAGGGCACTTGTATTTGTAAAAGAAATACTTTTAAAGTTTAAATCACTCATTGATGCCAACACAATAATAGTGGGAGACCTCAACACCCCACTATCACCAATGGACAGATCCTCAAGGAAGAAATTAAATAGAGAAATAATCGAGCTAACAGAGGTCATGAATCAAATGGACCCAACAGACATTCACAGAACTTTTTACCCCAATAGAAAAGATTATACTTTCTTCTCTGCAGCACATGGAACCTTCTCCAAAATAGACCATATAATTGGTCACAAAACAAGCCTCAATAGATACAAAAAAATTCAAATAATCCCTTGCTTCCTATCAGACCACCATAGCCTAAAGCTGAGCATCAACAACAATAAAAATAACAAAAAGCCTACAAACACATAGAAACTGAACAATCTTCTACTAGATGACAAATGGGTCAGGGATGAAATAAAGAAAGAAATCAAAGACTTTCTAGAGTTTAATGAAAATGAAGGCACAACATATCCAAACCTTTGGGACACAATGAAAGCAGTACTAAGAGGAAAATTCATAGCACTAGGTGCCTTCACAAAGAAACTGGAGACATTGCATATAAGCAACTTAATGGAACACCTGAAAACTCTTGAAAAAAAAAAGAAACAGACTCACCCAAGAGAAGTGGACGGTTGGAAATAATCAAGCTCAGGGCTGAAATCAATAAGGTAGAAACAAGGAAAACAATAGAAAGAATCAAGAAACCAAGAGCTGGTTCTTTGAGAAAATCAACAAAATAGACAAACCCTTAGCCAAACTCACTAAAAGGCAAAGGGAGAGTACACAAATTAACAAAATCAGAAACAAAAAGGGAGAAATAACAACAGATACCGAGGAAATCCAAAGAATCATTAGGTCTTACTTCAAAAGCCTATATACCACAAAATCTGAAAATCTCAAGGATATGGACAATTTCCTTGATAAATTCCCCTTTCCAAAGTTAAATCAAGATCAAGCAAACAAATTAAACAGTCCTATATCCCCTAAGGAAAGAGAAGCAGTCATCAAAAGTCTCCCAACCAAAAAGAGTCTTGGGCCAGATGGATTCAGTGCAGAATTCTAACAAACCTTCAAAGAAGAACTAATACCAATACTCCTCAAATTATTCCATAAAATAGAAGCAGAAGGAACTCTACCAAACTCATTCTATGAAGCCACAATCACCTTAGTACCTAAGCCACACAAAAACCCAACAAAGTAGGAGAATTTTAGACCAATCTCCCTTATGAACATAGATGCAAAAATATTCAATAAAATTCTTGCAAACTGAATACAAGATCATATCAAAAATCTCATTCATCATGACCAAGTAGGTTTCATACCAGGCATGCAGGGGTGATCCAATATAAGGAAATCTATCAATGTAATTAATCATATAAACAAACTGAAGGAAAAGAATCACATGATCATCTCTTTAGATGCAGAAAAGGCATTCAACAAAATCAAACACCCTTTCATGTTAAAAGTCTTAGAGAGATCAGGGATATAAGGCACATACCTAAACCTAGTAAAGGCAATATACAAAAAACCTATAGCCAACATCAAGCTAAATGGTAAGAAATTTAAGTCAATCCCAATGAATTCAGGGACCTGACAAGGCTGCCCTCTTTCCAGTGCTCTTTAATATAGTACTTGAAGTCCTAGCTAGAGCAATAAGACAGCTAAAGGAGATCAAGGGGATTCATATAGGAAAGGAAGAAGCTAAGGTTTCACTATTTGCAGATGATATGATAATATACATCAGTGATCCCCGAAAGTCAACCAAAGAACTCCTACAGCTGATAGACAGCTTCAGCAAAGTGGCAGGATACAAAATTAACATGAAAAAACTCAGTAGCCTTCCTGTATACAGAAGACAAAAGGACAGAGAAAGAAATTAGGGAAACCACTCCCTTTATAATAGCCTCAAACAATATAAAATATCTGGGTATAAATCTAACCAAACAAGTAAAAGACCTTTATGAAAAAAACTTCAAGTCTCTACAGAGAGAAATTGAAGAGGATATAAGAAAATGGAAAGATCTCCCATGCTCATGGATTGGGAGAATCAACATAGTAAAAAATAGCCATCCTACCAAAAGCAATCTACAGATTTAATGCAATCCCTATCAAAATACCCATACAATGTTTTACAGAACTGGAAAGATGAATCCTCAATTTCATCTGGAAAAACAAAAACCCAAAATAGCTAAATCAGTCTTATATAATAAAAGATCTACTGAAGGAATCTCCATCCCTGATCTCAAGCTGTACTATAGAGCAACAGTAATAAAACCAGCATGGTACTGGTATAGAAATAGGCCAGTTGACCAATGGAACTGAACTGAGGACCCAGATATACATCCACACACATATGGCCATTTGATTTTTGACAAAGAAGCCAAAACAATACAATGGAAAAAAGAAAGCATCTTCAACAAATGGTGCTGGTCCAACTGGATGTCTACATGTAAAAAATGCAAATAGATCCATATTTATCACCCTGCATGAAACTAAAGTCCAAGTGGATTAAAGATCTCAACATAAAACCAGACACACTAAATCTGTTAGAAGAAAAAGTGGGTAAGACCCTAGAACTCATTGGCACAGGAGACAAATTCCTGAACAAAACACCAACAGCTCAGGCTCTAAGATCAACAATTAATAAATGAGACCTTATGAGGCTGAGAAGCTTCTGCAAGGCAGAAGACACTGTCAGCAGAACAAAGTGACAGGCCAAAGACTGGGAAAAAAATCTTTACCAATCCTACATATGACAAAGGGCTGATATCTAAAGTATATAAAGAACTCAAGAAATTAAACAGTACTGAACCAAACAACCCAATTTAAAAAATGAGCTACAGAACTAAACAGAGAAGTCTCAAAAGAGGAATATCGAATGGCTGAGAAACACTTAAAGAAATGCTCAACATCCCTACTCATCAGGGAAATGCAAATCAAAACGACCTTGGGATTCCATCTTACAGCTATCCAATCAGTGAAGATCAATAACTCGAATGACAACACATGCTGGAGAGGACGTGGTGAAAGGGGACACTTCTCCACTGCTGGTGGGAGTGCAGACTTGTTCACCCACTCTGGAAAGGAATATGGCGCTTTCTCAGAAAATTGGGAATATCTCTACCCCAAGACCCAGCTATACCACTCCTGGGCATAGACCCGAAAGATGCCCCATCATGCAACAAAGACATCTGTGCAACTATGTTCATAGCAGCCTTATTCATAATAGCCAGAACCTGGAAACAACCAAGACGTCCCTCAATTGAAGAATGGATTAAAAAACTGTGGTACATCTACACAATGGAATACTATTCAGCTATTAAGAACGAGGAAATCTTGAGTTTTGCTGGCAAATGGATGGAATTAGAAATGATCATCCTGGCTGGGCAGTGGTGGCGCACGCCTTTAATCCCAGCACTCGGGAGGCAGAGGCAGGTGGATCGCTGTGAGTTCGAGGCCAGCCTGGTCTACAAAGTGAGTCCAGGACACTCAAGGCTACACAGAGAGACCATGTCTCGAAAAACCAAAAAAAAAAAAAAAAAAAAAAAAAAAAAAAAATAGAAGTGATCATCCTAAGCGAGATAACCCAGACCCAAAAAGACATGCATGGTATATACTCACTCATATGTGGATTTTAAACCAACATAGACAGCCTAGGAGAGATTCCTCCCAGCAGGATATAGGGACAATTACAGAGATTTAAAGCTGGACACTGGACCGAGTCCCGAGTGTGTAGGGTGGGCCAATCAGGCCACAGAGGAAGAGGTCATATATAGTACAGCAGATAGTAGATAAACTAAGGTCAGATGCTAGGGGAGGAGAGCTCCCCTATCTAAGGACTAGGACAGGGGGGAAAGGGGATGAGAGAGGGGATGGGATCGGGGGTAGATGAGGGAGGGGGTGAGATCAGGAGGGGAGGAGAGAGGGGGCCACAATTGGGATATAAAGAGCTCAAGCTACAGAACAAGCAGGTGATTTATACTCCTAATCCCACTACATGGGAAGAGTTCTGAGACTGGCAGAAATATAAATGTATAGGCACAGAGAGGCCTCATGTGGACCACAGATTCTCTGTGACTTAGTATTAGAGGCCACCACTAGTAAAGCAAGGAGGAAGATTTGCAAATGCCTTACGTCGACCCATGCAATGACCAGAAAACTAGCTTTAATTGTTCCGGGCATTCTGCACACCTCATACAATTATAATGTTAGGACTGTATAATGCTTGTGAGAAATTATGTTTTCAGAACAAATTAACCAGCTGGATCAGACTTGACAGGACTCATTCCTCCCAGCACAATGGACACTGACATCCTGCATCCCCCTAGTTCCAGCCCCGGATGACTGTTGCTTTTACTCATCAGCATTGGACAGCTTCCTGGACAACATTGTAGAAAATTTCTGATCCAATTTGAACCACCATTGCAATCTCCTACTAAGCCTGGAATCTCTCAACATTTATAAACCGAACCACAAATGCAATCACTAGAGGACTTAACCATTCCCTCCAATTTTGGGGGGCCCACTCCAAGGTATTATGTGCCCCAATTGAACCTGAAGAAACCTTAAGAGAATGATGCCCCATTTCCTCAAAGAGGGGGTTGTACAGGTTGCTGTTTGTTCACTTGATCTACAAATGCTTATTCTCATCGGGAGGTGGTCATAAGTCATTATTGGTCTTATACAGAGAAAAAATTAGGGGAAATGCAGGAACATCTCTCTCTGCCTTTATCTTACATATGTAGGCAAGGAGATGGGAGCTGAAAAGAAAGAAAGGGAAATTTAGGAACATAGAGGGAGGACAGAAAAAAAGCTAGATGATTGAACCTACTCCTTCACTCAAGGCTTTAATTGTTACTTATAATGAAGGTTATGTCTAAGTCATGGCTATAGAATTTAGTATATTGATACAAATCATGGGCATGTCAAATACTTGGCAGATTTTAACACAAGAATATATAACCTAAGTCTAACAGATAGATATGACTCTATCAATACGTGAGGTAAAATAGTTGAATAAGGTCTTCAAAAGCCTCAGAGACATACAGAATATGGCATTTAAAGCTGTTCTTACAATCCTAAATTTCTTTGACAACAAGACAAGTTAACTCCTGACAACACCCAGCTGACCTCAAAGAAGATGGTGAGCATCAAAGAGCCTCCTTATGGACATGGCTTGGAAGGTGGCAAAATAGCCACTGGGCAAAATGTCCTCATTCCTGCTACAAACAAAATCTGCCTAAAAATGGGCTACTTAGATGCCCGCAGAGTCAACGGCTGCACTCTGCCAAGTCAGGGAAAGCAAGTCCTTAATAATTCTTGCCCTGCGAACAAGTCTGGCAGAGATATTAGGCCAGAAAGCTGAAGATGAGGCTCCAATGTTATAAAGTGTTTTGGGTGACTGGTCAGGAAGTAAACTGTCTTAAGTCAATTTGTACAATTTGGAAGCTGCTAACCCACACTGCTGGTTCACTCAGGAATTTAAGTTTTGTTCCTTCTCAAGTCTCTGAGGGGCATTGAAGACAAGATAGTATAGTTTTACATCCAAGCTTAGTTGGTTAGGGGACAAGATCATTTTAGATCAAGATAAAGAGGTTAAGCTATTAGCGTTGAGATAGGATAAATATTGAATCTCAGTCGGAAATTTAGACCCAACAAGACAGGAAGAACACTTGCTTCAAACAAGACGAATGCAGACGGCCACGTCACTATGAATGTAACATGTATAGAACTCATTATTCTCATGATTGTCACATGGTTCTCCCTGCTGTATGTAGTTTGTCTTATACATGTGTAATAAAATTAAATAAAGAAAAAAATATCCCCCCCCCCCCAAACCATAAAACACTCCAAGTCAGCTGGGTGGTGGTGGTGCATGCCTTTAATCCTAGCACTCAGGGAGGCAGACCTGTGAATTCAAGGTCAACCTGGTTTACAAAGCAAGCCCAGGACAGTAGAGACTACACAGAGAAGCCCTGTCTCCAAATCCATTTTTCTGGGCTATTGTCATTTGCGTTTGGCTCAGAATACAGTCTCCCCTGCTCCCTTTGTAATAAGAGCTGGGTTTTTGTACCAGCCTTTGCAATGAACCTAGAAAGTTGGCTATGGGTGCTCTTACACAGTAGGGGGCCAGAATATATTCCACAGAAGGACTGGGACTGGGGATACAATTTAGAAATTGCATATGCTTCCTGAATATGGGACCTCACCAACATCTCAAAGCGTTCAAGAGCTAATTCCTGATGCCTAGGCCAGCAGGCCAGCTTGACAATGCCAGTGCCTGAGCACAGACAGTTTGTGATGCCTCTTGCTGGGTCGCAGGCTTCACACACCCTGCAGCTCTGGGAGAACCTGTCTGGGTTCTAGGAACCTCCTGCTGGGCTCCAGGGCTTCCCATATGTTTTAGAGACCTATTGTTGTTTCCTTAGTTTAGAAAGAGATACAGTGATAAGCACAGGGCCAAAAATTATTTATAAATATTGCTTTATACCACATGGTCATCTTAAGATGGTAAAATCCAAAAAAAAAAAAAAAAAAAAAGATGGTAAAGTCACATATGCTCTTTAACTCTAGTGAAGATGGTTGTCAGTTACATGGTTGCTTCCATCTTGATGAGGTCATCAGTCAAGATGGAGAAGAGCCACAGGGTTTTTATTTGTAAACTTTTTTTTTTTTTGAGACAGGTTTTTCTGTGCAGCCCTGTCTGACCTGGAACTCACTCCGAACTCACTTAGTCAAAGGGAAGCTCCAAGGGCGCTTGTTACAATACTGTGTCCCCACTGGGAACAGTTAGCATCTTTGGAACTGGTTTCTCAAATTAAAAGCTCCCTTGCTGATGGTATCTGAGTCACTTTTGTGTGGCCCTGAGGCAGCTGGCCAGGTGAGCCTCCTGGGTGCTCCTCTCTGTGTACTCATGTGAAATAGGTCCTGGGGTAGAAGGAGATCAGGCTACAAAGAGCTCTTGATCGCCCTTGCGCCCTGCTCCTAGGATCTCTATCTGATTGGGGAGCCCCTAATTACAAGCTCAGAGACTTCCATCTTTGCAGTTGGTGCCCTATCTCAGCTCCATTTGTTGGGTTCCTTTGGTTCTAGATCTTCCCTGCATCAAAGGCTTATAATTAAAAATCCATACAAAGGTAATCTTAATTTGATACAACATGCTTTATATGTGACTTAGCTTTTGTTTATAATGTATTGTATATATAACTCAGATTCAATTCTTGTTTTGTTATGCCCAGATAGACCACCAGGAGTCCAAAGTCATATGCAAAAGCAAAGAGCCCTTATTTCAGCGAGCTGGTGTAGATGGCTAAAAAACAACAACAACAAAAAAAAAACCCAAACAAACAAACAAACGAAAAAAAAACGGTGACAACCCCATGACCCTACAACCCCGAGGGGACCATGCAGATCTCTTTTAAAGGCCAGAAAGAGAAGTTTCTACTGTGGCTATATGAAATTGTCCAGTGCTCAAGGAGCCTACCTGACTCTGGTCAGGAGTTTTTCAAATGCAAGGGAGATAAACCTGTTTTTGTTTTGATCCCAAATGTTGGATGTGAGAGAGCAGAATGAATCACTTCATGGCTGGGGGAAGAGGTCGGGGTGGGGGTGGGGTGGGGGTGGGGTGGGGGTGGGGTGGGGGTGGGGTGGGGGGCTTGACTGTTGCCAGCTGAAAAACATCCTTGAAGAGACTGAGAGGATACACACACACACACACACACACACACACACACACACACACACACAGAGAGAGAGAGAGAGAGGTGGGAGGTGGTTGGGACTTGGTTTTTGGCTGTTCATCACCCCCTCCCCCTTAAGACCCACCTAAAGAGAACTGCTCCAGGGACAGCTTCAAGGCTTTGGGCTTCTCCCTAGGCAAGGATAGAACCTAAGCAATGGAGGTCTAGCATCACTTAGCAATTCTTTCAGGCCTGGACACCAGCGAAACAGTGTGCAGGCTCCTGCAGCACGGCAGCCAGAGTGCAGGGAGACTGGCAGGTCCTTGTCCTACCATCCCTAAGGCCAGGCACGGATGCCAGGACAGCCCAGATCTTTGCCCTGTGTCCAGGCTTTCTCTTCCTTGCCTCTTCCTCCCAGTGCTGCTCACTGATCTCACTGCTGCCCCTCCTCCAGGCACTGGGGGCTCCCTGAGGCACTTCTCACTGCTTTCAGATCCCCTCCAGCTCCCTGCTGGGCCTGAGTCCTGAATCAGGCTATCTGTTCCTCAGCACAGACTGAAGTAACTTCCCAGGAACCAAGAAACTGAAACTGAAACTTAAGTCTGAGCTGACTGAGAAATGCAGCAGGGAGGGGGAGGGAGTAGGAGGGAAGGGAGCAGAACAAAGCAGAGCTGTGGGGTGACATCATCGGACTCACTCACTCTACCTTCCCCATCGCCATGCGTTCTTGACACACAGAACCATATATGCCAGGAGCCATGTCTGATCCCACTTACAAGAGCCACCGACTAGCACTAGCTACGGACCCTGCTTTCAGCCTGGGGCCCAAGGAGGGGACACAAGAGGAGCCTGGTGTCTGTCCTGCCAGTTCCCAGGGCAGGCAGCTTAGGGAAAGAGCTGCAGCAAGAAAAGTCCCTGGGCTCTGAGGGGGAGAGGCACTGGGGGATGTTCTGTGACATAGGGCTCTGCTCTGAAAAGCAAGGCAAAGTGCAGGAGGGCCCATGGCCTGCCCCACTCCTCCATGAAGGGCAGGACCTGTCTCCCTCAGGAGCCCTGCGGGAGCAGTGTGCCTGGTGATTCCTGGTTTGGATTGTTTCTGCCCTTCCTGGCACAACTGCAAAAGAGAAAGTTGGTCTGGGCTGTGCTCAGCTGAGAGGAGACCAGGCTGTTGGAGCAGTAGAAGGCAGCAGAGGCTGGGCACGTCCTGGGGGAAAGCAGGCAGCAATCGCAGCCGGCGTCAGCACAGCAGCTGGGATGAGCCCAAAACACACAATTTCTGAACCTTAGGACCCAGCCAAGGGCCCCTGAGGTTAAGTTTCATTTCTGATCTCAGTTTGTGTGTGGAGGAGGCTGGGGCTGGGCAGCAAACTCAGGCTGTTTCCCTAAGTTTCAATTCTCCTTTGGAAGGGGCGGAGTCAGCACTGTTTAAAGAGGTCTGAGAGCTTGCAGCTTTGCACTCTGTCGCCAAGCCAGGAGTGGTGAGTACTGCCCGGGATTCTGGGATTCTGTGCAGAGATAGAGGGATGCCCCCTCCCCCCCCCACCCCCGGTTCCTTGTAAACCCTGGTGACTGATGCTGGGCATTTCTTGATGCTATTACAATAATATGTACAGTGACAGTTTGGGTGTAGTGTGGTGGTAGTGGGGGAGGGCAGCAAGCTCAGGCAATTTCTCAAGTTTCAGTTCTCCCTGGGAAGCAGCCGAGCCAGAGCTATTTAAAGGGGCCTGCACAAGCTGATGCACCAACCAAGGACATTGTAAGCAGAGAACCTGCCCCCCTACTTACAGATGTAGCCCATGGACAGCTCATTCTCCACGTGGAGAAAGTGGGGTGGGGTGGGGTGGGGTGGGTGGGACTGCCTCTGACACTAACTCTGGTGCCCTCGATTTTATCCCTGCCCCTTGGCAGAGAGGCTCTGTGGGAACACAGAAGAAGGGGATGCAGGCTATCCAGATGAGACCTGATAAGCTATAGTCAGATGGTGGGGGAGGAGAACCCCATCTGTTAGAGGTCTAGAGGAGGTGAATAGGGAAAAAAAGGGAGGGAGGGTGGGAACAGGAAAGAAAGAGCAAGGGGATTAAAGTATAGATGTAATGTGAATAAATTATAATTTTTAAAACTGTAGTAAAAAGAGAGGAAAAATACACACACACACACACACACACACACACACACACACACACACACACACACAGAGGCTGGAGTCCACAAACCCAGGCACTCACTCTGTCACTAAGCAGGAGAGACTGATGAATATCACCCAGGACTAGGCCACACCCCATAGCTCAGGGCTAGAGAAGGCCTCTGGGTTCCTTATAGATCCTGGAGGCCACCATGGGATATTTCCTGGTGCTATAAGTAGCCCAGTAGTCCCTCCTAGACACAGTGGGTCTCACCCAGCTGCTGATTCTTGGAACAGTCTGAAACAACTCCCAAAACCAGGAGGTCCTGGAGGTCTCCAAGGTCTGGGGCCAAGGCCTAGGTGAGAAGTTCCTTAGATGAGAAGAGCTCCTGCTGCATGGGCCAAGAGCCCATGGGAAAGCAGATGGTTTTAAATATGAAATATGATCCGTACAACAGATGTGATGTGGAGAAGTTTATTATATGAGCATGAGAGAGAGCAGGGAGGGGCAGGGGGGCGGGGGAGGAGAGGTAGATTTGCCCTTTTATATCCTGGGCAGCTGGCCTGCCTAGTGGCAGGCAGGTAATGATGTCATAGATTGCTAGGCAGACAGGGGGCAGTATGCTAAGAGACAGAGGCCTCCTGTGAAGGGTGGGAGGAAGCCAGGTGACCCGCGGGCAGGCTTTGGAGTGCAGGCAGGAGCCTGCATTGGGCACCATGCTGGAAAGGCTGACAGAGGATGTCAGAGAAATGTATCTGCCCAGGATCTTTCCAGTCCCTAGACAGATGCTCTGGGTGGTCTGAAGCCTTACCGGTGATCAGAGTGCAGGGTGTCCCTCAGAGCTTTGATTCTTAAAGGCTCAACTGAAGGGGATCATGGAGGGAAAGGAAAGAGCTTTTGAGTCTCCAGGTGGCTACTTTAACACCTGGTGGACCCGGGAAGGCTCCCACTCTTAGCATCTCAGTTTTTCTGGACAGGCATGGTAGGGGTGGTCAGGGGTTCTGACAGTGAAAGGATCTGAATTCTACCCCCATGCTGCCCCTGCTTCCAGCTGGGCTGAGGGTGCATCCCAAGCAGGGGAGCCTTTGTCACTGGGGTCTTTGTTTAGAGTAACGGACAGATAGCACAGATCCCACAGGCAAAGGTCCACTGACTGCTGTCGAGTGGAAGCAGAGCTGGCCATCTGAAAACCAGCAGGAATGAGCATAGGCCTGTGTGGGTAAGAATGCTGTTTGTGTGTGCCTGACCCTGACCTCCAGGTGAGGCTGCAGCCTGCACGAAATGTGATGGGGCTGCCCTGATGGTCTCTGCGCAGTGGGATCTGCAGAGGGGAAGAGTTAGGAAGTGGGGGGACAGGAGGCAAGGGTGTCCTGAAGATCCCCTGGAAATGAGGGTTGATCTAGTGCTGGGAGCAGCTTCTGCTCGACTGGACCAAGATCTCTCTCACCTCAGGGTGCTCTCACCTCAGGGTGACAGTGCAGCTGCCTGCCCCCAGCAATGAATGAGCAGAAGAGGCTGTGACCTGAGGTTGCTCTGCTCCTGAGATCCACAAAGTCTCAGAGGGGACTCAGGAAAATCGTACATGCTTGTGATTTGCAGACAGACCACAGAGCTTAGATCCCAGAAAAGAAACAGACTCCCTAAGTCCTATCTGGACTGGTCACTAGGAATCTTTGGTCGTGGCGCACAAGGCCTGGGGACCAGCAATAGCTCTTGATTGTGCGGTGAGACTAATCAAGACAGTCATGGACCAATAGATGAGGCTTGAACTGAGAGTGAAGAGATGTTCACTCTGGAGACTGGGACCCCCTTGTAATATGAGCTCTTTCCAAAGCAGGGGAAGGAGAGCTGGGCCTGAAGAATTTCCGAGATTAACAGACTCTGTGAGTACCTTTAAAATTACTCTTCTTTCATGATCCTCCTCCTACATCGGACACAAGCACCTGCCATTCCAGAAGGAGAGAGGACCTGATGGTGTTGCTGGGAAGCACAGGCCCCTGGGATGGGCAGGAGAGGGATGGAGGTTGTAATATTGGGATCTCTGGTGTAAATCTTAGCCAAGGTCCAGAAAAAAAAATGGTTTCCAGAATTTTCTAACTTACATTCCTCATCTTCAATAGGGTGCCCAGTTGGAAAAAGATATAGACAATGGTTCTTAGCACAGAAGAAAGCAGGCACCCTGCTTCAGTCACCTCAACCAGTGACCCACTGCCCAATGGAGAGATCAGCCCAGAAGAGAGAAACCAGGTATGGCCATGTCCATCTGAGGGCTGCTGCTTTACCTCATACCAGCCTGGAGATGGTGACCTATCTGGGGCAGGATGCACATGCATTTCTACTGTTTACTTTGCTTGGGCCAAGATGAGACCAATGCCTCCCTTCCCCTGATCCTTCACTGAATGTGTTTGAGATGCCATCTTGGTCTGAGAAGGTGGTATCATTGGGGACTGGCACACCCTGAGCGGTGCTCTGCTGTCCCTGCCCATACAGCCCTGTTAGGATTCACTGAGATTCCCTCCTGGAAGGAGCCCCTTGGTGTCTCTTTTCATAGAGTTGGGATCCAGTGCTGCTGAGAACCAAACCAGGTCTCTGGTCAGAGTCCTGTCAGCGTGGTCCTAGTCTGACCCTGTCACTATCTGACCTTGGGAGAGTCTCCCTCCCTCCATCAGTGGGTTTCCATCCCCACGCTGGGATACTCAGCGCATCAGTGCAGCTGAGTTGGTACTAAGGACTGTGTTGTCCTTCCCTGTTTGAGACATTGGGCTGCCTGTCTCTGGAAAGCTTAACACTTTTAAAATCAGTATTAACAACAGTGTCAAATGTCACAGGCAATGAGAAGGGCTGCTTACTGTCTCTCCATGTCCCGAATCTCTGTGTGTGTCCTTCCTGCCAGGCTATAATCCTGCAGTGAGGGGACAGAAGGAACTCAGACCAACGCATCAGTCAGCTTTTTGTTGCTGTGGCCTAGTTCCCTACACATCACAGTTTCAGAGGTGACAGCCCATGCCCACCGGGTGCCATTGTTCTACAGTGCTGATGCCTAATGGCTGGGAGAGAAAAGAGAGGTAGAGGAAGGGCTGGGCTCTAAGTTCCTTTCAGAGCCATGGGGCCAGTGATCTCTACCCTCCCAGTAGTCCCCCATTAATCCAACCCCACCTCCTCCAACGAGCAACCAGCTGGGTATGGGACCAAACACTCAGGTGAAGGCCCTTGGGCAGTGTTTCATATCTAGACTCATGGCATTCACACCCACATGCTTTGGGAGCAGCTAGCCACTTCTGTCCAGGAGACAGGCTATCTATGGTCCCTCAGCACAACTTCAAGCAGGTAGGGACTGAGCTTTGGAGTTTGGTGCTTTTAGGCACGCAGTAGCAGCACAGCCACCTCCCCACCCTCAGGCATGATGATGACTAAGAGCCTTAAGTGCTGGAGCCACGTCTGTTAACAGGCACAGGTGTGTGCTTTGTTGAAGGAGCAGGTGAGATATTTGTGCCTCCTCGGAGCTCAGCTGTTGTTAGCAACAAAGCCCCAGAAGACCTGGCTCTTCAGTGCTGGGAACAAGGTCTGGGGAGTGGAGTGCTGTTGCTAAAGTCCTTTCCCTAGGGGAGACAGCAACATATGCACTTCCTCCTAAGGTCCCAAGGATAAACCAAGGTGCAGTTCCACCAGCATTCATCAGGGAACCTCGCAGAGCAATAGGGAAGGGTTTACAGCAGGAATGTGGTGGCCTTAACGCAACCTCAGCAGAAGGTTGACACCCAGCAGGCATGATGGCTCGCTCCCCCAAGGCTGTGTACAGGAAGTCCCTCCTCCTCACCGCTCCTCACATAAATCCTCTAGCCCTCCCAGTTGAGCAAGGCCATGTGCAATTAGAGCAGAATTGCACACAACTGGGAAGAGTGTCTGGCTATGCTTGAAGGATCCCATGACCCCCTCCACCTCCCTCCGGTGAGGGAAGGTGGACAGTCTACAACGCTGCAAAGCAAATGGTTATGTGACTGTAGCTTTAACACAGGGCACAGCACAAGGAGCAACTCAGGAAGAGGCAGGCAAGTGATACTGAAAAGCAAGGCTGTGCTTGCCAAGAGCTTAGGCAGAGGGGCCTGCTGGAGGGGAGAGGAGAGGTGTATATGGAATGCCCTGCTCCTGGCAATGGCCGTTTCCATCATCTGGGGGGTGGGCACTCGTGCTTAGCTTATTGCTCTTTCTATTTTATCAACTGCTGTGAATTATTGATACAAAGGCACAAAACCAAAATGTTACCAGGACTCAGACTTTACTGCTGGGCACCATGGCACAGTGAGGTCTCAGATCCAGCCTCCCAGCAGTTGGCCTGGGCATGTTCAGTGGGGTCAGACTGCAACTGGCTAGGGTGTTCTTGTCAGAATCATCTGCATTAGGCTGAAACTCAGCTGTCTTGGTTTGAAATTTCAAACTTAGTTTGAGTCTGTGAGGAGGCACCATGGCCAAGGCAACACTTATGAGGACAAACATTTAACTGGGGGCCAGCTTATAATTTCAGAGGTTTTGTGACCTGGCCAGGAGGTCAGTCAACAGGAGGACCTGGAAGGGGCAGTGGGAATGGATGGGACAAGAGATGCGAGAAATGGAGACAAGACGGCAGTCCGATCAAATCTCCGCTTATTGTGTGGCAGAGCAACAGTGTACGTAGTCAGCAGAAGGAGGGGCAGGGGGGGGGATAGAGCGAGGGAAGCAGGTGTGTGGTTCTGTGAAAACATTGGGTACATCTAAACAGGATATAGGAAGAAACACCAAATGTAACCAGTGGAAAGGTATGCTCAGTACAAACTCTGAGTGCATGGCCTTAAGCAATCTTACAAAAAGCAACATGCTCGAGCAGGGCTCCCTACAGTTTTGTTCGGCGGGAAGCATTGCACCATGCAGGCAGACATGGTGCTGGAGGAGCTAAGAGGTCTACATCTTTTTTAAAAACATACTTTATTAATTTATCCATATTACATCTAAATTGTTATCGCATCCCTTGTATCTTCCCATTTCTCCCTCCCTCCCATTTCCCCCCTACTCCCCTCCCCTATGACTGTGAATGAGGGGGACCTCTTCCCCTTGTATATGCTCGTAGGGTATCAAGTCTCTTCTTGGTAGCCTGCTATCCTTCCTCTGAGTGCCACCAGGCTTCCCCATCCAGGAGACATGGTCAAATATGGAGCACCAGAGTTCGTGTGAAAGTCAGACCCCACTCTCCACTCAACTGTGGAGAATGTCCTGTCCATTGGCTAGATCTGGGTAGGGGCTCGAACTTTACTGCATGTATTGTCCTTGGCTGGTGCCATAGTTTGAGCAGGACCCCTGGGCCCAAATCTGCCTATCATAATGTTTTACTTGTAGGTTTCTGGATCCTTCTATTTCCCCATTCTCCCTTGATTCTCCCACCTAGAGTCCCAGTAGGAAGTCCCCTCTGTCCCACTTTCCTGGTAAGTGAAGACTTTCATGGGACATGCCCCTTGGGCTGGTGTCCACATATAAGTGAGTGTATACCATTTGACTCTTTCTGCTTCTGTGTTAACTCACTCACTATGAGCATTTCTAGTTCAATCCATTTATCCACAAATTTCGGGAATTCCTTGTTTTTAATAGCTAAGTAGTATTCCATAGTGTAAATGTACCACAGTTTCTTATCCATTCTTCTACTGAGGGACACTTAGGCTGTTTCCAGGTTCTGGCTATTATGAATAAGGCTACTATGAAAATGGTTGAGCAAATTTTCCTGTTGTGTGCTGGAGCATCTTCTAGGTATATTCCAAGGAGTTGAATAGCTGGGTCTTGAGGAAGCCCTATTCCCAGTTTTCTGAGATAGCACCAGAAAGATTTCCAAAGTGGCTAGTTTGCATTCCCACCAGCAATGAAGGAGTGTTCCTCTCTCTCCACATCCTCGCCAGCATGTGGTGTTGCTTGAATTTTTGATCTTAGCCATTCTGATGGGTGTAAGATGGAATCTCAAAGTCATTTTGATTTGCATTTCCCTGATGATTAAGGAGGTTGAGCATTTCTTTAAGTGTTTCTCAGCCATTCAATATTCCTCTGTTGAGAATTCTCTGTTTAGTTCTGAGCCCCATTTCTCAATTGGGTTATTTGGTTTGGTGGTGTTTAATTTCTTGAGTTCTTTATATATTTTGGATATTAGACCTTTGTCAGATGTAGGGTTGGTGAAGATCTTTTCCCAGTCTGTAGGCTGTCGCTTTGTTCTCTTGACAATGTCTCCTGCCTTGCAGAAGCTTCTTAGCCTCATGAGGTCCCATTTGTTAATTGTTGACCTTAAGGCCTGGGCTGTTGGTGTTCTGTTCAGGAAGTTGTCTCCTGTGCCAATGTGTTCCAGGCTCTTCCCCACTTTTTCTTCTAACTGACTTAGTGTCTCTGCTTTTATGTTGAGGTCTTTGATCCACTTGGATTTGAGTTTTGTGCATGCTGACAAATATGGGTCCAATTGCATTTTTTTACACATAGACATCCAGTTAGACCAGCACCATTTGTTGAAGATGCTATCTTTTTTCCATTGAATAGATTTGGCTTCTTTGTAAAAAATCATGTGACCATATGTGTGTGGATTCATACCTGGGTCTTTGATTCAATTCCACTGATCAACTAGCCTATTGCTGTGCCAGTACCATGCTGTTTTAATTACTGTTGCTTTATAGTACAACTTGAGATCAGGTATGGAGATTCCTCTGGAAGATCTTTTATTGTACAAGATTGTTTTAGCTATTCTGTGTTTTTTGTTTTGAAGTTGAGAATTGAACTTTCAGTGTCTTTTAAAAATTGTGTAGGTATTTTGATAGGGATTGCATTGAATCTGTAGACTGCTTTTGATAAGATGGCCATTTTTACTATGTTAATTCTCCTGATCCATGAGCAAGGAAGATCATTCCATCTTCTCATGTCATCTTCAATCTCTTTCTTCAGAGTTTTGAATATTTTTTCAAACAAATCCTTCACTTGCTTGGTTAGAGTAACTCCTAAATATTTTATATTGCTTGTGGCTAATGTGAAGGGTGTAGTTTTCCTAATTTCTTCCTCTGCATGATTGTTATTTGTATATAGGAAGGCTACTGACTTTTTTGAGTTAATTTTGTATCCAGCCAATTTGCTGAAGGTGTTTATCAGCTGTAGGAGGTCTCTGGTGGAATTTTGGGGATCACTTATGTACACTATCATATCATCTGCAAATAGGGATAATTTGACTTCCTTCTTTCCCATTTGGATCCCCTTGATCTCCTTTTGTTGTCTTATTGCTCTGGCTAGAACTTCGAGTACTATATTGAAGAGATATGGACAGAGTGGGCAGCCTTGCCTTGTTCCCGATTTTAGAGGAATTTCCTTGAGTATCTCACCATTTAATTTGATTTTGGCTATTGGCTTGCTGTATATAGCCTTTATTATATTGAGGTATGTGCCTTGTATCCCTGATCTCTCCAAAACTTTAAATATGAATGGGTGTTGGATTTTATCAAATGTTTTCTCTGCATCTAAGGAGATGATCATGTGGTTTTTTATTTTCAGTTTGTTTATATGGTAGATTACATTGATGGATTTCTGTATATTAAACCATCCCTGCGTGCCTGATATGAAGCCTACCTGGTCATGGTGAATGATATCTTTGATGTGCTCTTGTATTTGTTTTGCAAGTATTTTATTGAGTATTTTTGCATCAATGTTCATAAGAGAAATTGGTCTGAAATTCTCTTTCTTTGTTGGGCCTTTGTGGAGTTTAGGTATCAATGTGACTATGGCCTCATAGAACGAATTTGGTAATGTTCCATCCATTTTTATCTTTTGGAGTAGATTGTAGAGTGTCGGTATTAGCACATCCTTGAAGGTCTGGTAGAATTCTGCACTGAAACCATCTGGCCCTGGGCTTTTTTTGGTTGGGAGACTATCAATGATTGCTATTTAGCTTGTTTATCTGGTCTTCACTCAGTTTTGACAAGTGGAATCAATCAAGAAAATCATCCATTTCCCTTAGATTTTCAAATTTTGTGGCATATATGCGTTTGAAGTAGGATCTTATGATTCTTTGTATTTCTTCAGTGTCTGTTGTTATGTCTCCCTTTTCATTTCTGATTTTGCTGATTTGGATACTGTCTCTCTGCCTTTTAGTTAGTTTGGCTAACGGTTTGTCTATCTTATTAATTTTCTCGAAAAACCAGCTCTTGGTTTTGTTGATTCTTTGGACTGTTTTCTTAGTTTCTAATTTATTCATTTTAGCCCTGAGTTTGATTATTTTCAGTCATCTACTCCTCTTGGGTGTTTCTGCTTCTTTTTTTCCTAGGGCTTCCAGCTGTGTCGTTAAGTTGCTTATGTGGGATGTTTCCAATTTCCTTTTAAAGACACTTAGTGCTATGAATTTTCCTCTTAGCACTGCTTTCAATGTATCCCACAAATTTGGGTATGTTGTTTCTTCATTTTCATTGAATTTCAGGAAGTCTTTAATTTCTTTCATTATTTCTTCCCTGACCCAGGTGTCATTAAGTAGAGAGTTGTTTAGTTTCCATATGTGTGTAGGATTTTTATTGTTTCTGTTGTTGTTGTTGTTGAAGTGCTGCCTAAGACTATGGTGATCTGATAGGATACAAGGTATTATTTCAATCCTCTTGTATCTGTTTAGGCTTGCTTTGTGACCTACTATGTGATCAATTTTGGAAAAAGTTTCATGGTGTGCAGAGAAGAAGGTATATTCCTTTTTGTTTGGGTGAAAGGTTCTGTAGATATCTGTTAGATCCATTTGATTCATGGCATTGGTTAATGATGTTATTTCTCGGTTTAGTTTCTGTTTCAATGACCTATCCTTCAGTGAGAGTGGGGTGTTGAAGTCTCCCACTATTATTGTGTGGTTTAAGCTTCATTAATAGATCCCTTACAAATGTGGGTGCCCTTGTATTGGGAGCATAGATATTCAGAATTGTGATGTCATCTTGGTTGACTTTACCTTTGATGAGTATGAAGTGTCCTTCCTCATTCCTTTTGATGAATTTTGGTTGAAAGTCTATTTTGTTAGATATTAAAATGGCTACGTCTGCTTGCTTCTTGTGACCATTTGCTTGGAATATTTTTTCCATCTTTTTACCCTGAGGTAATGTCGATCTTTATGGGTGAGATGTGTTTCTTGAATGTAGAAGAATGTTGGATCTTGTTTATGCATCCATTCAGTTAGTCTGTGTCTTTTATTGGAGAATTGAGAGCATTGATGTTGAGAGATATTAATGACCAGTGACTGTTAAGAGTCTTAATTTTAATGTTGGTTCCAGTAGAGCACTTTTGTGTTTATGTTTTTGCAGTGGTGTCGTTATCTATTTCCTGTGTAGTTTTGGTTGCAGGTTGTCCTTCGGGGTGGAGTTTTCCTTCTAGTACCTTCTGTAAAGCTAGATTTGTGGATAGGTACTGTTTGAATTTGTTTTTGTCATGGAATATTTTGTTTTCTCCATCAATGGTTATTGATAGTTTTGCTAGGTAAAGTAGTCTGGCCTGGCATCTGTGATCTCTTAGGATTTGCAGGATCTCTGTCCAGATCCTTCTGGCTTTTATGGTCTCTGCTGAGAAGTCGAGTATAATTCTGATAGGTTTGCCATTAAATGTTATTTGGCCCTTTGGCATCTTCCTGCATTTGATTACAAATTTTATTTGTTTCTTCCATTATCATCCTCATTACTAAGGATTTGAGGTCATTTTCTTGTATTTCCATTGTGTTGGAGTTCTCTGGGTTGTTTTCTTTGGGATTGCTGGGATATGGAGACGCCATATTGTTTTAGGGTTTTTTGTGTATGATTTTATGCTGTCCTTTAGATATCTTGCCATCTCTGTTTTTGGCAGGTAGCTTCTGGAGTTGGGTGGAGGGAGTCTGGGGATAGATTCACCTGTTTTCTCATGATTTCCCTAGGCTGGGAGCTCTGATGCTTCATTGGTCTGGATGGCAGGAGGCTAGCCCTGCAGTTTGGTTCTCTCACAGCCAGTGATCCCAGCTCCCCTGTACTGTGGGTCCTGTAATTGTCCTGGGTCTCTGAATGTGCGTTGGGTGAGGGCAAAGCGTGCACAGCCTTCTGGATCCCCTTGTAGCACTGGAGCTCTCCAGGGACTAAAGCAGGTCATGTGGAGGGGGTCTACTGGCCACTCTACTCCCTGTCTCCCTGAGATTTCCTTAGTCCTGGAGTTTTGATGCTCCAGTGGTCTGTGGTTCCTGGTAGCGTTTTAGGACCCAGACCACTCGCAGAGTCCAGGTTAGTGTCACAGGGACCAATCTGCACACACACTGAGTCCAGCTCATGTCTCTGGACCCAAATGGGTCTCTGGACCCAAACGGGTCTCTGGGCCTAATCCACACACTTAGTCGAGTTAGCGCTGAGTTCAACCAGAGTCTCGGGCCAAAACTACACACTTAGCTTGCCAAGTTCAGCTAGAGTCTCGGGACTCAGACCCCATGCCGAACTCAGCTAGAGTCTCTGGGCCCAAACTGCCTGCCAAGCTCAGCTAGGGACTCTGGACCCAAACTGAGTGCAGAGCTCAGCTAGAGTCTTTGGGCCCAAACTGCCCACCGAATTCAGCAGAGTCTCAGGGCTGGGACTGTGAACCGAAGAACTCAGCCAGCGACTCTGGACCCAAACTGCTTGCCAAGCTCAGCTAGGAACTCTGGGCCCAAACCGCACACCGAGCTCTGCTAGGGTCTCAGTGGCTGAACCGTGCTCCGAGTCCAGTTTGGGTCTCTGGGCACGGAGCCATGTGCCGAGTTGAGCTTGGATCAAGGGGCCCAAACCATGTGCTGAGTTCAGCTAGGGTTGTGGGGCCCAAATCTTGCACTGAGTCCCCTCTTCCACAGCAATTCCCACCGGTTACCATGCCAACCACCTCTGCTGGAGGGTTCCCAGCTGCAAATCTCAGCCGCTGCCGCCGCCGCCGCCGCCGCCACCGCCGCTGCCACCGCCGCAGCCACAGCTGCTCTGGTCCAAGAGAATCCGCACTCCTACCGCGTGCAGGAGTATGCAGGTTTTCTGTATTTTGGTCCTTTTGAACTGTGGAGTACTCCCGCTGTAGTGAGGTGGGGAGCTTGGTGTTCCTGGTTTAGAATTCCATGCCATTCCCCGAATCGTTTACTGGAGCTTCTAAACACGGCCCATGCTGCTCGGCGCCACCGTGGATTCCGAGGTCTACATCTTGATCCCAGGGCAGCCAGGAAGAGACTCTTTTCCACAGACAGCCAGGAGACTATCATGACACACTTCCTCTTATAAGGCCACACCTCCTAATAGTGCCACTCCCTATGACCAAGCATCCAAACACATGACTCTATGGGGGCCAAACCATTCAAACCACCGGTATTAACCCTTTGTCTTATAGATACTTTGCAAACATTTGCTCCCTGGCTGACATTTTTTTTTCCTTCTGATGACCTTATGCTTTCTTGTCTGGGTTGTGCCTTTTGGGCTGAATTTGCGGATTTTGTTGTTGTTTTCAAGAATGTCTATATGTCATGTCTTTTCCATCTAGGCCTGTGATGGGTCGTGAGTAAGTTTTTTAGTTATTAATTTACCTGCTGCCAGACCTCAGCTTTTCTTCCCTCCTTCCTCCAAACCCTCCTCTCCCCCATCCACTTTTGAGCTTCTCTTCAGGAAAGGGCAGGCTCTCATGGACATCAACCAGCCCAGGCATACCAAGCTGCAGTAATACTAGGCACCTCCTCACCTATTAAGGCTGCATGAGGCAACCCAGAAGGACAAAAGGGTAACAAAAGCAGGCAACAAAGTCAGAGACAGTCTCTGGCCCGACTGTCAGGAGCCCCACAAGAAGACCAAGCTACATAACTCAATCTATGTGCAATTTGTGCGGAGGGCCCAGGTCTGTCTCATGCAGGCTCCCTGGTTGGCAGTTCATTTTTATGGTGTTAGGTAGCAATGTAGGTATTTTCTTTCATATGTAGACAGTGAAATGTTCTAATACAGTTTGGTGAAAAGCTGGCCTTTTCCCAGATATCGCCTTTGTATCTTACCAACCTCAGTTTCATGTGATGACTTTCAGGGTTGTATGCTGTGTCCCCAGAATGCCATGCTCTGTTCTATGAAACACCATGCCCTCTCAGCTACAACTTTATCAACATCTTGGGACCAGAGGCTTCCATCCTCTACTTTAGAGCCAGTTTGCCTGTTGGAGCATTTATATTTATATTTATACTTAATGTGAACAGTCATTCCTTTTTGCTTTTTAGGTGAAACACTGGTTCTTCTTCCCCTCCTTCTTATATTCTTCCACCTTTGGAATTAAACATCTCTATTTTTGGAGTGTCCCCTGCTGGCCGTTGTTTCATTGTGTTTGTGAGAAACTGGGAAGTTTTTGCCTTTAATAAATGAAATAACTCTATCTATGGCTCTGTCCAAGTTTGGCTGGAGAGGTGCTTGTAAGGTTAGAAGCCTTTAGTAAAGATGCACAGTGTGTGTTCTGCACCTGATGTCTGCTGACTTTCTTCAGTGTTTGGGTTTGTCATTCAGGAGGCAGGCCCTGGATCTCAGTAGGCAGTAAGCAGAGATTGGCCCAGGCTGACACCTGCAGGCTACCCAATCAAGTCACAGTGATGACAGAGGCTGTGGTTAAAGTGAGGGTTAAAGATGAAAAGGGAGGAGTCTGAAGCACTGGGGAAGATGAGTTCTATATAGCGGCTTTGCTGGAGCATTTCCTGTGGATCATGACCTCACTCTTGCTTTACCCTCATCTAGGAGTCTCTGAACAACCTCAGCATGCAGTATGAGGAGAAGGTGCGGCCCTGCATCGACCTCATCGACTCCCTGCGGGCCCTGGGAGTGGAACAGGACCTGGCCCTGCCTGCCATAGCTGTCATCGGGGACCAGAGCTCAGGGAAGAGCTCTGTGCTGGAAGCACTGTCGGGAGTGGCCCTCCCCAGAGGCAGTGGTGAGAGCTCAGTGCTTATTGCCTTGCTAGGCCATGGACCTGGGACTTCAAAGATAGAAACAGACCTCGCCCAGGTCTGGGTACACAGCAAGATGAAGACCGAGGTGTAGCTTCTTGTGAGGTCTTCCTCCTTGGCTTTCTTCTGTGCAGTCTTGCAGTTTCTGCCTCCTCTCACAAGGGTCCCACTCTCATGGTTAGGGATCCAGCCACGCCCTCCATGGGCCTAAGTTACTCCTTTCACTTCTGTATCCCACAGTGACTGCAGGTGTTGGTGCTGAGCATGTGTGCTGGCGTGGGGCAGCTTTCAGTCCATCGCACTTTCCCACTGTACATCTTCAGGGTGACTTGAAAGCTGCAGTTTGAAAAAGCTCTGACTCAGTGGTCAGGTCCCTAGCCCCTTCCCTTGAGGTGACTGCTCCCTTCAGAGAGGAAGCAGGTATCCAGGCTAATGTTGCCACTTAAACACTATGGCTGAGGCGGTCATTGAGTATTCAGGAAGAGGTCAAAGCCAACGTGGTTCAGGGACCCAGGAAAAATGCCATGGACAAGGCAGGAGTGGGAAGGAGATCATGACAGGGGTGTGATGAGGTGGCCTGTGGGACACAGTGACCAGGATGTATAGGGGCTAGAAGAAAATGTGTGATAGGTTAAAGTTTCCTCCAAGCTCCCCATGGAGCTGAGGGTCCACAGTAGGAGGAATTCTCCTCAAGGTTCCTTAGCTACCAGACTGAACTAGTTGGTAGTTTTACCCCCAATGCATAAACATGCCCTGGGTTCCTGTTCCCAGAAGATAGGCCTGAGGTCACTCTAGATGCGTGGTGTCCAAATGAGGCCAGGTGTTTCCATTCCCAGTGTTTCTGCAGATGAGTGTGTGCAGGTGTGAGCACCTTTAGTCTAAGGTGTGGAGCATATGGGGCTATGTGCAGCAGAGCACTGGGTTAACATGGATGTGCTCTCATAGGTATTGTCACCAGATGCCCTCTGGTGCTGAAACTGAAGAAACTGGATGAGGGAAAGGAGTGGAGTGGCAAGGTCAGCTATGAGGACATTGAATTGGAGCTCTCTGATCCCTCACAGGTGGAAGAGGCCATCAACAAAGGTCAGTGTTCTGTTTGTTCCTTACAACCTCTGTGCCTGGAGTCAGGGGAGAAGTGCTGAGTTATGTCTTCCTTTCTCTGGGGGCTGAGCTGAGAATCTGGTTACAGAGTTTTCTTCAGCCTTCTGGAGGCTAGCTGTGGAAGGCTCTGTCCCGAGAACCGGTCACAATGAAGGCCTCCTTGGCAGTGAGGGAGCTTTCAGATCATATCCCCTAACTTGACAGAGCTCACGTTGGCCACCCACTTAGCCAGGATTGAGACTACAGTAGTTCATATCCCTTTGGGGTGGGGGTGGGGGTGGAAGGGAGCCTTGGACTTGAAAAAGGCCAGGCAACCAACCACACTTGGATAAAATAAAGACAGTCAAGAGTTGAAGAGGTAGATTTTAATTCATGAAACTATTGCTCTATCCAATCTTAAAAGAAAGACAATTTAATCCTAGCTCTTGGGAGGCAGAGGCAGGTGGATCGCTATGAGTTCAAGGCCATCTTGATCTACAAAGTGAGTCCAGGACATCCAAGGCTACATACAGAAACACTGTCTCAAAAAAAGAAAGAAAGAAACAAATGAAAAAAGAGGGAGAAACAGAAGAGTGAGTGCCCTCACCCCAGACCTATAGGCTTTTAAGCCAAGGGTATCTAAATTGCAGAAGCCACACCGAGGACACCTCCCAGGGCCTTGTCTCCAGGGTAGTTTCTTCAAAAAGCCATCATTAGACACCTTTGGGCCTAAAGTCTGTGCAGTTTGCTTTGGAAGTGTCCCTGCAAGGAACTAGCCTTTTAATACATTTTGTCTAGGGTCTTGTGGACTGTTGCCAGCAGGGAGTATACACATCTATTTCCAAGCACAAAGCTTACCAGGAAGGGGCATCTCCTCCACCTACAAAGCCCCCCCCAGTCATTCTGTCAGGACCTTGTTCCAGCACAGAAAATGAAACCCTTTCAAACCTGCTGTCACCCAGAATCACTGGACAGAAAAGGCTTTGCCTTCCTTAACTGCAGCTGTGGCACAGGTCCTCTCAGAAGGATTTACAGGAGGACTTACTTCCTCTCCTGGATTCAGAGGGTTTTTTTCCATGGTCACCTTTCCCTATGATCCTGGGAAGACCATTATTATGACAGAGAGAAGTGATAACAGACAGAAAGCATATGTCACAGGAAGGGGACAGAAATAGGACATATGGACCTGCTCCGGTAATCCTCTTCCTCTAGTGTCATTCCACCTCCAAAGAGTCTAGAAGCTCCAAATATAACCAGACGAGGACCAACCCATCTTTTCACTACAGGGGCCTGTGTGGTCACTGCATAGCCAAGGCTTTCCCAGAGTTCTCTGGAATAAGATCCCTTTCACCTACCCTCTAGCCTTACTATCCCACCTCGCCAAGCTTGACCAGCTGTCTCTCTCCTCCTTTCCAGGTCAGAACATCATTGCTGGGGAAGGGCTGGGTATCAGTGATAAGCTCATTAGCCTGGATATCAGCTCCCCGCACGTTCCAGACCTGACTCTGATCGATCTCCCTGGGATTACCAGGGTGGCTGTAGGCAACCAGCCTGCAGACATAGGACGCCAGGTGAGACTCCAGACTCTGCTCTGACATGCACTGAGCTGCTGGGGCACTGGAGTATATCCAGGGTTGTTAGACTCTGCTCTGACATGCACTGCGCTGCTGGGGCACTGGAGTATATCCGGGGTTGTTAGACTCTGCTCTGACATGCACTGAGCTGCTGGGGCACTGGAGTATATCCGGGGTTGTGTGTAAGAGAGATCTTGCGGTGGGGAGGGTGAGACTGGATGCCTACAATCCACTAGAGACATGTATAGTCCATGGAAGCCAGGGCCTGAAACGAATGGATGCTCTGGACTATCTCACTCTTGATCCTGTCTCCATATTTAAGAGTCACTATCTCATTTCTTACAGATCAAGAGACTCATCAAGACTTACATCCAAAAACAGGAGACCATCAACCTTGTGGTGGTCCCCAGCAATGTGGACATTGCCACCACGGAGGCCCTGAGCATGGCTCAAGAGGTGGACCCTGAGGGGGACAGGACCATAGGTGAGAAGAGTGGGTACCAGTGGGACACATTCCCTGGATCAAGTGGATCAATCTCAGTGCACATTCAGGATCCCACTGAGGGAATAGGGCCCCCTCATCTTGGCTCTCTGGTAGAAGGGGCATGAGGAGTCAGAGGAGAGCAAACATGAGGAGGAAGCCATATGTGCTGAGATTCACTAGCTTAGGGGCCATGGTAAGGGCCACACGAGTGAAAGGATGAACATCCATGTCTCCCTGGGTGGTAGCCATGGAGAGATGCTGGGGAGGAGTCTGCAGCTCATAGAGCGGCTCCACAGTCCTCACATGAGCCCCTGCACATGTGTGTGTCTGTGTGGGGGGTTCCGTCTTGCATGGGTTTTGCATCGATCCTGTGTGCCTTAGTCAAGGATGGGTTGATGGTGGCCAGTGAGAGCCACACCTCTTCCTGCTATCTTGGTGGCAGTGTGTGTCCTGATTTCAATGTCTGTCCTTCAGGGATCTTGACCAAGCCCGATCTGGTGGACAGAGGTACTGAAGACAAGGTCATTGATGTGGTGCGGAACCTGGTGTGCCACCTGAAGAAGGGCTACATGATAGTCAAGTGCAGGGGCCAGCAGGACATCCAGGAGAAGCTGAGCCTAGCTGAGGCCCTGCAGAAGGAGCAAGCCTTCTTCAGCGAACACCCGCACTTCAGGTACCTCCACTGCACTGTCCGTCCTGTGCCGTGAGAACTGCTGATCAAGAGCAGAGGTGGCATGAGGGGTGTTTGTGCAACAACCTGAGGACAACTCCATCCTGAAACCACTGTAGAATGTTCCTGAAGGAAGGCAAAATGCACACAATAGTCCTCAAAGAGTAGGAAGTAGTGGAAAAGAGGAAGGGACCTGCCAAGGTGCTACAGTTAAATGTGCTCAGGGACCAGAGTCACAATTAGAGCAGAGCAGAGGAAAAGGAGGAGACCCAGAATGTGACCGTGTCTTTGACATGTCAGAAAAGCAGCACTCAGCGTGTTAGGTGTCAGCTTAGCACCCATGGCAGGGACAACTGTTCAATGTCTACAGAAAACTAAGCTGGGCCCATGTTTGATGCAATACAGCAGTAGACACGGGTGAGAAGAGCTGAGCTTCCAAATGCACCTGCTGCTGATGGCTGAAAATCTCACCAAAACCCTTTGAACTCCCTACTGCAGGAGCATTCTTGTTGAAAAGAAAAGGCTGTCCTAATCTTAATGGGAGCTGTTTGGTTTTCCTCCACTTAGTACAATGTTGGCTATAGGTTTCTTGCATATAGTTTTTATTAGAGTGAGGTTTGCCATCTCTATTCCCAGCTTCTTCATGACTTTTGTAAAGGAAAGAATTTTGGATTTTTGTCAAAGGCTTTTCCTTTGTCTAATGAAACGATTGTGGGATTTGTCTTTTAGTTCTCTGTGTGATGGATAATATGAAGTGATTTACATATGTTGACTCATTCCTACATCTCTGGAATGAATGTGAGGAATGGTATTTTTTATATGAGTTTAAATTTCCCTGACAGTATTTTATTGAGAACTTTTGTATATTTCTTCATCCATGAGAGTGGTCTGTAATTTTCTCTTTTTGTTTTGTTTTATCTGGTTTGTGCATCATAGTCATACTGGCTTCATAAAGAACAGTTTGGAAGCTAGTCTTTTCTTTCTTTTTCATGGAAAAATTTAACAGTACTGGATTCCTTTTTTTTTTTTAACAGTGTGATTTCTTGAATGTCTGGTAGAATTCTACAGTGAATCCAACTGGTCCTGGAAGAGTTTTTATTACTTCTTCAATCTCATTCCTGGTTAGGGATCTGTCTAAATTGTTTATTTCATTTTATCTTAAATTTGCTATGTTGTATGCATCTGAGATTCAATCCATGCTTTTAGGCTTTGTAGTCTCAGGGAGTATAGTGTTTAAAGTAAATGAGTCCTTATGGGTTTCTGCATGACACCTGAGTCTGTGCCAATGGCACTCTTAATTTCTGATTTTATTAATTTGGGTCATCTAACTCTCTTTCTTTTGGTTGATTTGGCCAAGGAGAACTGGGTGTGATGGTACAAGCCTGTAATCCCAGCACTTGGGAGGCAGAGGCAGGCGGATCTCTGTGAGTTGGAGGCCAGCCTGGTCTACAAAGTGATTCTAGGACAGCCAAAGCTACACAGTGAAACCTTGTCTCAAGCCAAAAATAAATAAATAAATAAATAAATAGGCAAGCCAAGGATTTGTCAATGTTGTTTATTTTTTTCAAAGAATGAACTGCTCGTTTTATTGATTCATTGCAGGTTTTCTTTTCAGTTTTATTTCGTTGATTTTGATTATCTCTTCCGATCTACTGCTCGGAGTACTCTTTGCTCCTGGTTTTCCATGGCTTCCAGGTGCATTAGTAAGTTATTAACTTGTGATATTTGGATGCTATTATGCTGTAAACACTCCTGTGAGGACTGCCTTCACTCTGTCTTGTAGATTATTATGTGTTATGTTTTCATTTTCATTCAACTCTTAGATTTATTAAAATATAATATTAAAATTTAAAATCTAGTAAAAATAATTTTTTATTTACTTATTCATTCCATTATTTATTTATTTTGGAGTTTTCAAGACATGGTTTTTTATGTAAGCTTGACTGTCCTGAAATTTTATGGACCAGGCTGGCCTTGAATTTGACGTATCTCTGGCTACCAATTGCTGAAATTAAAGACATGTGCCACCACTACCCAGAAAATTCTTGAAATTTTAAAATTTCCACATTTGTTCCTAATACAACCCTTATTCAGTAGTGTGTTGAATAGTGTCCTTGAGCCTCTGTATTGTCAGTAGTCATTATTGCTGTTGATACACAGCTTCATTCTGTTGTGGTCAAATTGAATGTAGGATGTTATTTCAATTTCCCTGTGTTTGTTGAGACTTGATTGGTGTTCTAATAGGTGATACTTATGGGGAAAGTTCCATTGGCTGCTGAGAGGAATGTATATATGTGTATTCCTTGTGTATATGTGAATTTCTCTTTTCTTTTCTCTCTCTCTTTCTCTCTCTCTCTCTCTCTCTCTCTCTCTCCCTCCCTCCCTCCCTCTCTCCCTCCCTCCCCCTCTCTCTCTCCCTCTCTCTCTCTCTCTCTGTAGATAAGTCCATTTGCTATTATGGAATTCATTATGTTGACCAAGCTGGCCTCTGACTCACAGAGATCTGCCTGCCTCTGTCTCTTCAGGAGTGCATCACCAGGCAAATCTGCATTTGATTTCTGACATCATTTAAGTGTCATGTTTCTTTATTTAACTCTCATTCATACAACCTGTCTATTCATGCACGTTGCAGACTGAAGTCTCTCACAATTAGTGTATTATTCAATCTGTGGTTTTACAGTTAATAACATTTTAAAATGAAATTGGTAGGCTTGTTTTTGGTATCTAGATGTTGAAGATTGCAGTATCCCCTTGGTAGATCATTCCTTTGGTAAATACAAAATGCCCCTCTTTATCTCCTTAATTGGTTTTAGGTTGAAGTCTACTTTATCAGATAGTAGAATATCTAACCTGCTTGCATCTTAGGCCAATTGCTTTTCTACCCTTATCTTGAGGTCATTTCTATCATTCTGAGTAAGCTGTGTTTTCTGGAAGCAGCAAGAGATGAGATTATATTTTCAGATCCAAAATCCTAGTCTGTCATTGTTGGGGAACTGAGACTTAATTTTCAGAGTTATTGTTGATGGGTGTGTGTTAATTCCTGTCACTGGCTTTGTTTGTTTGTTTGTTTGTTCTTTGTATTCTGAGAAAGGGTTTCACTATGTAGCTCTGGCTGTCCTGGTTTGACAATGTAGACCAGGCTGCTCATGAACTCACAGGGATCTGTGTACCACCATGCCTGGCCTTGTTGTTGGTTTTATGATGTTCTTTGGGCGCTTTTAAGACACTACAGTGACGTTGCCTGTTTATTCCCCATAAGTTCATGGGTATATTTATCCTTCTCTTCAGATCACAGTATTTCTTGCAGGATCCTCTGTAAAGCTGGATTAGCAGCCATAAATTCCTTAAATCAAGTTTTATCATTCTTATTTCTACATCAATTTTAATAGATAGCTTTGCTGGGTATGATAGTCTAAGTAGACAGTTGTGCTCTCTGAGAACCTGAAATGCATCTTTCCAGGCTCTTCTGGCTTTTCAGAGTTTCCATTATGTGCAAGCCTTTAATCCCATCACTTAAGAGGCAGAGGCAGATGGATCTCTATGAGCTAGAGGACAGCTTAGTCTACATAGTGAGTTCCAAGACAGCCAGGGCTATGTAGAGAGAGACCCTGTTTCCAAAAGCCCCAAAGAAAACAAGTTTCCATTGTTTCTATTTTTACCACAGTTTGTTTGTTTCCTTGTTTGTCTGTTTAAATGAATTGACCAGTATAGAAACTGGACCCACAGTGAGAGAAAGATGTCACTTACAAGCAGGAAGAGTTCTAATTCCCTGGTGTCTAATATCCTGAGGCATTACACGGTACTGTGTGAACACGGAGTTTGGTAGCACCGAATAGTACAGCTTCATGCTTCTAAGAGTTCATGGCTTAAACCCTTTCTTGCACTAGGGTGTGTCTCCCACTTCACTTGTTCCTCACACACATGCAAATGCATGTTAGTAAACTTGTATAAAACCTGAATCTGTATGTATTGTTTACATTCCTGTGTATTATGCATGTCTATGTGTGTATTCATATGTGTAGCCTACATGGAAGGGCGTGTAAACTAATATGTATTATACATGTACATTGCAGTGCTTTAGGGCCTGCTGTTTGGGGTTTAATAACAAAGACACAGATGTCTGCCTAGTACACGGCCATTCGCCTGTTTTCTGGGGCAGTGCCTCAGCTAGCCATCCGGACTCAACCCCCGTTTCCTGTCACTGTGTCTCTATCCTGTGCCTCCACCTCCCCGCCTGCTCCTGATCTCCCTGTGACGCGGCTCCAGCCTCCAGCTAATTATTCATCAAAAGCCACATTCCTTTCTCATACAGAAAAAGCTCCTAGCATAGTGCTACAGGTTCCCCAGTTACTCACTCTGAACCAACCAGCAGCAGGATTATGCCCTGTGCATATGGTGTTGTTTTTTGGCCAGATTGATGGCTGTGACCTCCCTGACAACAGCTTGGTTTTTAGAATGATAATGTTAGAGAGTCATGTTTTTGACGTGAAACATTTACATGTAGAAAACAGGTATGGTGGGCTATAGAAATCTCCATACCTTATGTCCTGCCAACACTTGGCACTGCAAAGCAATTAAAACTAGAAAATACAGGAACACACCTTCCTATCCAGTGGATACAATCTGTGTAAGTTACTCCATCATATGTAAGTGTGTGTGTGTTTACTCACGTTTCACATATAGAAAGATGTGTTGTATGCTTGTTGGGGAGTGCATGCATGTGTGTGTGTGTGTGTGTGTGTGTGTGTGTGTGTTTGTGTGTGTGTGTGTGTGTAATCACACATGACAGGATGTGTGTGTGTGGTATGAGAACATACCTGTAGTTGTGTACACATGATTTTGGAGAGGAGATTTTACTCTATTACATGAGCTGAGGGAATCATGGCGGCTCACTATGGAACTATCCAAGCTGCTTCCTCTGCATCATTCTACAAACCCATCTCTCAGTACCCCGTGCATCCAACCTCAAGTACCCACTCACTGACAGTATCTCTCAGCACCCCATGAGGCCAACCTCAAGGTACCCACGCACTGATAGTATCTCTCAGTACCCCATGTATCCAACCTCAAGGTACCCACGCACTGACAGTATCTCTCAGTACCCCATGATTCCAACCTCAAGGTATCCACACACTGACAGTATCTCTCAGTACCCCATGATTCCAACCTCAAGGTACCCACGCACTGACAGTATCTGAGTACCCCATGCATCCAACCTCAAGGTACCCACGCACTGACAGTATCTCTCAGCACCCCATGCATCCAACCTCAAGGTACCCACGCACTGACAGTATCTCTCAGTACCCCATGATTCCAACCTCAAGGTACCCACGCACTGACAGTATCTCTCAGCACCCCATGATTCCAACCTCAAGGTACCCACGCACTGACAGTATCTCTCAGTACCCCATGATTCCAACCTCAAGGTACCCACGCACTGACAGTATCTCTCAGCACCCCATGATTCCAACCTCAAGGTACCCACGCACTGACAGTATCTCTCAGTACCCCATGATTCCAACCTCAAGGTACCCACGCACTGACAGTATCTCTCAGCACCCCATGCATCCAACCTCAAGGTACCCACGCACTGACAGTATCTGAGTACCCCATGATTCCAACCTTAAGGTAGCCACGCACTGACAGTATCTCTCAGCACCCCATAAGGCCAACCTCAAGGTACCCATGCACTGACAGTACCCTAATTGGCCCTGACAACCCCAGAGCAGGCTCCAAACTTTTTTTCTGCCCTGGTCTGATGGGAGCCCATATCTCTCCTGTTTCCTCAGAATTCTTCTGGAGGATGGGAAGGCCACAGTGCCCTGCCTGGCAGAGAGACTGACCACGGAGCTCATCTCACACATCTGTGTAAGCCGGGGTGGCTGTATGTTCCTCAAGCTGAGCCAGGTCTGGGCAGTCCTGGGCACACAAGCTGGTCAAGATGTCTCTGTGTAGACATGTTGTGTCTGGGAGTTAGTGACTGCGGCATCGGGAGGCTGTGTGCTGGGTCCAGCTGCTGTGACCCTTAGGTTCTGGGCAGCATGGCTGTGAGCTCCTCATTCCGGAGTTGATCATGAGCCTGAGTTCAAGACAGGCTCTTCAGACAGAAGCCATGCTCATTTTTCCCTGACCTGGTGGAGTCTGCACCTCAGCCCTCCTTAGTTCTCGACCTGGGAGAATCGTCTCAGGACCTCAGGCTGTTGCCCCCCACGTGCCGCAGTGACCTTGTGGCGTAGGCCTGGGGACGCCTTTGCATTCCAGTCTATATTTTCATGTCTCGTTCATGTCTTCATGTTTCAGAAAACTCTGCCCTTGTTAGAAAACCAAATAAAGAAGTGTTACCAGAGTACAAGTGACGAGCTGCAGAAGTACGGCACAGACATACCAGAAGATGAGAATGGGAAGACCATCTTCCTGATAGAAGTGAGCATTGCCCATCATCCTGAGCGATGTGAGCATTGACCGTGGTGCCCGGCATGATGACGAGGGCATCCCTCTACACAGGGACCTCTGTCTTGTGCGCTTCAGATCTCAGGCTCCCAAGCTGTTGGGGCTGCATCTCCCCATTAGTGTTAAAACGGAGTCAGGACAGAGGCCATGGCTGATGCAGTGTGGAGCTGGGGGGACCCTTTTCTTTCATCCACACTGAGAGAGGAGTTCTCCCTGAGGATCCCAAATGGGAAAGAGGAAAGGGGGGTATTTCCAGCTGCAAAAGCCCCTTCTCCATACGGTCTGATGGGCCCATGAGGACGAGGTAGTTCTCCTACCTTCAGAACACACCTTTCCTTTCATTACCTTGATCTCCAGCTTGAAAGATCTCTGCTCATATTGATGGTTTTTTTTGTTTTTGTTTTTGTTTTTTTTGTTTTTGTTTTTGTTTTTACAGAAAATCAACGCTTTCAACCACGACATCAATGCTGTGTAGTACAAGGGGAAGAGAATGTGGGGGAGGGACAATGCCGCCTATTCAACAAACTCCGAAAAGAGTTCTTGTTGTGGAGTAAGGAAATCCAAAAGAATTTTCAACAAGGTGAGTATCTTGTTCAATCCGTGTTGCCATTCTCAACAGTCTTACTCTTCATTGCTACAGACAATAGTAGTCCAACACTCACAGATCTAATAAGTCCCAAGTCAATGCACCAGAAATGAGGCATCTGGAGAGGGCTCCATTTCTGCCTCCAAGAGTCCATCATATAGTCTGACCCTCATATGAGAAAAATGAGAACCAGATCCCTCTGTAGCTCCTGTTCTGAGGCTACACATCACTCTGTGAGGATGGGGCTTTCATGTCCTGGTCACCTCTTAAAGGATAACCTTTCAATGCCAGTAGGAATGAAGTTCCCCTTGTGAACTTGGATAATACATGGGAGAGGGAACTGACAACAGACCAAAGTGCATATACTACCGATGCCTGGTTTGGCGAACCAAAGAGTTTTATTGGGTTCACTTACAGGAGTATGTGTGATCACAGGCACAGAAATGATTCAAAGACAGCTGTATCCACAAAGCCCAGCCCAGCATGGATGATGGCCCATGAAATCTGGAACACACTGCACAGTCTGCAGACAGCTTAATGGGTTGGAGAGTGTCCTTTCTGGGTGGTTAAACTAGTCTGTGCCTCTGTCAGGCAGCTTGACTTGTCTTTGCTTCTTCCAGGCAGCCCAACTTAAGTGACAGTGACTTTCAGCAGTCTCTACTGTTTGTATACACTTGAGTAAGAGGCCTAGTGAATCTTATAGATTTCAGGGACCTCCTAAAGTCACCGAGTTGTTTTCTTTCTGCCTTTAAGGAACTTTCCAGGAAGTTCCTTACCTCCCTTAGGATTATACTGTTTGTTGGTTGGTTGGTTTGTTTTACCTCCTTTCTAACATCCTGTGCCTAAGGAGCCTCCCTCCAAAGTGGAAAGTTTTATTCTTGGAGGGAACTGGTGCCAAACCAGCCCCTACAGCCTAGGGAATCTTAATGTGCTTCATTGTGGCAATGAGGAGATTACACAAGTACGTGAAGCCCTCCACCTTGGCAGATCCCACCTCTCCATCTTCATATCTTCAGAATCTGAAGCAGTGAAAATGTATAAATCTATTCATTGATCACTTATCAGTGCTACCATGGCGGAGGGTGGGGAGAGATTCCAAGAGACTTTGCCTTCCTTGAATGGGCTGGACGAAGCCAAAGAGTTAATTCTATCCCCTACAGGCCACACATGGAAAACTCTTCACCCCAGAGGACAGTGTGGCAGGCAGTCAGGTTGTGTGAAATGTGCCTTCATAGAGAGAATAATTTGACACTTATTTAAAGATGTGGCTCCCCATGTCCCCGCTGTGCCCACCATTTCTACTAAGTCTAGACAGCTGAAGCTGACCACTGTAAGCTCTGCAGTGTGTCCTCATTCCATGGAAGAGCTACTGTCCCGTTCCAAAATCTCAGAAGTGTCTGCCACTGTATCTGAGAGAGGAGGGCCTAAAGAACAGAACATGAAGCAACATTACAACTCCAAGATAGGAGAACAGGATCCAATTAGAAGAGGGGAAGGGACCGTAAGAGACATTCCAAAAATGGAGGTATACAAATGACTAATAAAACATTTGAAAAACGCATGACCAATGGCCACCAGAGATGCCAGTGAAAACACAGGGATAATTCCTGTCCCAAACCTGAGCGAAATTAGAACCAGAAATACAGACACTGGCAAGTGCTGGAGAAGAGGCAACAAAAAAGAAAGCCCTGGTGCACTGATGGGGAATGTGACATGGTGCAGTCGCTGTGGATCACAGCAGTGACCCCTGGGAGAGATGAACACACGCTGTCCTCCTCCACCCCCAGGAGGAAATGGAAAGAGGTCTACAGGAAATAGACCACAAACAAGTCCTTTTGCCTTGAACCTGACATCTTCTCCCATGTCTTCACAAGTCTTCTACTCAGGGTGTTTTTGTCCTGTCCATCCCTGTAAGGGCACAAGATGCAGTTGACTGGAGATCACCCTAACAGACTCCTTTATACTCAGCAAATTCATTAAAAACCGCATCTGCTAATAGTCCCACCCTGAGGTGCTGGGTGGTTAGGACCACTGCACATGGATTTTGAGGGAGGCAATTCAGTCCTTAGCATCATTCGGTGGAGTATTTTAACCCATGGAAAGGCACAGAAGGAATGGAGACAAAATACAAGGTCAGCCTTACTGACAGAAGCGTGAGTGGAAACCATGTCACAGGGCGCTGTGTCCTGTAACTCCATGTCAGAAACACACAGAACGTACACACGGTGCAGACAGAAGGCCGAGCACCAGCTGCAGCACTGGAGAGGGGAGAAAGGGAGGCACCACCTGCTGCTGAGAGGAGTGGTCCCAGGAGTCAGGAACCAAGGCTTAGACTGTAGAGCTTGACTTACAACTCTCTGGATGTACTGAAGTCTTGTTTATTGAGTTAAGCTTTTTTTTATTAAAAACATTCTTTGGAGGCTGGAGTGATGGATGGCTCAGTGGCTAAGAGCACTGGCTGTTTTTGGAGAGGATCTAGGTTTGATCCTCATCATCCACATGGTGACTCACACAAATGTCTGCAACTCCAGTCCCAGGAGACTTGATGCTCTGTTCTGGCCTGTACAGGTGTTGTATGCAAACTGTGCACAGACATACCCGCAGGGAAAACATGGATACACATAAAATGATTAAACAACAACAAAAGCAGCCAGTTCATCACAGAGAAAGCAGGGCCCATCTGAGTCGGCTGCCCACTTCCAGGACAGCGGTGAGGGACTAAGTGTTTTGACTCATGAACAGGGGGTCCAACCACACTGGGGACATCCAGGTGCCTATGTGCCCTGTCACCCATTGCTGATGGGGGCTCTTCTCCCACCCAGCTCATGATGCTGTCTAGGGGCCACAGGGCCTATGAGCCATGTGCTCTGACCCTTCTTCTTTGGTGGAAATGCACCAGGGTTCATAGACCAGCACACTCTAGGACTTTTTGAGGCCCTGTCTTCCTCTGCTTCCCACCTGATGCATTCTGCCAAGGTCTCTGGCTCTGTGAGGCCTTTTGTCCTTTTGTCTCAACTGAGGGGAGTGTCAATGAGGTTGCATTCTTCTGTGTAACTGTGAGTATTTTTCAATTTGTAGACATTTATTGGCTTCACTTTATTATGGTAATTTCAGAAAGATCAGAATGGGTTTGTTTAGAAAAATCTGCAAGGTGCTTTATAAATCAACCCGCTGTCACCGCCTGTTGTAGGTTATGATACTTTATACAATGAAGTCTACACATTTGAAAAGCAGTATCGTGGCCGAGAGCTGCCAGGGTTTGTGAACTACAAGACATTTGAGAACATTATAAGAAAGCAGATCAAAGACCTGGAGGAGCCAGCGATAGAGATGCTGCACAAGGTCACTGGTGAGTGCTGTGCATGGTCACTGAGCAGTGCTACATAGGGTCACTGCTGAGTGCTCTACAGGGGGTCACAGAGGAATGCTCTTGTCTCAGCCACTTTATTTCTGGGATGGAGACAAAGGCAGTGCTGCACCTCAGAGCTGGCCTTGGGCTGGTTCTAGGGAGGGGGCAGGTTTTCTGTGCTCCAGATGCCACTGTGTTGGTCTCAGAATTGAACTCGATCCCTTCTGACCCTGTGGGTCCAGCGATTTTCTGTCAGAGGGCAGGGTCATGTGACATCCTAGGCCCTTAGGGCCTGTAAAGAGCACAGCTGGAGTCCTTCATGCAGGATGATGACCACACTTTTCTAGTAATACATATATTTCTCTGGAAGCCAGTGTATACTTTCCTCCTCTTTGGGCAGGGAGAGTGAAGGAGGGAGAGAACAGGAGAGCACCCACACCCTCACCCCTGCCCCGGTTTTGCATTAGGTAGAGTGAATACATCTTACCCCTTACCATGTTCAACTGTTTATTCTCCCTTCAATCAGAAATGGTACGAGTCGCCTTTTCCAGTGTTTCTGAAAACAATTTCCAGGAGTTTTTTAACCTCTACAGAACTACCAAGGTAAAACCATGTGTTCTTTTTGAAGCATAGTGAACTGGGCAGTGGATAATCGGTGTTTCAGACTGAGACTTACTTCTCCTTTTCTGTGGTGGCTTGGAAAAGGCTTAAGCTCCAGGTTGAATCTTTTGATGAGGCTACTGGTGCTGTCTGGCTAGGGTGGAGGCAGGGAAAGGAAGGCAAAGGGAGGGAGGACTCAGGGCAGGGGAGGAGGGCGAAGGGAAGGAGTACTCAGGGCGGGAGGAGGAGGGAGAAGGGAGGGAGGACTCAGGGCGGGAGGAGGAGGGAGAAGGGAGAGAGGACTCAGAGATGAATGTTGACATCTACCAGTGAGCTCCCTGTGAGAGAGGCTCACAGGCCCATGTTCAGGAAGACACTGAGTGAAAGACGTCAGATGTGGGGCTCAAGGTGGGACATTGAGGTAAATTTTGGGGAGTAAGGCTTTTATTAGGAGTGTCATGGACAGACAGACAGGCAGACAGACAGACAGATGGTATACCAGTGTCTCTGAGGAAAATCAGGCCCCAGGACTACAGACACACTGTCTGCAGTGTGAAGAGGAACCAAGCTCAGAGAACAGACTCAGAGTCTCTTCTCAAGAAGTCTCTGAGGAAGGAGAAAGGTTTTAGAACCTTGGCAGCCAGGCTCTCTGATACCCCACCAGGCAGAAGGAAAAGGGGGCAGGGTATGGGAATGTGGCCACTGAAAATGATCAGATAGCAATCAGTAGCCTTTGGGTGTCCTTTGATATACGTGATGTATCTTAAAAACATGTTTCCCTCTGTGGGAAATCCAGGCATGTGGAAGCGTGTTGGCTCAGTGGGATAGCGGACATTCTGTGAGGCTGAGAGAAAAAAGAGCTGCTGGGTTCTTGGGGCCAGAGGAGCAGTGTGTGCTGGATTCTAACAACGAGGGTGCCAAGTATGAAACTGTGTGTCTTTAGAGGGAAGCAACAGGAAAGAGGAAAATGCCTCTGCCTTTACAGGGACTGGCATGGCCAAGAAACTCAGCCGCTGCCCGGGCAGACAGGCCCTCCAAGGTGGCCACTGGCTTCATCATTCTCCAGCCTGGGTGACAGCTGGGATGTCTGGTGGGCCTATGTACCCAAAATGGGAGCAATTAGGTCTCCCTGGAAGGTGTGGCAAATGGGGAGGTGCATCTGGGGACACACAGGGCGCTGAGCTTTACATAGACTGAGCCCTGCAATGGTCCTTTCAGGGTACATTCTAGGTGAAGTCTGTCCTCTGTGGCTGTCAGGAAAGCCCAGGACATGAGGCCCAGAGGAGATGAGCGACCTAAATGAGCCGCTCCTCTCTGCATATTCTCTGGTAGAAGCTGCCTCCTTACTGCAGATGTCAAAGCTGCTAAAAGAGCAGTGAGAGTGGCTGGGGCAGAGATGGGAGTCCACACAGGTCCTCAGCCCTCGCCTGGGTGTATTCCTTACTTCTCTCCTTCTTGTGACCAAATGCCTGATAAGAATGACTTAGAAAGGGTTTATTTGGGCTCAGGATTTGAGGGGTACAGTCCAAAGTGGCCAGGAAGACAGCGCAGTAGGAATGCGAGGCAGCTGGTCACATCGCTCTATTCAGAAAGCAGATGAATACTGATGTTCAGAAGCCCAGACTGTAGGACAGCACTGTCCACATTAGACTGGGTTGTCACCTTCTCACGCACACTCAGGGAAGAGTCTCCTGAGTGACTGTCAACCTATCCGTAAGTTGTAGAGATGGCTCGGCGGTTCAAAATGCTTACTGCTCTTTAGAGGACATTAGAGGACAGTTCCCAGCACCCACCTGTGGTTCCAATAGTTTGTAACCCCAGCTTCAGGGGATCCAGCACCTTCTTCTGGCCTCTGTAGGCCCTTGCATGAATATAGTATTCACATATATGCAAACACACACACACACACACACACACACACACACACACACACACACACACACACACACACACACACTACATAACCTAATCTCTAAAAATAAACCCCTCAAGTTGACTCTGAAGACTGACTTCTGCAGAAGCCGCTCTCACACCTGGCTCAGGCTTACCCTGGTTTGCACCTCAGGTCAGGCAACCTGTGCAGAGATGAGCCGAGCAAGCAGGTGCAGGGACACTCCCAGGTCACGACTGCTTTTGTTTCTGCCAGGTGCCCAGATGCTTGAGGGCCTGTGAGTGTCCTGTGTTCTTACTCCATGCTAAGCATCCCTTGATGACTGCTGGCTGCATTTCTCTTTCCTTGCAGTCCAAACTTGAAGATATCAGATTAGAGCAAGAAAAGGAAGCAGAGAAGACTATCCGACTGCACTTCCGGATGGAGCAGATCATCTACTGCCAGGACCAAATTTATAGGGGAGCCTTGCAGAAGATCAGAGAGGAGGAGGCTGAAGAGGAGAAGAATTCAAAGCACAGAAATTCCCATTCCTCTCAGTCCCAGGATTTGCAGAACTCATCCATGGCTGAGATCTTCCAGCATCTGAATGCCTACCGCCAGGTACTTGTGTGAACACATTGGAACTGGGTTTCAGGCTGTTTGTTTCCTTTGTTTCTGTGTGTCTCTCTGTGTAGGGTTTGAGTCTGCAAGGAGGCTTCAGGACATCTCTAGGTGAGCCTCTAGGAAGTGGTCATATTCACTCAGATGAACAGGTGTCTAAGAGCCACAGACATCTGCCCTTCATGGTCCCTGTGACCCCAACTGCATGACTTAGACTCTCAGAATATCAGCGCTCTTCTCTATAAGGCTTGGCTTCCCTGTCCTGAGCAGGAGGGACGGAGTGTGGGGCCCTTGGCACAGTGCTGGGATGCCATGCTCTCTTCTAGTGGAAACCAGGTCCTGACACCTGTTCTTGAGGCACACATCATGTAACCGAGGGACAGCAGGTCCTCCCCAGTCAGAGCCACAGGGACCTGGAATCATCCACACAGGGGAAGTCATGGTGACCTTCTAGTGTGCAGACCTCTGTCCTAATCACTGGCAGATAGAAAGCCAGCCTGGTCATGTGGACCACCCCATGGGCCCTGGTCCCTATGCCCATGCTGTCTGTCTCTGGGACTCAGACAACTCCAGGGACCTCAGCGAGTGGGATAGTAGAATTCTTACCCTTCCTGTCTGCCTTGTGTCTCAGAGTGTACTGTCCTCAATGTCTCTCCATGTCATAGTGTGAATCGGGGACGTTTGTCTGCACACATCATCACTTCCTTTTAGTCAAGGCTCTATTCCCAACCAAGGCACCCATGACTGGATATCTGGGGCCTCTGTGCCTTCTATGCGCCCCCATCTCTGCACCTCACTCCTTCCCATGGCCATTTGGAGACAGGCCACACCCCGCTGTCTAGGGTCAGAGAACACAGAGTCCATGTCCTGCCATGACTCGAGGTTTGTGTTAAACTGTCACCAGGTGCTCATCACTTGTCTGGCACCTTCTCACTCTGGTGTCTTGTGACACATCTATTTACCATCTCCAGAGGGCTCTGGTCATGGGATACTTGTATCTTGAAAAAGGAAAATGAGTACCAGAGGGGCTTGGGAAACCATCTGCATGTGCCATATTACAGAGGGAGCGAACCACTGTCTCAGGATGGGGAGAACCCGGCTGACAGCTAGGGGGGAGGATAGAGCAGGTGCAGACTGACGTCCTTCAGGCAGCTCATTAGGACCCTGCCTAGCCCTGCTTCCCTGCTGGGAGGCCTGCACCTGCCAGGATCTCACTGCTCACAGGTGACATGGTAAGCTCAGGTTTCCTGTGCCTCTCCCTGAAGCCTTTCCTGTCTCTCCTTCTAGGAGGCTCATAACCGCATCTCCAGCCACATTCCCTTGATCATCCAGTACTTCATCCTGAAGATGTTTGCTGAGCAGCTGCAGAAGAGCATGCTTCAGCTGCTGCAGGACAAGGATTCCTGCAGCTGGCTCCTCAAGGAACACAGTGACACCAGTGAGAAGAGGAAATTCCTGAAGGAGCGACTGGCAAGGCTGTCCCAGGCTCGCCGCAGGCTGGCCAAATTCCCTGGTTAAGCTGGCTCCATCCTTCCCCACGTCTCCTGGACACTGATTCAGGGACAGAAGGGCTCCTGCCTTTCCTGGTAGCTGTGCCACCACCCTTTACCCCATGACCTGGTTGGTACTGGTGTAGCATTCAGATGTGAAAGGGAGCTGTCTGCTCATCATAGCCGAGAAAGAGGAAGAGGCTCTCCAAACACAGGAAGAAGATGAAGAGATGATGCCCCTTTCCTGACAGGACAATGAACTCACCCTCAGCACATTTCCACTTTACCACCTACTTTTCAGTGCCCTGCTCTTGTGCATCCTATCAGGAGCAAGTGTTGACAAACAGGTGGGGCATGGCCTTGGCAGCCGCCTAATATATTCCTAATAAACCAGTTTTTTCTGAGTCAGTTTGTTTCATTTATTTATTTATTTTTAATTAATTTATTCAGGTTACAACTCAATTGTTATCCCATCACTTGTATCCTCCCATTCTTCCCTCCCTTCCACTTTCACCTTATTCCCCTCCCCTAGGTCTATGTCTGAGGGGGCCCTCCTCCCCCACTTTATGGTCATAGGCTATCAAGTCTCAGCTTGGTAGCCTGCTTATTCTTTCTTTGAGTGCCACCAGGGCTCCCCACCAAGGGGAGGTCATCAAATATGGGGTATCAGAGTCTCTGAGACACTTTGTATTGTAGGAAAGAGTTGCAGAGCACTGCATGGGGTGGAGGGCAAGTGGGAAAAAAAATGGATCACTACAGCCAATCCCCTCAGGAATTGGGAACCAAAGTGAGTTTGCTTCCTAGGAACTGCAGCCAATGAAGACAAGCATGGAAAGATAAACTATGGTACACTTGCTTTCTGTGTGCACATGGGCCCTGGGCTGCAGGGAATGCAAAGCCGTCTCAGTGTGAACAGAAGCTGTGGGAGGCTCTGCATGCCCAGTGTAGTGTAGAAACCCAGCGTGGAGCCAGGTCAGCTAGGGAACCATACCCGCCCCGCAGGAGAGCTACAGAGTCCCTCTATGACAGGGAGGTCAGTGGATACAAGCCTCACAGACTGACTGTCCCAGAACCCCAACTCCAAACCCACATAGTACTTCTTGACCTCAAGGAGAGAATTGGGTACAGGTTACAGCACTGGAGACAGATACTCAATTTATTATTGAATTTTGAGAGTTTTTTATATATTCAGGTACAAATCTTTTCTCAGGTAGAGATATATGCTTTATAAATACTTACTACCTGACTATGACTTGTCTTTGTGTTTTTTCTACCAGGTGTTTAGTTCTCATAAAGTATTTACTGATGAGTTCTTTTTTTGTTTTTTGCCTTTGCATTTGGGGTCATATCTATGAAACCGGGACTGTGCTGGATAATTTTAAGTCAACTTGACACAAGCTAGAGTCATCTGAGAAGAGTGAGCCTCAACTGAGAAAATGTTCCATCTGAGTAGACTGTGGCTAAGTTTGTGGTGAATTTTCTTGATGGATGACCGCTGTTGGAGGGCCCAGCTCTCTGTGGGTAGTGCAACGCTTTGGGCTAATGGTCCTGGGTTCTATAAGAAAGCAGGTGACCAAGCCATGGAGAATGATCTAGTCATTAGGGCTCTGCCCTGCCCTCCTCTTCAGTTTCTGCCTCCAGGGTCTGCCGTGAGTGATGAGATGTGATCTGAGAGTTGTAAGCTTCAATACCTCCTTCCTTCCCAAGTTGCTTTTGGCTAGTGTTCTATCAATATAGTAGTAAACAAACTAAGACAGCTTTATGAATTTTTCATTAAAGTCTATGATTGGTCATGAGTCTGTTTTCATGGTTTAGAGGCGTTGAGTCTTTTCGGTATAAGACAGTGAAGTATCCTAATACAGCTCAATTAAAAGGCATTACTTCCCAGCATTGCCTTGCACTTTGTCTAAACTGGCTCCATGTAGCGGCTTTCAGGGTGATGTACTCTGCTCCACTAACGGCCTCCACACTCTCTTGCTGCTGGTTTTTCAATATCTTGGGACCAGGAGTGGCGGCTTCTTCTTCTTCTTCTTCTTCTTCTTCTTCTTCTTCTTCTTCTTCTTCTTCTTCTTCTTCTTCTTCTTCTTCTTCTTCTTCTTCTTCTGTTGGAGCAGAAATTAGGCCATTCTTATTTAATGTGATGTGCTGTTGATTGAGAACACAATGTTTTTGTCTGCTTTCTGTGTTAAGACTTTGTTTCCCCTTTCTGGATATTCTTCACCATATATATGTTTGTTTGTTCTTGAGTTTTTATTTTGTTTATTTGTTTGTTTTGAGACAGGGTTTCTTTGTGTAACCCTCCCTGGCTATCTTGGAACTCACTCTGTAGACCAGAGAGATCCACTTGTCTCTGCCTTCTGCATGCTGGGGCTGGGACAAAAGGCATATTCCACCACCATCACCACATAGCTTAAATACTATATTTTGTGAATGCAGTCATGTTCTCTGACATTTTGTTCTTTTGAGGTTTATCATGTACATGAACTTGGTAGGCATATAGCACCTCTGCATGGCACAACGCCCCTCATGTGTAGAAGGTATAATTAACATGAACATGATCTCTTGTGTTCTTGTCAGCTTCCATCTTATGTGTCATAGTCTTCCTTTTCTATTAACCAGAAGCCCCACAATGCATTGTTGTTGTTTGTGCTCAGGTATCATTTAAGAATGGCGAATTCATAAGAAACTAGAGCAGTCACCACTTGTGGTGTCCAATCCAGAGTATGAATTCAGGATCCTTTCCTGTCGTTTCCTCTACACACAGAATGCCGTTCACAGTTCCTGCGTTGCGGGTGCTCTGGGGATGAGTTTATTTGGGTTTGAATATCTGAAAAACCTGTGCATATTTGGTCATCATGAATATGGCTTCATGAAAGCAACACAGGAGTGAAGTAATAGGCTGTTTGAACCCCAAGCTGGCCGTCACATGTTGGCTGTGTCACTCAGCTCTCCAACCCTCTGCTCTCTCATCTGTACTGTGGGGTTTAGTAGCAACAGTAGCGCCTGCTGCCTAACTGCTCCGTCTACAGGCTTTGCTGATGACTTTGCTCCTGTGGAGCACGACCTCACTCTTGCCTTACCCTCATCTAGGAGTCTCTGAACAGCCTCAGCAGGCAGTACGAGGAGAGGGCTCGGCCCTGCATTGACCTCATCGACTCCCTGCGGGCCCTGGGAGTGGACAGGACCTGGCCCTGCCTGCCATAGCTGTCATCAGGGACCAGAGCTCAGGGAAGAGCTCTGTGCTGGAAGTACTGTCAGGAGTGGCCCTCCCCAGAGGCAGTGGTGAGAGCTCATAATGGTAATGGTCATCCATTCTTGGCTTCTAGTGTAGGCTGAGGAACCATAAGAACACTTTAAATGTCACACTTAAGGGGCTGGAGAGATGGCTCAGGGGTTAAGAGCACTGACTGTTCTTCCAGAGGTCCTGAGTTCAATTCCCAGCAACCACACGGTGGCTCACAGCCATCTGTGGTGTGATCTGATGTCCTCTTCTGGCCTATAGGTGTACAAACAGGCAGAACACTGTGTACATAATAAATAAATAAGTACATAAATAAACCTTTTTTTAAAAAATGTCACACTTAAGCAGAAACCACATGCCGATGGATACCAAGTGCACCACTTTGGCTTCTCCTGCGTGTGTGTATATGTATATGTATGTATATAAGTATATATGTACACACACACACACACACACACACACACACACACACACACACACACACCAGGTCCATTTCTTCTGCCCAAGTTCCCACAGGGCAATAGGGTACCACTTTTAAGGTCGCATCTTTGCCATCATGAACTATAAAGGATGCAGAGCCCAGCAGACAGGTCAAGGACTCTGTGGGAGGGGAAAGTCAGGTGAGGCCCTCCCCTAGGAGTCATGGGAAGGTTGGGTCCCCAGAATAGAGGGCAAGACAGGGACATGTCAACCTCAGCTTCCATAGCACCTCACCCCGGGCCAACCTGGCAGCAGCCCTGGCATTCTCAAATAACAAGGAGCTCCAGTGTGGCCCTGTGCAAGGATTAAACACATTGTAGATTAACCAATAATGCATTCGTGTCACATTAAGGAAGGAAAGAAAAGAACTTTCTTTGGAGTCACTTAAGTGAGAGCAAGTCCGTAACTGATATGGCTGGAGAATCGGTATTGGATTATAGCATCAGCAGAACAGAAAAATGTGATGTATTTTATGCATGTTAATAAAGGAATGACCTGTTCTTCTTCTACAGAGAATGGAAATTGGAAGTCAAACACCCTTTGTATTCCAAAATAGGGTCTCAAAACATTTTGTAATTTTCATTTAAATTGTTAGGAGGCTTGGAGCTATTAGTTAATCTATCTTCCAATACTGTTTAATATAGCACTGAATAAATGATGCGAGTTGTCAATGGATGAGTGATCAACTAATAGCTCTCCTAGTAATTGATTTATTTTTCTTCAATAAAGTTGCATAAACCAAAAAGAAAAAAAGAAAAAAAAAAAGAAAAGAAAAGTAAGAGCAAGTCCAGAATTGAATTCTTCACTTCATGGTCCTCCTGTGTCTTCTGTCCTCTGTCTGTCGTGTGAGTACAGTGCCTGTCTTTAGGATGTCTCATAGTCTGTCCTTATGTCTGTGCATCTGTTGCTAGTAAAGGACTTTGCTCTGCATTTATTAAACAGCACAAAAGCATCATATGTCGAAGGATTAAGAAACTGTGTTATAGAAATCGTTAGCAGAATGTTTACAAGGGACCAAGTTACTGGCTCCAATTGGTGTCAACTGATCCCAACTGACCCAGACAACAAATAGTGCTACACGCATTGTTGTTTATCAACCAATAACCATAAATGGATACTCATTTTAGAAGGCTGCTTTTGACCTCTGCATTTGCTGTTTTTAGCAACTGATACACGTTTAGTTCTGGGTCAGGGGCATGGAAAAGCACATGACTTAAGGTTATGTAGCTGTCCTGTCACTAGTCTGTCGGGTCAGGCCCCTTTTCCAGCCAGTGTTCACCTCAGTTGCTAAGTCCTAAAGCACAACCAGTAGAAACGCAGACTGTGTATCAAGGCAGGGCACAGTCTGTGGTGGCTCTCCTGGAAGTCCTGTGCAGCTTTCCTGCGCCTCTGAAGGCATCCAGTTGCCCTGAGGTTACACTTGTCTAAAAGGGGTGGAATTAGTGAGACCCTCACATGGCAGCTTATGCCTCCGCTTAGAGCAAGACTCCATTTTGGCCTTAGCCCTGTGGCCATGGCAATTAAAGCAGCACAGCACAGTGGTAGCCAAGTCAGGGTGATAT